>NC_143059.1:51833500-52137833 GCF_052426305.1 Pelodiscus sinensis
TCGAAAATGGGTGTTTCAAAAGTGAAACCACCATCTAGATGTGGTTCTTTCAAAAAAAAAACCAAACAAACCCTTTTTCGAAAGATCCTGTACTTCTCAAAAAATGAGATTTACAGGATCTTTCAAAAAAGGTGGTTTTTTTTTTCAAAAGAACCACGTCTAGACGGTGGTTTCACTTTCGAAATACCCATTTTCGAAAGAACGCATGGCTGCCATTATGCAAATGAAATGCAGGAAATTCAAACCTCAGCCACATTTGCAATTTCAATCTTTCTAATTTACATCCCTCTTTCAAAAGAGGGATGTAGTTTAGACATGCCCTAAATTTCACATGCAAATTTTTGTTTTCTTCCAATTCCCTTTTTGAATTATTCTAAAAGTCATGTATCAAAAATGTGTAAAATGAAACAGAAGCTTAGCCAAAAAAGTAGACCTGTACTGTAATTTAATAACCCTTTACAGCAAAATCATATTAAATTACTGTAAGTGCTCTCCTTTTGAGGGATATTGCTTTTGAGTTATGCTAAGTAGCAATTGACAGAAGTGATGTGAACAGATTTTAAAGTCATGGATGAGACTTATTTTAAAAATTCATATTTAAATTTTGCTTCATATTTTTTCAAATTAAAAGGGAAAAAAGTCATATCTTTTTTTAATTTGAATTTCTGTCCTGATAAGACTATTGTTATCGTGATTCTATAAAAACGTGCAATATTATGATAGAGAGCTCTGATGGCTTTGTCCTAAATGTATGTGCAAGTCTATTTTTAGAACATTTAATTGGAAACAGACATTCTCCTTGCAGAGTACTTTAGACTGCTGAAACCCACTGTAGTTTTCTGCAAAGGTTACAATGGAATACCTTTTATGTAATGATAATGATTTATATTATTAATTTGTTTCCCAGATTTTCTTGCAGTTTAAGATGAACATTAGAAAAGATTTGTGGTTTGGTAGGGAGATCCATTTGCTGTGTCAGCACTTCTTAAAAAATATTGCTCTTCCATGGAAACTGTTATAAATTAAATACGTAAGTGCAGATCAAACTGTGGGAAGAACAACAATGTTAAACTGGTTGAGGGAGAAAAATTATGAATAGCTTGTCATGTTGTTGATCAAAAGCAGGAAAGTTAAACAATGTGTTGGAAGTTAAATAAGATCTTTTGGTTTCAAAAGAGGTAAAGAACATTTTTGTTTTGTTTTTTACTGAATATTGTGAGAAATAACCAGGGAGTTACACTGTAGTAGAAAATTAGAAAGGTAAACCAGTATTGTGTGTGTAATGCTGGCATATTAGTTACTTGGGTATGTAAATAGATACTTACTTTCCACTGAATTCATCCAGGCAGTAATGTATTTTGATCTCTCAAACTTTAAGGTAGGTTGATCCTGCTTATCACTTGTATGGAAGACTTTTGAATTAAAAACGGAATTGCGTTGGTCATTCAGTAGATTGCATTAGCTCCATCCTCTCAAGGAAAGATTCTCTTCTCAGTTATTCCAGTGCTTGGTGGAGATATTCATGAATTAGAGTGCTGAGATCAGAATCTGGTGCTGAATTAATACTGAAGCAGTGTCTGCATGCAAGGGATCAACCATGCAGAATAACAGCAGAACTTGAACGATAGTCAGACTAGATGATCATAATGGTCCCTTCTGACCTTAAAGTCTATGAGTCTATGAATCTTGATTTAGTGAAATCAGTTATGCTGTTATTGACATTGGGACTATATTTTCAGCAACAAAATATGTCATTGCAGCCTATTTTATATAAATATAAGTAACGCATGACCTTTCAAGGATACTTAACTATATGGGAAGTTCGGGAGGCTGAGGGGGGATTATCTGCCATTTTCAAACAAGAGGGGATTTTAAAAAGTGTGGGGGGGCAAAATTTCAAATCAGGATAACTTGAAATGACCTATAATTCAAAATTAATTCACTGATTTTTTTTCAAACTGTGCAGAAATAAACTAAATGGAAACTGGAACATTTATATGGATATATATATATATATATATGCACACCCACAAACTAACATCACTTTATATTTTAAAAAATAAACTAGGTATCTTTGATATAAGTTATATCTTATATTAGACGTATATCTGTGATTTTGAATATACAGCTCTCTATGTTTGTGATTGTTAGAGAGCTCCAATGCTGTATGCATTGTTGTTGGCGCGGTTTTGGTCCCAGGATATAAGAAAGACAAAGTGGGTGAGGCAGTATTTGTTATTAGACCAACTTCTGAAGTTAGTCCAAAAAAAGATTTTACCTTATCCACCTTGTCTCTCTAAAGATTCACAAGACATTTTTGATAAAGCTGTTTGTTAGCCCCACTGTTTTCACTAATCTCCAGTTTGAGTATTTAATGTGGCCCACCGAAATTCCTTTCTTAGTTTTAAGTAGACATAGTATTTAATTTCTTGTACTGCCCTGTGACTCAGTTGTGGAAAAGCTTATTTCCAGGAGTAGTGTCTGCTATTGTGAGTAATTCAGTTATCCTCAGTGGAATTACCGATGAGTAAGGTTGTTCTTGTGTGTATTTACAAAATCAGGCCTCTAAACAGTTGTTAGGCATTGATAAATGCTTTTAAGCAGCTTTTACGTTACGCCCAGATATGGCTGCTTTTTAGTGTGTGACAAAATTGTTCTTATATATGTGTGCAGTAAAGAAGGTGCCGATAGGTATTATATTTTAAGGCTGACTTCCAACTTCCATTCTAACTTCCCCTTTTTAGTTCTTCATAACTTTTCCTATCAAATCCATTTTAGTGCGGACATTTTCCATGCTTGGTCTCACTCCAAAAGGTGTTAGTAAAATCATTTCAGGTGCTTTTGTTTTTATGCAAGTGAAGAAAAAAAACCCCTCTCTTCCCAGTTATTTCAGGCTGAATTTTTCCTTCCAATCTGCTTTGAGACTTAAAAATCATGCCAATTTTGATTAAAGTTGGACCAATAACTTTACCATGCACAGTAGGAATTTTAAAATAAGGTCTCCCTCAGAACTTTTATTTATGCTAAAATTCAACATGTTGCGAATGGGCCTTAATAGAGATGATAATTATCTTACACATTACAAAGACAGCCTTCCCACCTTTTGATATTCGTAGTGTCCCCAGATAAGCCACTTAATTGGCTCTCACAGTAAGCAATTTCCTCCTTCCTTGTCCCTTTCCTCTCTGACCCCACCTTCTGTTCTATGCAGCTGATTTGTTAGTTTATAATTTTTTTACCTTCTTTCAGTGTATCCCTCTGTTATATAATGGTCATGCCTATTCACTTGCAGAATTTGATCTGAAGAAGTGGGTCTGCCCCATGAAAGCTCATCATCTAATAAAACTATTTTGTTAGTCTTTAAAGTGCTACATGACTGCTTGTTTTTGTTTTACAAAAGAGTGTATGGTCTGCTTAGTTTGCATTTAAGCAGTAAATAGAGCCATCCAGCAGGAAGGGAAACTCATTATAGGTGAGTAAAAACCTGCAGGGAACATCCTTCCTCATTAACGTTTTGTCTCCTGGTATCTAGCCAGACATATTTTTCAAAAGGGGGACTGAAACTATAAAAAGGAAGAGTAAACACTGCATGGTACCCTGCCCCTCCTGTTTGTGGCATTTTCTATATCTGAAGCAAGAAAGGAAGCCTTTATTGGTTCTGGGAGAAGAGGTCCAAAGGGTTTGGTCAGTAAGACTGCTGAAATAATATGGTGAGAAATTTTGCCTAAATCTCTTAAAGTTGAAGTTAGGCATCAGTAGTATATTAAGGTTTTCTTATAACCATTTCTGATTTTTATGCCTCACACCCTGTTATGTTTCAAACCCATATTTGCAAATCAGTTGCCGCTTGTGACCCATAATGAAAGTAAGTCAGTATCAAACTTCAGAACCAATAGAGAATCCGGTTTGGCTTAGCAGGCAGAGCAGTGGACTGATTGTTTTTCCTGGTTTTGCTAGTGGCCTTTTGGGGGGACCTTGGGCAACTCACTTGTCCTCTCCATGCCTCAGTTTCTCTTTTGTAAAATGGGATAATGATATTCGATCTCCTTTGCACAGCATTCTGATATTTACTGATTAAAAGTGCTATTCTAAAGTATTCTCAGTGTTTAAAAGTGCCTAATGCAGTACTTCCGATATTAAACTGCAAAAAAATGCATTCTTTAATACCTATGTGCTAAGATCCCTTTAGATCAGTGTTTCTCAAAGTGGTCCTCAAAACCAATTTGAGAGACCTGGTAACTGACTGTTCTGGTATGTTTACTAACTTGTTCCATGGCCATGGAGCCTCGTGGCTCCCATTGGCTTCGATTTGCCATTTACAGCCAAAAGGAGCTGTGGGAAATGGCAGCCTGGCCCACACCACTTCTTGCGGCTCTCCTTGGCTACAAGAAGTGAAATGGAGTAAACGGGAACCAGAAGGCTCCATGGCCGTGGTGTCAGTAAGTAAATACACCGGCATGGCTAGTTAGCAGGTTTCTCAAAGTGGTTTCACAGACCACTTTGAGAAACACTGCTTTAGATTTAACAAGTTATGGAGTGTTGGACTTGTGTTCTTAAAATGGAAATATCAGAGACTATTAAGAAGTGGTGTTCGTAATTCAGTAGGGGATATTGTTTTCCATGAATCAATCCTGAACCAATGCCCCAATTTCAACTGGATATAGTGTTCATTTCCTGCCTCTGAACTGCTGGGGTACCGAGAGGTGTTAAAGTGTTGTTGAGTTTCATTCTACAGCATGATGCAATGTGTTAAGTTTGTGAAGTTCTGTGGGATGCTTAAGCTTTTCATAAAAAGATCTTGCCATTAAGAAGCCTTGCTGATTTAATATACAGAAAATAGGGAGAGGGGAGTTAAATTACATAATTTCTCAGTCTCTTCATCAGCATTTAGCAGGCCCCTGTAGGGTGAAAATCTCTTCCATAAGAGAGATGTCATGCTGAGAAACTTGGCTGGAACTTCGTCCTACTTGGCCAGTGAAGGTTGGCAGTGGTATAATGATCTTGGCCAACTCAGTCTTCCCACTGATCCTACTACCCCAGCTGAATCTGCCAGAGATTGTTATATCTAATGGCGTTCCTCAGAGAGTCTTTGTCACATTTGTTGCCTCTGACCCACCAGCTATGAGGTAGTGTCTCAGTCGTAGGGCTCAGAATCTGTTAATACATTCCTATGTAACATGATGTAGTCTAAAGAACATCACATTAATGTGAATTTTCAGACTGGTATTAAAAAAATCCCCAACTCATATTTTCCATGATCTTACTTAGAAATACAGTTCATGCCTGTAACCCAATAAACCTTTAACATCATATTAAAAGCTTCAGCTAATTTGCTGCAATTTTGTTGTATTATTCTGAGTGTGTTAAAAGGCTTGTACTGAGACATTTTCATATTGAATTAATTTAGCCCATTCTTGGCGATTTCTTTCTTGTAGCAGACTCTATGAACATAAAGCATGAATTTTGATTCTGGAAAGTAAAGTCTTATTTTATTCCAGCTGTGAAAATGTGATCTGTCCTCTATAGGCAAAAAGGAATGTCTCCATTCATGGCAGCATACTTTTAGTGCTTGGTGGTAATAAAACACATGGGCCACCTCTAATAAAACTGAATTCATTCTGCGTAAGATTCCTGCCTGTACTAATGAAGTTTAGAGATCATAAATGTCCTAAGTGCCATTGCAGCTGAGTAATAATACACATCTCACAGAATTGGACCCTTATCTCAGAGCATCCCACAGATTAAGCTCAATACAATGCAGCTGCCTATCTTTGAAGAATGAAGGGTGGAATTGAACTTGTAGCTCCAGTAAATCCAGCTAATATAATAATAGAAATGTAGCCGTGTTAATCTGGTGTAGCTGAAGCAAAATGCAGGACTATGTAGCACTTTAAAGACTAACAAGATGGTTTATTAGATGATGAGCTTTCGTGGGCCAGACCCACTTCTTCAGATCAAATAGTGGAAGAAAATAGTCACAACCATATATACCAAAGGATACAATTAAAAAAAATGAACACATGAAAAGGACAAATCACATTTCAGAACAGAAGGAGGATGCGGGGGAGGGGGGCGGGCGGGAAGGAAGGTAAGTGTCTGTGAACTAATGGTATTAGAGGTGATAATTGGGGAAGCTATCTTTGTAATGGGTAAGGTAGTTGGGGTCTTTGTTCAATCCCCCCGGAGAGTGTCGAATTTTAGCATGAATGACAGTTCAGAGGATTCCCTTTCAAGTGCAGATGTAAAAGGTCTTTGTAGCAGAATGCAGGTAGTTAAGTCGTTGAGACAGTGTCCTTTCTGGTTGAAATGGCAAGAAATTGTTTTTTCTTTACAAAGAAAATTTCTTTAAAAACAATTTCTTGCCATTTCAACCAGAAAGGACACTGTCTCAATGACTTAACTACCTGCATTCTGCTACAAAGACCTTTTACATCTGCACTTGAAAGGGAATCCTCTGAACTGTCATTCATGCTAAAATTCGACATTCTCCGGGGGGATTGAACAAAGACCCCAACTACCTTACCCATTACAAAGATAGCTTCCCCAATTATCACCTCTAATACCATTAGCTCACAGACATCTACCTTTCCCCACCTCTAATATCATTAACTCACAGACACTTACCTTCCTCCCCCCCCCCTGCATCCCCCATCTGTTCTGAAATGTGATTTGTCCTTTTCATATGTGTTCCTTTTTTTTAAATTGTATCCTTTGGTATATATGGTTGTGACTATTTTCTTCCACTATTTGATCTGAGGAAGTGGGTCTGGCCCACGAAAGCTCATCATCTAATAAACCATCTTGTTAGTCTTTAAAGTGCTACATAGTCCAGCTACTATAAATGTGATATCTGTCTGATTTACAAGTCCTATAACATCATCCCTGGTTTCTGAAAGCAGCGTAAGAAAAAACAGGCATGGTATATGCAGTTAATGGCTTAATCATGGTAGTAAATGACAGTCAATGGATGAGAATAAGGTTATTTTTACAATAGAACACTTATTTTTTAATTAATTGGAGACTAATATCTCCAGTCCAAAGTATAATGGTACCGCACATGAAGCTGCAATATCATCCACGGCATCCTTGTCTTCTCATCCTTCAAACTACTTCAGAGTGGTTTCCAGTTCATTGAAAGGATCAAAACGTGAAAGGATGTGAACTTTATCTTTAGCAGCAATATTTTATGGGATTTTTTTTTAAATTCAAGCCCTCACAGTGTGTAGACAAGTCTGAGCTATGTTCTAAAATGGCTTAAAAACTCCATATAGCTTAGATCCTAGTTTGGTGAGCCATTTTATAACACAATTAAACTTGGTTGAGTGTTTAAATCATATTAAAACTTTTCTAGGAGAAACTGGTTTTGCAAAACTGATTCCAAGGAAGCTGCTAACACAATTAGTACAGTTTTTATGTACATGGTTTAAATGTGGTGTTGTTCCATGTGTTGGGGGAGGGGAGAGGGCACTTTTAATTGTACACGGTTTCTGCCTTGAAGGAATTCTGTGTCTTTTTTTTTCTCCCCAAGGATGTAATTTCAGAATATGCTTAAGCTTTAAAAGTTCAAACTATTGCAAACTAAAGAGCAATAGATCCTGTGGAGCAATGAGACTTAATGAACATAAAATATGCTAATATAATTCAACTTAATAGGAGTTGTGGGTTTTTTAAAATACTTCTGCCTTATTTCACTTACAATGTCTTTTTTACTGCTTACTTTCAAGGATTCAAAGGCCTTGAAGGGACACCAGCCCACAGTCACTAATTTTCACATTATTTCCAAACTGAATTTGCTTCATTTAAACTTTCAGCATGTAAATTATATTATTCTTTCCTCTGCTAAATAGAAAAGCCTGTTATCAAACAGTTGTTCCCCATATAGGTACTTATGGACTGTGTTCATGTCACCCTTTAACTTTTTCTTTGTTCAGATAAATAGATTAAGCTCTTTGAGTCTCTCCTTATAATAAGGCAGGTTTTCTAGCTCTTTAATAATTTCTGTGGCTCTTCTCTGAACCCTCTTTTTATATCTACATCCTTCTTGAATTGTGGATTCAACAAATGAACACAATATTCCAGTAGTGGTCTCACCACTGGCTGAACAGAGATAAAATAACCTCTCCGCTTCTACTCAAGAGTCCCCTCTTTACATACACAAGGCTCTTTTGGCTCTAGAGCCACATAAGAGGTTCATGTTCGAGTGGTTATCCATTGCAACTCCTCAAATATTTTTCAGAGTTGCTGGTTCCCAGGATGGGATCCTCCATTGTGTAATCATGGCACACATTCTTTGTTCCCCGATGTACATATTAGGGATGTGAAAGGTTAACCCGCGATGGGCAATAATTGTTGCTGGAAGCCACTCCAAGAATTTGGAAAGTAGGCAAGGGCCGCACTCTTCCATGATATTAATGGAGGTGTGAGGCCTGGAATGGAGGTTGGGTGCAGAAGGTAGCATGCAGTAAGGAATTGGGGTGCAGGAGAGAGCGTGGTGTCTGGAAAGAAATTTGGGAATAAGAGGTGGTTATGACCTAGGACAGGGGACTGGAGAGCAGTGGTTTAGATTGTGACCTGGGGCAGGGGATTAGGGTGCAGGAAGGAGTGCAGGAATTTGGGTTATAACCTTGGGCAGGAGATTGGGGAGCATGAAGGAGTGCAGGGGTTTAGGTAATGACCCAGGGCAGGAGATTGCGGTGCAGGATCTAGGAGGAGGTATAAATGCAGGAGGAGAGGAGAGGGTTTGGGTTATGTGGGGTAGGGGAGGCAAAAGGTTGGGGTGCCAGAGGCAGGCTCTGGTTGGGAGACTTACCTGCCTGACTCCCTGCTAGCAGCCTTCTAAGGCTGACTCCCTGCCTGTCCTGCCCCTGCACTGACTGCAGGGTCCAAGAGGACTTTGAATAGCTACAAACCTAAGAGGAGAGGGGAGGACGGTGCTTTGCAAGCTGCCTGTTAACAACAGGCAGCTCCCATTGGCTGTGCTTAGAACCGTGGATAATGCCATTAAAATCCTTTTGATTTTTTTATGGAAGTTACAGAACAGAAGGGGAAAAGGTTAAAGCATTTGAAATGTAAACTGTTAAGTAAGGCTTTCATTTTAACATCCCAGGTTCCCGTTTTCACTAAAGACAGAGGTTTTTAAAAGGAACACCATCAGCCCCACCCTGCTGACTTGACACTCTTAGATTGTATTACTAATGGTAATAATGGTCCCTTTTGAGCAGGGGAAGAAAAAATAAGTTGAGATGGGCTGGAGCTGGTTAGTAAGGTTTGGTCCTGTTTCCTAGAGGATGAAACAAGACAATATAAACAAAAGGGGAAAGAAGAGAACAACAAAGATTTAACACACAACTTCTGTCTCTGGTGTATGTTGACTTTCACTTGCAATCTGACAGGTGGAAAAACACAAGCAGAGCTCACAGTTTTAACAACTGCTCTAAGACCTGCAAACTTTTATATGCATTGCGCTGTGTTAGGTCATTGCTTTTAGCTGCCTTTTCTGGTCACTGGCTCAAGGATGTGTTGCAAAAGATGTAGTATGACTAAGCCCAGACTCCTATTAGACAGAAAGAGAAAGGAGAGGCATAGGAAAGATAAGAAGTAAGGTGGAGGAAGGGAAAGAGGACCTGGGGAGGGTAGGAGGGCAAAGCCCAACTTCCCAGAGAGTGTTCAGGGTAGTGATGTTAAATTTCGGTTATCTGACTAATGTAGTCAATACAATTTGTATCGACTACATGATTAGTCGATAAGGACCCCCTCTGAGTAGTCCCAGCTCGTGCTGGCTCTGGGAGCCACCTGCACTGTGGTTCTGCATTTTAAACATAGTAAGGGCTGCCAGGCTCTTGCTTCATTTAAAATGCAGAGGTGCAGCATCCCAGAGCAGCATGAGCTGGAACTGTTTGGTCCTGGCTCGCACTGAGTCCAGCAACCCCTATTCGCGGCAACCAGCCCTGCAGTGGCCATCAAGAGATGCTTCCCACCTGGCCCCTATCTGCTGCAGTTATATAGGCCTGGGGTAGTCCATTCTCAACAGGGCAGACTGCATACTGACCCCCTTATCCCCATATCCATCTCAGAGCAATGACCGAAATGAAGGAAAACAAACCTTTTTTGAGTTAAGGACCTGAGCCATTCCAGGTAAATCTTTCAGTCTCTCCATATATTTTAGAGTGTGACTGTGAGTCCGACTGTCTATGTTTCTGTGAAATCCATTTGTTTAAGAATTCCTCCTAAACAATAGGAGTTAGGGCCACCAAATTCAGTATGCAGCTTCCTCTTATCCTAACTTAAAGCAAGGAGAGGATTTCATCGTGCCAGGAAAACGAGAAATCCCTGGAATGGGACTGTTTTCTATAACTTGGGCTATGTCTAGACTGCAGGCTTCTTTCGAAAGAGGCTCTTTCGAAAGATCGCGTCTAGACTGCAGGCGGATCTTTCGAAAGAGAAATCCGCTTTTTTGAAAGAGAGCACCCAGCGAGTCTGGATGCTCTCTTTCGAAGACGGCCTCTTTACATTGAAGAACGCCTTCTTTCAAAAGAGGAACTTTCGAAAGAAGGCGTTCTTCCTCGTGAAATGAGGTTTACCGCCATCGAAAGAAAAGCCGCGTTCTTTCGAAATAATTTTGAAAGAACGCGGCTTGAGTCTGGACGCAGGGGAAGTTTTTTCGGGAAAAGGCTACTTTTCCCGAAAAAACCCCTGAGTCTGGACACGGCCTTGGAAAGGGAGGGGGCAGAGAGGAGGGATGTGATACTAACAATGGTCCCTGGAGGCACTGAGCGCAGAGGGGAGCTATACTGCAGAGTGACAACTGGGGGCAGCTGCACCACCAAGAGAGTGGCCAACTGGGG
The DNA here is from genome assembly GCF_052426305.1 of Pelodiscus sinensis. Lineage (NCBI taxonomy): Eukaryota > Metazoa > Chordata > Testudines > Trionychidae > Pelodiscus > Pelodiscus sinensis. Next base: position 51,844,345 of record NC_143059.1, read on the forward strand.
CTGGGGCTTGCCATCTTGCCCACCATCAGACCAAGTTAGCAGCCCTCCTGCCCCAAACTCTTCCCCACCCTGGCCTGTGGCTGCAGTGTTGGAGGGGAGGGAGCCCTGTCAGATGGGGGGAAATGCCCCAGAGGGGCTGAGGGGAGAAGGCGGCCTCTGGGGGAAGAAAAGAGGCCCGTGCCAGATAGGACCCTCCCCCCAACCCTCACTCTTGCACCCCCATTTCCTCAGCCCTCTACCCTGAGCTCCTCCTCAACTTTCCACCCTGACTCCTGCCCCCCCAGCACCTCCATTCTCCTGCCCTGCCCCTCACATTCCCAGGGCCATGCCCTGATTTCTACACCTCCACACTACTAGCCTTCTGTCCTGAAGGAACCAAGGAGTGCTGGATAAATCTCAAATTTTAACAAATAAGAATGAGACCAAAGGTCATACAGTCATCAAATAGCATTAGCAACATTTCCCACTTAACAGGGCTGTTTTTCATTGTCAGGTATTGCACTTCTGCCTTTTTCAAACTGGAAAGGAGTTTCTGGAAATGAATCTGTCACAGGAAAAGGTGCAGAATAATTCTATCCTCCTTTGAGCGCCACACAATTATACTCCCATTTTAAATACAGTATCCTCCACTTATGTTGACACGGTCACGTACATTTAAAGTTAGAGAGAACAGGAGAGGTACATTGAAATCAAATACTATAACCAAATACAGTTTTGTTGGTGACAATATACACGGTATAAAACAGGAGGGGTGGGTTTGGGGTTTGGGTTTTTTTTTTGCATTTATGAACATTACTATGGAAGAGTTGGCAAGGAAAATTGACAGATGGAAATAAGTTGGAGAAGCTTTAATCATATGTTTTCTGTAAAATAAATGTCCAGAACCTGTGTAAATGTACTCTTCTTAGTTAAACAAATTCCTGAAACACAAAAAATGTACATTTTTTACTGAAACCATAACAGTAACAACTGTACATGTCCTTACTCAAATTGACTCAGCAAACAGACCCCTGCATTGCATTCAGACTAGCCTATTTTATATTAGCTTGAAAGAAAACTCTTTCAAATCAGGGCAGAATAGACTTAACCATTTATTGCCAAAAGGTTGGGATGCCCTCAGAGTGCTAGTACTGAAGCGTAGACATGCCCTCAGAGTGCTAGTACTGAAGCTGTTGGAATATAGGGGAGAACATCTGCAGTGAAAATGCAGCATAAAAACTAATAATTCTCTTTTCAGGGAAATAAAATATTTCATTGATACTTAATTTGGCAATACCTGGGTGAATTTTAGAGATTCATAGTCTCTTGAAAATTAGAAGAAAATCAGCACAAGTATGTTCTTCAAATTATTTTTCTTGGATAGCTATTCTCTGATCTCACTCATGCAGCTCCCTGTTTTCTGTTTACTATGAGCAAACTCTTGTTTTCAGTACAAATACTGAATGAGCAGGCTGAATAACTGGGGTGTGGAGGGAAATAGGGGTTCAGAGGAGTTATGTGACGAGTTACACAGGGCAAAACATTGGTGAAGTAATCAAAGGACTTAGATTACTATGGTGATTGTGTTTCCTGCTGCTTTTTATTGTTAGTTCTAACATGGTGATTGAGTTTTCTTCTAACTACTGTATACAAAATTCAGAGCGGCTCCAGAATCCTGACTCCTTTACAGATGTGCATGCTTTTTAGCATACTGAATTGCAATAGGTATTATGGTACAATACAAAGATAGTAATGTCAGACTGTATTGATCTTCATTTTACCAGTCTAAGTTTAACCAATAAGAGCAACAAAGACCAGTGAGCTGTGAAGCTTAAAGTATAGTGTAGCATTTCCGCAGCACCAAGATGTGTTGATATTGAGCAAAATGTGTGCTCTAGAGTCTATTGCTGGAATGGCTTAGCCCCTGATTGTGAAAGCTATCTATGAAAGACTCTCCCCTCCAAAAGATCAAACCCAGAAAGGCCAGTTTAACGAAAGGATAAAATATTTTACTATGTAATTTTATTATTTAGGTATCTGGATTTTAGGAATAGCAAGTTCTGTGCTTTGTTTAAAAGCTGTGCATTTGGACAAGTCGCAAAAGAGGATTTTCAAAGACACAATGGCAGTTGGATGCCCTAATTCCATTGATGTTGAAATTGGGCACCTAACTCCTATCTATGACTTTGATTTTCCGTGGTGGTCTCTTTGCCTCCAATTGTAAAATTGAAATTTCATTTAATTGCTTTCTGGAGTTCTGTACAAATCAATGTTTATAAATGGCTTTTAAAATTAAAAGTATTATGAAACTATATTATTTTTTATGCTCAGAATATCGAGGTGGCCAGGAATATGTGTTAGTTCTGGGTAAATGAGAGATATTTTGCAAGGACAGGGAAAACTGTGTGTGCTATAGGGATGTTAATTTATGTGTCTGAAGAGTTCAATGAGTGTTGTGTGCATTGTGTTGCATGCAAATAATTCAATATTAAATTATGAAACAGTTTGTTTTATAGACAGTTAGTACCAGGAAGAATGTTAATTGGAAAGTTATAGTATAGGCGGACCCCTGTACTTGTTGATTAGGGTTGTAATAGTCTAGTTGATTAATCGATTAACTGATAAGCAAAAGCTTATGGGTTAATGTCAGCCGACGGTCAGGGCAGTGTGTGTGTGTATGTTTCCGAGAAAAGGTTTTAACGTCCGTGCCTTTACTGCTAGGACCGGGGTCCCATCGCAGAGGGTGGCCAGCAGGCCAACAGACGCCCCGTTATATAGGAAGAGCTTATTACATCTTAGATTTCAGCTGCTAGAATTCCATAATTCCTTCGCAGCGGGCAGCCTTGAGGAAAGACTGAAAGATGCCCCAGTGGGTCCTGTCACCTGGGAGTGACACAGATCCAAACGCCCAAGCTCTTCCTATAACTGTCCCTTTAGACCGGCTGAAGTTCTTTTAAATTGTGCTTGGTTCTGTTACAGCAACTGAAGGAGTCAGGTTAAAGCTTAAACAGTTACAGGTTTATTGAGGAAGCTTATAAATCATATGGTTGCAATGGCTATTGTTCTATTTCTTAACTATTAGCAAAATATAGGTCTTAAAAATGGTTACAAAGAAGATAAAGATAGAAAAATAGAAATAATGGTACCAAGTAACAGCTTACTCTTTCTATGTGTACACTTAAGACAGAGGACCACATCCAGGTACCATTTTTACCCCCTTCTGTGCCTCTCGACTCCAGCATGTCAGGCCAGGGCCGGTCCCTCAATTCCTAGGAAAGACGAAAATACGAGGTGGGCGTCCCCATAGAACCTCGGGAGGTCAAACACCTAACCCGACCAGCAGGTAGAGGGTAGAATGACACTCCAAGTGAGTGTGTGCTGGGCCCATCTTTTATAATCATGGGGTCACGTATTTCTCTTTCTTATCTTAATTGCCAATTGATGCTGGTCTGTCTGCTGTGAGACCAGTTCTTACAAGGGAGTTGTGAACTTAATTTACACTTGTAAGAGAGATTTGAGATGATTAAATTTTGAAGTACTGAACATTGTTTTCTCAGTGGGAAATTCCTCTTCCTGGGACTGTGTGTTCGAATCAACATAGGTGCCAGCCGCAGCCTCGAGGCCAGCTTATTGACTTAGCTACTCTCTATCCACATATCTGTGTTTCAGCTTCTCAGGATCAGATGAGCCAGCATAGACTATGCTGATATTATTGCTCCTTTTCTGTCCTGTACTTCAGAGAGGCAAATAAGATGGATAATATGGAGGCAGGCTGTCTGGCCACAGTTAATGCTATAGACTACACACATTTCCCTCCCCCCACTCTTGCCAGTACATTTTTTAGCAGGCTGGCCAGCAGCCTGGCTCAGTTCTGGCTCGTGCTGGGTCTCCGTGCTCAGACCCCCTGTAGGTAGGGGCTGCTGCCACCCCATGCCGCTGCCTCTTTATCAGATGCAGCAGCACTGGATGACAGGCAGCTGGTCCACAAGGGGCGCTGGCTTGTAAACTGGCTCCCCTCATGGACCAGCTCCCGCCTGGCACCCTGCACTGCTGCCTCTGATACCGTGGCTGCTGGCCCTGCCCCAAAGAACTATAGAATAGACAACTAACTGATAAAGATTCATAAGGTTACTCGACTATTCAATTAACTGATATTTAACATCCCTAATGTTGATATGGGCTCCCCTGTAAAATCCTTCAGTTGAGCTCCATTCTCTCCTCCAAGGTCCAGGGCTCAGTATGAACCTTTCCTGTGGTCTGTCTTTGACTGCTATGTTATGCAGGTTAGGATGGTCCACTCAGGGAAACAAGAGGAGCAGGGAAAGTCAATAGAGAATATGCCTGCAATGGAATATGCTGGAAATGATGTGTAGAGATTTGTTAGAAAGGTGTCATTTTCCCATCAAGGGCTGTGTTAAGAGGTCAACATTCTGATTTTGCTGGGCTCTCAAACTGTAGGGTCTTCAGATTGAAAAGTTTTATTGATCAAATGTTTCAGAATCAAAGCACATGTTTAAGAGGAATAGAGTGAATGTGGAAATCTGGGGACAAGCATGGGGTTGGGAGAGGTTACAGGGGTTGGAGTACATGACAAACATGATCAGTTACATGGTGCCTCAGTTCAGTGCATGCAAGTGCTTTACACATGTCCCCAGACTGTTTTGCATACAATAGAAGATCTAGAGATCCTGCATTGCCCCAATATATAAGTTGTAGGTTAACAAGGTATATATGCATATTCTGATGGGTGACAAGTTCAGGGTGGGTGAGTGGGGAAGTTACATGGGGTATCTGGTAGGATTCCCAAAGAGTATATAGAATGTAGCCCACATTGCCCTGGATTGAGGTGGCTAGGTGTTGGAAGAAACTTAGATTATATGAAGCTTTGGGGGATCTTGCAGCTTGACCTAGCTGAAAATTAGGGTACGTCTACACTGCACAGCTATTTTGGGATAGTAGAGGTATCCCAAAATAGCTACCCCACATCTACACAAGCCAACTATTATTTTGAAATATGTTTCAAAATAACAGGCACACTATTTCGCCATCCTGGTACACCTCGTTGCATGAGGGATAAGGGATGGCCCAAAATAGCACATTATTTCAAAATTTGGTGCTATGTAGACACCAAATTTCAAAATAAGCTATTTTGAAATACATTTGAAATAAGATACACAATTGGCATAGCGCAAATTGTGTATCTTATTTCGAGTTTAGGACGTACCTTTAATCTCACCCATTCTATCTGTGTCCTGGAACTAAGATTCCATATTTAAAGTGCTTTTTGAGCCTCCTTAAGAGCTTCCCTTTTGTTTTATGCTCACTTTAACAAGCAAAGCATTTTATTTGTTTATATCATGAGGGTAGAGCTATAGAAAGGTGACTGAGCTTTTAGAACATGATTGCAAAAGACGAGATATTTTTCCTTCTGTTATCTCAGACTGCTGTAGTGTATTGATTTTTGTTTTTCCTCTACGGGGCTAAAAAGTTTCAGCAGTGACACCGAAGCTAGCTCTGATAATTGATGATCCATTACCTGCTTATTGGTTATTTTCCCTCATGCCCTTCAAATGGAGGAAGGATGTGCTATTTGAGTTGGTTTAGCATGAAGGGCTCTTTTCTGATCTACAATATATTAGTTTCCATAACTTTACTACAAGGACTTACTTTTGTATGTACAAACTTTTCTGATATGTCATGTGAGAAAGCTTGTCCTAGAAAATACTATTTTGTAGGTTTTGTCTTTGAGATTTGTGGTCTATTTTAAAATATGTATTAAAATAGAATCTCACTCGTAAAACTTTAGGAAGATATTTATTGCACTGTAACACTTTTTGATGTACTGATAGAATAATAGAACACTAGAACTGGAAGGGACCTCAAGAGGTCATTGAGTCCAGTCCCCTGCCCTCACAGCAGGACCACATATTGTCTAGGACATCCCTGAGAGGTATCTGTCTAACCTGCTCTTAAATATCTCCAGTAATGGAGATGCCAAACCCCCCTTGGCAATTTCAGTGTTTAACCACCCTGACAGTTATGAAGTTTTTTGTGATGTCCAACCTAAACCTCCCTTGCTGCAATTTAAGCCCATTGCTTCTTGTCCTATCATCAGAGGCCACAGAGAACAATTTTTCTCCCTCCTCCTTATAACACCCTTTTACATACTTGAAAACCACTATCACATCCCCACGCAGCCTTCTCTTTTCTAAACTAAACAAGCCTAGTTCTTTCAGTCTTCCCTCATAGGTCATGTGCTCTAGACCTTGAATCATTTTTGTTGCTCTTCTCTGGACCTTCTCCAATTTCTCTACATCTTTCTTGAAATGTGGTGCCCAGAATTGGACACAATACTCCAAATGAAGCCTAATCAGCGCAGAGTAGAGAGGAAGAATGACTTCTTGTGTCTTGCTCACAACACTCGTATTAATGCATCCCAGAATCATGTTTGCTTTTTTTGCAACAGTGTCACACTGTTGACCCATGTTTCCATTTCCACTAGCACTCACTAAGGGTATGTCTACACTACAATGCTAATTCGAACTAACTTAGTTCGAATTAGTTAATTCGAACTAAGCTAATTCGAACTAACGCATCTAGAACTAAAAACTAGCTCGAATTAGCGTTTTGCTAATTCGAACTAGCACGTCCACATTAAGTGGACCCTGAGGCGGGGTTAAGGATGGCCGGAAGCAGTGCCGGCAGGGCATCAGAGGAGGACTTAGAGCGTGGAGATGCTGTCTCAGGCTAGCCGAGGGCTGTGCTTAAAGGGTCCCGACCCCCACCCCGGACAGACAGTTCTCAGGGGTGCCCCGCTTGCAAAGCAGTCCTGGCTTGGAGTGCCCGGAGTGCCAACACTGGGCACATCACAGCACTCGGCCATCAGCCCGGTTGCACTTGCCGCAGGCTGCCATCTGGGGAGAGGGGGCTGTTGGGGGGCTGAAGGAGAGCTTCCACCCCCAGAAGCCTGCAGAGCCAGCCCAGTCCTCCCCATCGGGGGCTCGTGTCCCATTCCACCCTCACCTCCTTCCACTTACCTTTCCCTAACCTTCTTCTTGATGTACAAAATAAAGATAACGTGTCTCCCAAAATGGAATCTGTCTTTATTAAACAAAACTGGGGGAGACTGGGAAAAGGAGGTGGGAGAGGGGAAGAGAGAGGCTGGGAGAGGGGAGGGCAACTAAAATGATCAGGGGTTGGGAACAGGTCCCATATGAAGAGAGACTAAAGAGACTGGGACTTTTCAGCTTAGAAAAGAGGAGACGGAGGGGGGACAGGATAGAGGTCTCTAAAAGCAGGAGTTGGGTGGAGACGGTGCATACAGAAAAGTTCTTCATTAGTTCCCATAAAGGAGGACTAGAGGACACCAAAGGAAAGGAATGGGTAGCAGGCTTCAAACTAGTAACAAAGTTGTTCTTCACAAAGCAAAGAGTCAACATGTGGAACTCCTTGCTGCAGGAGGCTGTGAAGGCTGGAACTAGAACAGAGTTTAAAGGGAAGTGAGATCAAGTCATGGAGGTTGGGTTCATGGAGTGGTATTAGCCAGGGGGTAGGAGTGGTGTCCCTGCCCAAGGTTTGTGGAAGGCTGGAGAGGGATGGTACGAGACAAATGGCTTGGTCACTGTCTTCGGTCCATCCCCTCCAGGATCCCTAGGGTTGGCCGCTGTCGGCAGACAGGCTACTGGGCTAGATGGACCTTTGGTCTGACCCAGGACGGCCATTGTAAGCTCAGGGCTCAGGGTCGGGGGTCTCAGTGGACCCCCTTGATTCTCTTGCACACCTGCTCATGGGTGGCCAGGCTGGCAGCTCTCCTGCCCTAGACGGCCACTTTCCTGTGCCTAGTGCGGAGATCGTGGACAAGGTCCACGATCTCCGCACTAGCCCAGGCAGTTGCCCGCCTCTTGCGGTCCCGAGCAAGCTCCCGGGAGCCACCAGCCTGGTCCCGGGAAGAGGGGGAAGGCTGGGGGGCATCGGGTGGGTGGCTCGATCTGTGCCAGGTGCAGGGTCTACTGGCTGGGTGCTGGCAGGCTTGCACCTGGCACGGGCACCGTAGCCAACCCGTGCCCCTTTAAGGGATCCGGGGCCGGGAGGGGGGCAGACGAGTTTCCCTGGTGTTGGCCAGAGTGGCCACCAGGGAAAGCTGGGGAGGGCTAGCCTCCCACTAGTTCGAATTAAGGGGCTACACACCCCTTAATTTGAACTAGCTAGTTCGAACTAGGCTTAATCCTCGTGGAATGAGGATTACCTAGTTCGAACTAAGCGCTCTATTAGTTCGAATTAAATTTGAACTTACGGAGCGCTGGTGTAGTGCCTATGAAAGTTAGTTCGAACTAACGTTGTAGTGTAGACATACCCTATGTTAGGCATTCCATCAACATCCATCTTCTTGACGAAAACCAAAACAAAGTAATTAAACACCTCTGCCATTTCCAAGTTTCCTGCTATTATTTCTCCCTTTTCACTGAGCAGTGGGCCTACCCTGTCCTTGGTCTTCCTGTTGCTCCTAATATACTTGTAGACCTAGTGTGAAGGGGTTCACTCACCACCATAGCACCCCCTGCCATCTGTCCTAGGAATTAGCTCTTTCTGCAGGCAGGGTACCTTCCCTCAGGTGATGTTTCCCCTCTTTTCTCCAGGTCGCGGCGTTCTCTTCAGGACACTGCCCTCCAGCAGTGCCCACGTCAGTCTCTGAGCCCCCCTTCCGGGGGTGGTTGTTTCTTCAGCGGGCTGTTCTTCAGGCCCTGCAGTCTGGGGGTTTGCTTGCCCTGCCCTGCCCTGCCCTGCCCTGCCCTGCCCTGCCCTGCCCTAGCTCCAGGAACCTCCTACTTCCCCAGCAGCCAGGCTCTCACTGGGAGTAGTAGCCCATCCTCTTATATAGCTCCCAGCTGGGCCCTAATCAACTAATGCAGCCTCAGCTGGGGCTAAACTCCCAGGCCCTGCTCCAGGCTGGGGTTTGCCCTTAAAGGGCCAGTGCAGGGCGAACGCCCTGTCACACCTAGTTTCCACTTTTTGTATGACTCCTTTTTAATTTTTAGATCATGTAAGAGCTCCTAGTTGATCCAAGGTGATCTCCTGTCATACTTTGTATCTTTCCTATGCAGTGGATATTGTACAATGGTTTGAAAAGTCTGAGGGAAATCTCTACTTAAAATACCTCAATAGTGCACCTGTAGCTTTTCAGTAAAGATACTACAATGCCAACAAGAGACCTTCTCCTATCAGCATAGTTAATGAACAGCTATCAGTAGCTGTGACTACAAGAGATGCCCTCTCATCAACATAGCCCTGTCTACACTCGGAATATAGTTGCGTTGCTGAGATGTGTGGATTTTTCACACTCCTGAAATTATGTAGTTATATCAATGTAAGTTTTTAGTGTAGATGTGGCCTGATAAAGTGGTGTCCTTTCCATGACATTAATTTATGATTAAAGTAATGTTCAAGTTATTTTTTACTAGCTCATTTAGCACTTTAAAATGATTTGAGAACTTCTCTAAAGCAAACATATTTATGTGTTACTGCTACAAAAGCTGCCCTTAAAGATAATTTCTACATATGTTACCCCTTTTTTCACCCATGTGGCTAGCCAAAAGTTCGATGCAGTTTGGTTTATTTATGAAGAGTGTGAAAAGTGATGTGTCCCTGAACAGAGAAGGGCTCAAATAGTGAGAAACACAGCATAGACCCAAGAGCACTCTCACCAGCCTGTACCCCAAACCCAACAACCTTTTTCCAGGTTTACTCCAGGTTCATACACCATCCTTTCAGCAACTCTTTCAGGTTGTCTTTGTGTTTTCTTGGTCCTCTGTCTTTTTACACACAACACAAGCCCCTTTCCTGCACACACATAAAAAATCTCCTGGATGGATTCACTTAACTCTTGGGTCTTAGGTGGGGGCTTGTGAATAATTTATTCTTAGTTATATTAAATGAAGGCTGCATTCCCACTATCAATTTCAGCAAGTGTTTAAGTGGACCCATAACGGGTTTTGTCTAGGGATGTGAAGAGGCAACAGGTTAAATGGTTATTCACTAAGCATCACCCTTAATGGTTAACTGGTTCCCCAGGGAATGGCCCCACTACCCATGACCTGCCACAAGCGGAGGGCTGCTCCACTCCTGCGTGGCAGACAGCTGGGGCTTGAAGTTGGCCCCGGCAGCCAGCCCTATCTGATTGGAGTGGGAGCCAGCAGCCGGCCCTGCCCCAGCACGGGAGCTGAGAGTTAGCAGAGCCAGCCCCAATGCAGGGGATAGCTGGGGAGACTGGAGTGGTGAGAACCCACTAGTCATTTAATGATTAAACATTAGGTTAACCTGCCATTTAACTGGTTAACTGATTAACTAGGATTTTACATCCCTAGTTTTGCCCAGCTCATAACATTATTAATGACTGGAAGACACACAAATTGTCAAAAGAAAATTAATATTGAAAGATAACAAAAAATGTGTATCCAGGTCTTTTGTGAAACCATAATTCTCCTATGATGGCCACTAACATTTTGAGATATGGGATATTTCTCAGAAGAGAACAGTGTTTGTTTTCTTTACTGAAAGAATCCAGACTCTGCCCTTTTATCCTAAGGAATGTTCTTTTGGACAACAGTTTCTGAGCTGTCTAGGTTAGTTAGTGTCAGTGATTCATTTTGTACATTTTGTATGAAGATGTACAAATGAGTAATTTCGAAATGAAACCCATTTCTAATTACTCAGAAAAATGTGGGACTACAGTTCATGGAATGGTATAGCCATTCATTTTCCTAGAAAAGCTACAGATCTTTTTTTCTAGTAGAGCACAGTCAAGGATATGAAATGATTCATTGACCTTAGGAATGGAGCTTTGGAAAGTTCCTCGATGTAGCCTGAGATGAGAGGTGAAATCTCCTCTTCCATTAGCTTATAAAAAATACATCATCTTTTTTTTTTTTGGTAGTAACTCATTTATCATCTTTAAAAGATCATCAAAGACAAACTGCAATTTAAAGGAGGAGGAATTAGATACTGACTCTTCTCTTCTGGCTCACATTCCATTATTTCTCATGCAAAAAAGAACATTAATCCAGAAGCACATCTGTGATTGCAAAAACAAATTAGCAAGGAAGATTTAATCTAAGCCACGTAGTATAGAGGGATGTTTAAAGAGCATGAAGTCTGAATTAAGGGATTTTTGGCACACAACTGGTGACTGAAACAGTGACTGGTCTGGAGTGAGGAGGATCCAAAGGGGGCAAACAACATACAAATTGTGCCAAATGATTAAACAATTGAAGGATTCATCTGGGCAACCTTAAGAGTTCATTCAGAGAAACCAACTGTGTGTTATTGCTACTCCAGGGACTGTTGAACAGTTAAGTGTATTCAGGATATTAAATGCATCTATTTGGGTATGTGAGATTTCTTAAATTTCTCAGAGTTAGTCTTTTGTTACACTACTCAGACCCCAAAATCTTAAAATCAAATGATTTAACCTTTATAATATTGATGGTTGGTATTCCAGTGGTATTTTAAACCATAGTGACCTGAGCCAAAGGTTCACATTCCCTAACGCAAAAGTGGACAATAATTTTTAAAAAGGGGCCACTTCAGAAATTTCAGTGGCCACCCTGGAAGGGGTGGGGCTTCATGCAGAAGGGGCGGGGCCAGGAGACTTCTTGTGCTTCCTCCACCTCACTGATTGGCCTGAGGTGGGAGAGTGTGAGAAGTCTTCCCTCTTCCTTCCCTGCCCCGCACCCTAGAGAGACACGCCAGCTGTTTTAAAACAGCTGGCAGTTCCCTGTAGATGCCTAGCGGGCGGAGACCTCACACGCTCTCCCTGCCCCCAGGCCAATCAGGGTCTGGGGGTGGGAGAGCGCGCAAAGTCTCCTTGCCGCTCCACGTATGCATAGCAGCTACAGAGTTACGCCAGCTGTTTTAAAACAGCCGGGGTGTCTCTCTAGCCCAAGGGTGGGAAAAGGGCCCCCTGTGGACCAAATCTGGCCTGCGGCTGTCCTGCCAATCCCCCACCCCCAAGCCAATCAGGGCCTGGGGGACGGGAGAGTGCCCAGTGGCAAGAGAGACACACCGGTTGTTTGAAAACAGCCGGTATGTCTTTCCAGCTGCTATGCACCCCTGGCAGGGAAGGACGTGAGAGACTTCATGCTCTCCCCACCCCCAGGCCTTAATTGGCCTGGGGGTGGGAAGTGGGCAAAGCTCCCCCCGCCAAAGGTGTAAGGAATAAGAGCCCTAACCACAACAACATTAATAAGTTATCAATTATCCTTTTATTAACCATCATTTTAAGCAGATAGACGAAATCTCAACCTGACATCAAAGCTTTCATACACCCATTTCTGTTATACCTTTGTTATACCTATCTCTCCACAGGCAGAGGGTTTCCTAATAGATTCTTCCTCTCTATTCATCTTGGGGAGAACCCCTTTTATTCTGTTACACACATGCCTATAACCCTTATGCAGAGGCATGAAGGTTGAAACATGTTTTCTGGACTTCCCAGAAATGTTGAAATATCCTGCTTCTCCTTGGCTATCCTGTTTGTTCCCCATATCTTTATTAACATTTATGTCAATAAGTCTCATGGTAATTTATGATCATTGCAGGATTTCCCATATTGTTATAATCTGGCATTTTGTGGAAGTGACAGATATATTATAGTGCACTTTCCTAAACATTACCCATTGACATGGCTGTTATGAAACTTGCAATTTTGCTGGTACAGAGTTAGCCCTGTGTCAGCTAACACAGGCCTGAAAGCAATTACCATAAGCCCTGATATATTAAGCTGAAATTTGACAGACCTCAAGCGTGCTTTACAGGCTGAGTTCTATCCCTTGCCAATAATATATCCTCATCAATCCTATACACCTATAATATATTTCATATTGCTACACTTATACCTACCACTTAAATCTATTCATAACACATAGATTACATCTGAATTAATCACAACAATAGGTAACACAATTAAATTATTATATAAGAAGATGAGTTACAGTGAATTAATGCAAATGGCAACATTGGAACACCTTCCTAATTAGGAACTGTATGTTTTGAGGAATACAAAAGGACCTAATTTAGAGAATGATGTTTGGAGAGCATGAAATGTGGCGTGAACAAAATATGTGTGTAGTTCATAAAGACTCCTGAGCCCAGCCAAATTTTGGGTTTGTGGGAGAGGTGACAAAGTGTCTGCAATCCTACCCCCGTGGTTTTAAAAAAAAAAAGTTATATTGCTCTTTTGAAATATTCCGTATGGATCATTAGGACTCTTCTCCATCTTGGAATGAGTAGCGGACTTCAGTCCAGTTCCTACTGGCCATGGGTCCATATCCTTGAATCACTTGTGCAGTAATCACCATAGCACCACTAATTAGCAGCTAAAGGTAGTTGATCATTTTTTTTATCAAAATTCTGTTTTTCTGACCCCACCTTCTGCTTCGTTCCCTCCAGCCACTTTGGTTCTCTACCCTTGGAGTGGAGAAACTGCTGTGTTAACACAGAAGAGGGAAAAAGAGTGTGAGGATCAGTGGGCTGATAAGAAGTGGACAGACTTCAAAGATGATATCACAGTCTACTGATCCCACCCCTCTGTTTTCCCCCATGTGTGCAAGTGTGCGCCCATTGACCTGACCCCCATCTCCCAAGCCAGCTCCCCACTACGGCCAGGCCCCCGCAGCAGCTCATTTCTTTTGATGTTCTGCTATCTTCCATCTGTTTGTGGCTTCTTCCTCCTTCCCAACACAGTGTATGAGTTACATAGAAAGGTATTCTTCTCTCCCCTGTTAGGATATGTCGGGCAGATAAGAACTCAGCACTCTGAAAAATGATTAAGAAAGTGTGTTATTCTTACACGTGCGAACCTTCAATGAGTGTAATTTACATCGTAAGCCTTTTCCCTTACCATGCCCACATGCTAAAGGGATGTGTGTGCAATGATAAGCATGCTTGTAGGGTGCTGATGTTATTGTCCCATTCACTATTCAGTTACCGGTTTGTGAAAGTGTGTTGGATTCCTGGCGATGTGGAGGTCTAGGAGTGACAGGGTGCGCTAAAGGATTTTGGATTGCAAGATGTGTGGTGAATACTAGCGAATGCTCCTCGGATAGTCAAGTAGCGTCTCAGGTAGCCTCTTCCCTGCCCCCCTTGTTGCCTCTGTCAGAGAGGGGTATCAAGGTGGGGGAGCAGGCGCCCGTCTCAGCGGGGAAGGCAGGGGCTGCAGAGGCACAGCGGGGAAATGGCATGAATGAGGACTGCTTCAACCTCTCTTACGCCAGTTCCCACTGCAGGCACGTCTGCTTTTGAAATTTACAAGAGCCCTGTGGGCTCAAGCAGTCCCCGCTTGCCCTGTGCTGCCTCTATGAGAGGCAGCAAGAGTGGGTACAAGAGCCGGTGCTGGGGGAAGCTGGCATAAAAGCGAAGCAGCCCCTGTCTGCAGGGGTCCCAGTGGGGATTTGGGCCCCCCCACAAATAGCCTTGACTGCCACGAACAGGGGCTGGTGCTGGAGCAGTCTTCCGCAAATGGACGGATTCAGCATGAGCCAGGACTGAGCAATCCTGGCTCACGCTGATTGCTGCACCTCTACATTTTAAATGTAGTAAGAGTCCAGCAGTTCTTACTGGCTGTGTCTACATTGGCTCCTATTCCGTAATAGGGATGCTAATGTAGCACTTGGGAATAGGCAATTCCGCGGGGGATTTACATATCCCCCGCGGGATTTGCATTTTCATGGCTGCCGCCAGTCTGGACGCGATCCTCTGGAAAATAAGCTCTTTTCCGGAGGATCTCTTATTCCTACTTTCAAATGCAAATCCCGCGGGGGATATTTAAATCCCCCGCAGATTTGCCTATTCCCAAGTGCTACATTAGCATCCCTATTACGGAATAGGGGCCAATGTAGACGTAGCCACTATGTTTACAATGCAGGGCCACAGTGTGGGTGGCTCTGGAGCTGGTAGGAGCCAGGCCTGCTCAGTCTGAGCTCAAGTCGGCTCCTGGAGGAACCCCTCTGTGGCTATGCAAAGGGGGCACTATTGTATCGACTACACAGTTAGCCCGATAATCACATTTTAACATTCTTAGTGAATACTATTAGTAGGGTGTTAGAAGCTGCTCTCCATAGCCCTTGACTTGCCTAGTCAGTGTTTGAATTTGATTTACTGTGTTCATTTTTACACTGATGACCCTTCTTTGTGCAGAAGGAAGCATTAGAAATGGATCATAGTATCTTTTGTCACTAGAGGAAGGGAAATGAACTTTTAACATTCTGCATGATGGATCATCTATTAAATGTGAATCTTTATATTAAAGATTTTATGAAAGAAGTTAGTCAGATTTTAAATAGGTGGTTATCATCAGCTGCTTGTTCCCATTACAGTTACTCAGGTTGCAGTGGTCCTTGTATATCAAGTTCTGTTTAATAACTGACAGATAGAAAACTCTGGCTTTCTCACTGCCTGCTCGGTTAAGTTTTTGTGTTGTTCAATTTCACTATAAAATAACATATTTTTTCCCCTGTACTGGCTTATTCAGAGCATTGTATAAGAAGGCAAAACATGTTTCAGCAAAGATGTGTGTTTGTCTGTTTGATAGCAAAGTGAAGAAGTGTGAGTCAAACATGCAGTTTATAAATATTGAATAATACCCATGAATTTTACTTAATAAAAACAAAGTCTTGAGAAGCCCCTCCCTGTAGCGGATTTCACTTCTCTCACATGAGCCTGAAGTTTGTCAGAATTCAGACTGGGCACAGTGCCTTCTGCGTGCTCTCTCTCTCTCTCTCTCTCTCTGTCACACACACACTCACACAGAGGCTACGTCTAGACTGCACGCCTTTTTCAACAGAGGCTTTGTCAACAGATACTGTCAACAAAGCCTCTGTCGAAAAAGCGTCTAGACTACGATCAGTATTGTCAACAAAGCAAGCCGCTTTTTCAAAAGAGAGTCTAGACCAGTGGTACCCAACGCGGTGCCTACGGGCGCCATGGCACCCGCTGGGGCATTTGTGTGCGCCCACCGACAACCTGGGCCGGCCCCGCCTCGCCGCGCGGCGCACTGGAGGCACCGGCCCCAGGCGTGCGACACGCACCGGCGCCTGGTGCGCGGCGCTCAGGCGGCCCCAGCCCCGGGGCATATGCGGGCGTGCAGCGCCAGTGCCGGCCCCAGGCACGCGGCTCGGGCGGTGGCGCCAGTCCCGGGCCCACGGCACAAAGCACTCGGGCGGCCCCGGCCCTGAGGCACATGCTGGCGCCAGGTGCAAGGACATCCCCGCCCCTGGCATGCCCCAGGACGCGCAGCCCTGCCCCCGGGTGCCTGGTGCATGAGTGGCCCCACCCCCCCGGGCGCCCGGCGCGTGAGTCGCCCCGCCCCCAGGCGCCCGGGAGCCTCTAAAGGTTGGGGACCACTGGTCTAGACACTTTCTTTTGAAAAAGCACAGTTTGCATGCAATAGCTCCTTTTTTCAAAAGAATACTTTTGAAAAAAGGTGTTATTCCTCATAGAATGAGGTTTACTGCTGTCGACAAAACTGCTGTGTTCTGTTGACTTACTGTCGATAGAATGCAGCGGTAGTTTAGACGCAGGTATAGTTTTGTCGACAAAACCCTGTAGTCTAGACACACCCCGGGTATGTCTACATTACAGCACTAATTCGAACTAACTTAATTTGAATTAGTTAATTTGAACTAAACTAATTCAAATTAGTGCATCTAGACCTAAAAACTAATTCAAATTAGTGTTTTGCTAATTTGAAATAGCATGTCCACATTGAGTGGACCCTGAACCGAAGTTAAGGCTGGCCGGAACCAGTGCTGGCAGGGCATCAGGTTAGCAGTGTGGAGCTGCTGCCTCAGGCTAGCCAAGGGCTATGCGTAAAGGGACCAGACCCTCCCACTCCGGACAGACAGTTCTCAGGGTACCCCACTTGCTTGTCTACCTCGATGAGGGACAGCAAAGCAGTCCTTTCTTGGAGTGCCCTGAGTGCCCTCACTCGGCACATCACAGCACTCAGCCATCAGCCCGGCTGCACTTGCCGCAGGCTGCCATCTGGGGGGGGGGGGGGTCAGTCGTGGGGCTGTCAGGATCCAGGAGGCCCTGCAGGAAAGCTTCCACCCCGAGGAGCCCACAGAGCCACCCCAGTCCTCCCCATCAGGGGCTCGTGCCCCATTCCTTCCTCACCTCCTTCCACTTACCCTTCCCTAGCCCCCCTTCCTGATGTAAAAAATAAAGGACACGTGTGTTCAAAAATAGAAACTCTCTTTATTTAACAAAACTGGGGGGGGGGGGAATTAACCTCTGGGGAGACTGGGAAAAGGAGGTGGGAGAGGGTAAGAGAGAGGGTGGGAGAGGGGAGGGGGAAACCTAGGAGGAGAGAGCTGGAAGGGGGAAGCCAGGGGAAGAAGGAGGAGGGGAAGTCTAAAACTATGGTATGCCATATCTTCAGTACTGTGTACAGATGTGGTCTCTTCACCTCAAGAAAGATATTTTGGCCTTGGAAAGGGTTCAGAAAAGGGCAACTACAATTATTAGGGTTTTGGAACAGGTACCATATGAAGAGAGGCTAAAGAGACTGGGACTTTTCAGCTTAGAAAAGAGAAGATTGGGGGGGGGGGTATGATAGAGGTCTATAAAATCATGAGTGGTGTGGAAAGGGTGAATAAAGAAAAGTTCTTCATTGGTTCCCATAATAGAAGGACTAGAGGACACCAAATGAAATGAATGGACAGCAGGTTTAAAACTAATAAGCGAAAGTTCCACATAGTCAACCTGTGGAACTCCTTGCCACAGGAGGCTGTGAAGGCTAGCACTATAACAGAGTTTAAAGGGAAGTTAGTTAAATTCATGGAGGTTGGGTCCATGGAGTGCTATTAGCCACGGGGTAGGAACGGTGTCCCTGGCCTCTGTTTGTGGAAGGCTGGAGATGGATGGCACGAGAAAAATTGCTTGGTCATTGTCTTCGGTCCATCCCCTCTGGGGCACCTGGTGTTGGCTACTGAGCTAGATGGACCTTTGGTCTGACCCAGTACGGCCATTCTTATGTTCTAAGCTCAGGGCTCAGGGTCGCGGGTCTTACTGGACCAACTTGATTTTCATGCAAACCTGCTCCTGGGTTCGCATGTGGCCTTTGGTGGCCAGGCTGGCAGCTATCCTGTCCTAGACAGCCGCATTCCTGTGCCTAGTGCGGAGGTCGTGGACGTTGGAGGCCTCCCCCCAAACCTCGATGAGGTCCACGATCTCTGCACTAGACCAGGCGGGTGCCCGCCTCTTGTGGCCCTGGGCAGGCTTCTGGGAGCTGCCAGCCTGGTCCTGGGAAGAGGTGGAGGGCTGGGTGGCAGCAGGTGGCTGGCTCATCTTGTACCAGGTGCAGGATCTGCTGGCTGGGTGCTGGCAGGCTTGCAACTGGCACAAGCACCATACCCAGACCATGGCCCTTTAAGGGCTCCGGGGCTGGGATGGGGGCAGAAGAGTTTCCCTGGTTTGGCCCAGAATGGCCACCGGGGCAAGCTGGAAAGGGCTAGCCTCCAACTAGTTCAAATTAAGTGGCTACACAGCCCTTAATTCAAACTACTTAATTCGAACTAGGCGTTAGACCTTGTAGAATGAGGTTTACCTAGTTCAAATTAAGCGCTCCGCTAGTTCGAATTTAATTCGAACTAGCGGTTTGTATGTGTATATGCTATTAAAGTTAATTCGAACTAACGGCTGTTAGTTCAAATTAACTTTGTAGTGTAGACATACACCCAGAGAAAGACACTCTCTCTGTCTCTCTTTTCCGGTTTCCAGGTACCAGTGGTTGTCCCACTGCCATAGTTTCATAGAGTTCATTCAGCAACTGAGACAAATGTCCCTCTCCTTGGTTATGGTGGTTTCACAGGATGGCTATGTCTAGACTGCAGGCTTCTTTCGAAAGAGGCTCTTTCGAAAGCATCTTTCGAAAGAGCCTCTTTCGAAAGATCGCGTCTAGACTGCAGGCGGATCTTTCGAAAGAGAAATCCGCTTTTTCGAAAGAGAGCACCCAGCGAGTCTGGATGCTCTCTTTCGAAGACGGCCTCTTTACATTGAAGAACGCCTTCTTTCGAAAGAGGAACTTTCGAAAGAAGGCGTTCTTCCTCGTAAATTGAGGTTTACCACCATCGAAAGAAAAGCCGCGTTCTTTCGAAATAATTTCGAAAGAACGCGGCTTGAGTCTGGATGCAGGGGAAGTTTTTTCGGGAAAAGGCTACTTTTCCCGAAAAAAACCCTGAGTCTGGACACGGCCGATGTGTCTACACAGCAAGGCTTAACTCAAAATGATCTATGCAAATTGAGCTACGTAATTGCAAAGCTTGTTTCAAAATAACTTATTTTGAAATTGGGACCATCTACACAGCACTTATTTCAAAATAGAGCACTCTTCCTCTGACTTCCCTTATTCCTCATACAATGAGGCTACGTCTACACTGGCACCCTTTTACGGAAATGCTTAAAACGGAACAGTTTTCCGTTATAAGTATTTCCGGAAAAAGCACTTCTACATTGGCAGGATGCTTTTCCGGAAAAGCACTTTTCCCGGAAAAGCGTCCATGGCCAATGTAGACGCGCTTTTCCGGAAAAAAGCCCCGATTGTCATTTTCGCGGTCGGGGCTTTTTTGCGGAAAAGACTACTGTGCTGTCTACACTGGCCCTTTTCCAGAATAGTTTTTCTGGGAAAGGACTTTTGCCCGAACGGGAGCAGCATAGTTTTTCCGGAAAAACACTGACAATTTTACAGTAGATCGTCATTGCTTTTCCGGAAAAGCAAGCGGCCAGTGTAGACAGCTGGCAAGTTATTCCGGAAAAGCGGCTTCTTTTCCGGAATAAGTGGCCCAGTGTAGACACAGCCTGAGGGTTACAGGAGTTGGAGTAAGAAGTCCTTCAGCTTGACAGTATTTCAACATTATTTTGAAATAACTGACTGCTCTATTGACGCAGACTAAGTTATTTTGAAATAACGCTAGTTGCTGTGTAGACGTAGCCTCAGTGATAGTCCTTCAATGAGGCTACATTGCTATTGACTGTTGTATGTATGTTCAGCACATAGTGGAGGTTACAATACAAAGTGGAGTTCACAATTCAGTGCAGACACATTCTTCTCTGTCACAAATATATGCCTTTTTTCCTCAGTCTTGGCAAACCTGAATTGTCTTCTCCATAAAACTCGTGTGCAATTCATCTTTGAAGTAGCTGCCTATTGAAAATGAATGCAGTGAACTATATTTTTCTCTAAAGGTATTCTGTCCTCTGTAGCTTATGCTCTTTAGCACTGGCCACTGGGACCATAACATAAGCAATTGGGAAATAAAGAAAAACTTGGAAGGAATACACTAAAATGAACGATGGGATTGTAGGTGACATTGTGTTATTTCACTTGCATCTTGAGATAACTATTACAGCTTTATCATCCTCTTTGGAAGGCTTCATTTCCACTGCAGCTCATAAACTACTGTCATTTTTCTGTTTTTACAACCAAATGAACATTGTGAAGGAATATCTGTAGCTGTTCACAGAAGCCTAAAGATTTTGTCATAAAATAAGTAAACATCTAACTCTTTATTCTGGAAATAATTTCTTTTAAGTGGTCTCTAGTAAAGGTAAATGTCTATAACTTGTCCTTTTTGGTTATCACTGGAAAATGAACCCTTCAATCCTGGAAGCTGTAGCGGACTCATTGTACTTTTTGCACAAAGCGGGACAGATAGGACATACTGAACAATGGGTTATGTTTATAATTATTGCAAGGATGGATGTGGGGTTTCCTTTATCTCTGACCGGATGTTTTATATTGTTATAGCAGATCATAGGATTGGACCCTACCCTATGGAAGGTGAGCACTCCTAATCATAGTGCTTATTAGACTAAGGCTACATCTACAATGGCATGCTACAGCGCTGTAACTTTCTGGCTCAGGGGTGGGGGAAAAAAATCCTCCCCCTTCGCCCCCCCAAAGGGAACCAAGTTACAGTGTTGTAAAACACCAATTTGACAAGAGTGCTGTTAGCTACTCCCCTCATTGAGGTGGTTTACATAGAGAGCTAGGTGAGCTCTCTCCCAGTGCTCATGCTATGACCACACTTTCAGTTTAAAGTGGAGGTGAGGGGTTGGAGTTGAAGATGGCGTTACCACTGACAAGTCAAATTTTGTTTGGAAATCTGAGGAGAAGCGAGGTGAATTCAGCATCTCTTCACTGGCTCCTCTCACACGCTCCCCTTCTGAATCATGGACTCCCAATCCATAGCAGGGCTACTGTGGTGTGTGAAAAGCACAGGGAACGGGGTCAGAGTTGCTGCTTGCCCTCCCTCACTGCTTTGGGCCCTAATATGCCATGAGTTGTTAGTGTGTACATCACATAATAGGGGGGTAGCATGTGGCTCACATCATGTGCACAACCCTTAGCTGTTATCTGTGGTGCGCTTACAGTTTGGGAAGCAGAAAAGGAAGCGGAAAAGCTATGAATGTTTGTCGACTTCAAGTTGCCTAAGTATAATAGGAGAGGAGGAAGTTCTAGACTGGATATGATGGTTTTCCAGTCATTAAGAAAAAATATTGTAAATGTTTTACTGTGCATGTTTGTGTACATTTATCATTCCATACGTTTTGGAATTGAAAGTATTTTTAATATCTCTGAAAGAAAAAAATTGGGAGAGGGGTTGTGAAGAACTTCTTCAGGTTCCTACATTGGCTATAGGACTGCCACTTCCTTTAAAATGAATTCTATTTAAAAATGCTGTGTTCTCTTTTGGTATTAGTTATTTACTTCCAGATACATGAGTGCATTGCACTTCACCAAACACAGTAGAGTTCCCTATGCTGACGAACTTGCAAAATAATATAAACCTAAATATTTATATTATTTATGTCTGCTTGAAATATCATTTGGTTCTATAGGTGTTTGCAGGGAGAGTACTCTGTCTGTGTTTGTTTAATTTTCTGTGGTTTTAGTTTTGAAAGAAGTTTTAATGGGAGAGTAAAATAATTTCTAGGGTGGAAAATATTGCAAGCCATTTGTGATACTCTGTTGTAATTATCTTAAACACATTCTTGTTAGATAACTTGTATTTGTGTGGTTGCATTTTATTATTACTTAGCAAAGCACTGCAGCTGCTCTACCTCAGTTTCTCACAGTGGCGGCCTGTCAGTACAGGAGAACTAGGCGGTCACCTAGGGCACCAAGATAAACGGCCATTGAGGGCTTTGGAGGCGGGGGCGCCAATCGTGCTCTTATTGCGCATTTCGCCTAGGGCGCCAGTTGCCAGCAGCTCGTCTAGGGCTGCTCCTGGTTTCTCACATAGGATTTCTAGCATAAGCTGGTAATTTGTGGCTCTGCCTGCCATCTTTGTCACAATGAAAAATCAACCCACTTCTGAGGTAGCAGAGGCCAAAGCCATACTCCCAAAGAAACACAAAATAATGGAGTCTTTGTCCTAGATTAAATGAATTCTCAGCCCTTCTGGTGGTGTTTGTCCATTCCTTTCCTGTGCTCAACTCTGTTCCCTCACTTCCCTTCAGGTGGATCGCACACTGCTGAATCCCGCTTAACAGCTGATAGATCCAGATACATACAAAGTCCAAAGTCAAGAGACTGCCTTCCTTTCAGGAAGGCAATGACAGGCTGGAATTGTATCCGTTCCTGGACCCAGCCAGGCTTCTCACTGCAAGTTAGAGTTGTTGGTCTTCTCCCTTTGCCTGCCAGCTCCAAACTAAGGAGAGTGTTCCCTTTTTAATCCCATTCTTCAGGCCTGATGTAGTGGGTGTGGGCTGATAGAACTCACAGCAGTTCCTTGACCTTTTCCAAGCCAGTGTAATGTTTGTAAACCCATCACAGTGCTTTTCCCCCTTACTCTCAAACTTCCTTGTTGTATAATATTTTACTTTGACCATCAGACTGTCAATTAGATTGTGATCTTGGTAAGTACTTGCTAAAAGTATTTGCCAATTGGTGTCCTGTCATAGTTGAAATGGAATAGGGGAAAGGGTGTCACAGTCTAGTTCCTGGTCAACAGATGTCCATGTTAAAATTGACACAAATTGTCACTGTTACTGGCAATCTCAGCAGAGTTTCAGAGGATCGGCATAGATGCTCAGCTTGTTCACTATTAGAGGTGTACTCTCAGGTCAGATTGTAGGAAGTCTTGTAAGATGGTGTTTGGGATTGTTGTTCCAGGCATATAGTCCCCATCCAGCAAACACAAAGACATCTGCTTTCTTCAAAGCTTTTAGCAGGGACCTAAGTGTTTTGTTGGGTGAGAGCTATAAGATTTGATTTAGAGTTAACGGCAATTTTCCATTTTGAATCAGGATTACATAACTTTAGGCTGGTATTTTCAAAGAAAACTGATGAAGTTAAATCCCCAACTCACACTGAAAATAAATGCCCAATATTTAATTAATTCTCATAAGGCACACCTACACTGCACAGCTATTTTGGGATATCAGAGGGTTAAGGGATGTCTTGAAATAGCACATTATTTCAAAATTTGGTGCTGTGCAGATGAGCCAAATTTCAAAATAAGCTGTTTCGAAATAGATTTGAAATGTGATATGCAATTTTCATAGTGCAAATTATGTATCTTTTTTCGAGTTTAGGGTGCTGTGTAGACGCACCCATAAGAACTACATCACTTGCTTTCCACTAAGGTCAAACATGGGAGAAAACAAAGTGTTCATTACCATTATTGAGGTGATAGGCAGATTCTTGCGATGGGTTAGGGATCTAAACCACCTTCAACTCAAAACAGGAAAGACTCTGAGTTGAATATACACTAGAGGAGCATTAGAGAGTCCATGATGAAACCAAAGAGATGTCTGCAAATCATAGAAGTAGAGCCAATTTCTAAATAATGTCTTCAGTGATTTATGCCCCAGTGAGAAATTAACTTCTGACTATAGTTTAAATTATATTTCTATATGGTTTTATTCTAAAGATTTTTGTTAATTTAGATTTTTATGCTAGTTTATTTAAGATTGTTGCTTCTCCCTCTTTTTATTTCTAAACTTCCATTAAACACACACTATTTTACTTTGCACCAATCATGTTGCTATATTACTAATATTGCACATGACTACAACCCCTCTTGACTGGCTCTTTTTTAACACACAAACCATTCTCCAGTCTCATATGAATGCTAGTTGTGTACTGGAAAAAAGGATGTATTGGTGAGATATTTTAGTAGAATAGGTCAGAAAGCAGTAGGCTACTTGGAAAAGCAGTTATAGACTTGACCGGTCTATAGTGTTTTGTTGTAGTGTAAGTAATGTTGCTTTAATAAAAGCATTTTAGTTTCACATTTTGTAATATTGAAGGTTCTTGCACAGGGAATAAGTGGTGTCCGCATGGAAATTAATGGTCTATATCCATCGTTATTTTTGCTTGTGCTTTACGACAAATGACTGCAAACATTTTTTAGTGTTTTCTAAAAGAGACTACATAACACTCTTTATATACCACATTGGTGTGGGCTTTGGGTTTTAAGCAGAAAATATATAGCATTTAACTGACACCAGCATTTATCGAGAGTGGGATTGCTAATGAATCTTGCAGCCCACTTTCAAAAAGTTGTCTCAAAGTGGAAATTATTATGCTGTGCAAGAAGCAAACACAATTTTAAAAGATGTGCAACAACAAATACACAAATAGTTTTGGGAACATTAGTATAAGATCCTAAAAACAATAATGTTAAACATATTTCAGAGGTTTATATATTCAACCCCCTCTTTCTCAGAATAATATCTGATTCTCTTGCACATTTGAAATATATCTATATAAGATGCTTGTATAGCCTCTGTTATCTTAATATCTGAACACCTTACATCTCCAGCCTAGTTATCCTCTCAACATCCCTGTGAGACAGGGAAGTGCTGTTATCTACATTTATTTTCCATATCAGGAGGAAAGCCATAAGGCACTCTGGACACACAGGAAGCCTATAGAGGAGTTGGGAATTGAGCCATTGTCACCGATGTCCCAGTGAGAACCCAAACCACTGCACCATCCTTCTCTAGCAGTGACAGAAGGACTCAATATTATGGATGAAATATTATTTTAAATTAGCCGTGCGCCTTTTGAAGAGTACCAGATTTATCTTTTGATGGTATATTCTCTTTTGCCTCATTTTTATATTACAGCTTGCTAATGTTAATTGACTGTCAATGAAATTTTATTATGAACTCATGAATAAACATATCTGTCATTTACATATTAACTAAAGAGCCTTAAGGCTAGGAGAACACATTATGCTGCTGCAATATCTTAATTCTTTAGTATGTAACATTATAGTTAATTCTGTTTTGTCCTTTTTAAATTCGGTATCTTCTGGGTGTTGGAATCAGTGCACTAATATTAGAGTTGTAATCAAAATTACCTCTAAATATTCATGCAAATAAATGATTCCCATGCATCTGGTGAATGCCAAGGCTGCGATCAGAAGCATTTATTTGGTATTCTAAAGGGATCTACTTATTGCAAAGTACACTAGGATAGAGCACTTTCATATGGTTACTGTTTTGAAAGGGAGGGAGGGGGAAAGCTGCATGTGAATCTGCACTAGTGATATTTAAAATAAATAATTTAAGATTTAAAGGAGTAATACCTTTTGAAAGTAAAGTCTGTACTTAACAGTATGTTTGAGAGAGTTGGAGTTTTGCCACATTTTTAATATAGTTAATTTGTCACTCCACCACAGCCTCCCAGATGCACACATACAGCAATTTTACCATCATGATTTTAATTTTCATGAAGAGTTGTGATTGTCTAGATCACTTATAAATTATCATACTTCAAGGACACGTTGTCATTCAGTGAATCTGAGGCAGAACAGACTCTCTGGCCAATAAATCAGAAATTTAGAAGCATTTCAATATAAATCAGTGAAATGCTAAATCACGTAAATTCAAGTGTTTTAGGTCAGCCAATCACAGCTGAATTTTGCCAGTTTTCAAAAAGTAAATTAATTGTGCAGGGGACCCACTGACCCTTTTAAATTGCAAAGAGATTTTCAAAACAATGTCTAGCCTAACAGCTCATCTAAGGTTATTTGTTAAAGCACAAATTGAGCATCAATGGTCTGTGATGGGTATACCAACCTGACACGTGGCAACAAGAAGTTAAGGAATGCTCTGGACTGTGTCAGCTCTGCCCCACTGCACTTGTAAGAGATGCATAGAAAGCTGGAGGAGAAGATAAAAGGGAGCAGTATAGTTCACTTGAAAGCCGAGGCATAGCCATGGAGGGCCTGAGTGGGCTGTGACCACCTCTCTTAGCATCCAGGGCCACCCAAATCACTGCTGGAGCCCACTGCATCAACAGACTGGGACTCCCAAACCCAGCTTGATGTCCATCAGCCAAGCAGTGTCCCTGCCAGGACTGTGCACTGCTGCTCCAGTCTCTACCCCCAGTGCTAGCCTTATGGTGGTATCCTTCATGGGGACGGGTGTGGGTGGGGCTAGCCCTGGGGCCAGAGACTGGAGCAGAAGAATATGGCACTTAACAGGATGGGGGGGACACATCCTGGCTGAAGACACCAAGCTGGGTTTGGGCGGGGTGGCAGGAACTTGAGCCCCTGCACTGCCCCTCCCTGTGTATACCTACCACAACTGTGTCCTGCGTGCTTGCAGAGTAGTAAGTGGCGTGAGGGGATATGGGCCCCTCATCTCTCTTGCCCCCTCCCCAGGGCACCAGGTCTCTCCTGCCTGCTTAACATCCTACACTCCTCCCTGGTGCCTTCCCCACATGGTTGCCCACTCCCCCAAAAACTGGATCCCACCCAGTTTTCCTGACCTAGCTATGCCACTCTTTGCAGGTAAACAAGGGAAGAGAAAGGACCTCTGCCTTGCAGCTTCTGAGGAAAGGGTTGAGGGAAGGGAGCACCTGTTTCCATTATTCTTGCGTGGGAGGCATTTCCTCCTTTTGCATACTGACTGTGTTTGTGTTACTTTCCTTTGTGTTGTGTATGGACTGTCTGGAAAGGGGATAGGCTTAGAACAGATCTGGCCACCCCAAGAGGGAGAAAGCTACCACAGCACCCCCAGCTGAGAAGAGGCACCAAACGATGATTTGATTCCGCCTTTCCACCTTCCTCTTACAGGCTGTAAACTTGGATGCTAGAGGAGTGGTAGGGAGTAACCCAGGGAGGGCAGCCTTAAGGTACTCCCTGAGCATCTGTCCCTTTGGTCTCCCTCACAGAACCCTCAGATGGAGCCTGGTGGAAGGGGAGGGCCTTGGCTCCCCTGCCATAACCCCCCCTGCACATCCAAAGGCCTAAAGCCCTGATGAGTAGGCAACATTCCTCACAAATGGGATGGTAACATGTTCCTTAAAATAAATGTGGGCTTTGTATTAGGAATAACTTTGTATATGTTAACTGTAATTCAGCATTCAAGTGCAGCATTCATGAATTACTGGATTGGCTCACTAGGCAAAGAAGTGTTTTAATGTCCTCTCCTCCACACTCCTAGAAGCTTATAATAGTTTATTTTTAAGGCCTTATTTAACCTTTCATCTAGAATCTCTTTTTAAGGGTATGTCTACACAATAGCACGTACCTTGAAATAAGCGATGCAAATTGAGTTATGCAAATTACATAGCTTATTTTGATATAGCTTATTTTGAAATTTGGCACTGTCTCCGCAGCACTAAATTTTCAAATAAATCGCTATTCGGGCATCTTCCTTAATCCTTGTGCAACAAGGTTTACAGGAAGCCAGAATAAGAAGCCCATTATTTTGAATGTATTTCAAAATAATGGGCACAGAATGCTATTTCAGAATAACAGACGTTATCCCAAAATAGTGCCACTGTAAAGGTGTACCTTCAATGAATTTAACCTCACATTACCTTGATAAAGGAAAAATTATGATTTGGAAAGCGGGGAACAGAGAATTAAAGATTTTGCCCAGTATCAAACAGAAATTGTGTCAGAGCTGGTCATAAAATCTAGGCATCCTGATTCCCAGTCCCACAGTGGAATTTTTAATTTTTTTTGGTGCTCTTTTCCAGTGGACATCTACAGAAAGTTCTCCTAAATATTTGTGCACTCTCAGTGGTGCTCTATAACTAGTGAGATCAAAGAGTTTGTTTTCACTGAGGGTATGTCTACACTACAGCGCTAATTCGAACTAACTTAGTTAGAACTAAGCTAATTCGAACTAACGCATCCAGACTGAAAAACTAGTTCGAATTAGCGTTTTGCTAATTCGAACTAGCATGTCCACATTAAGTGGACCCTGATCCGGGGTTAAGGATGGCCGGAAGCAGTGCCGGCAGAGCATCAGATGAGGACTTAGAGCGTGGAGCTGCTGCCTCAGGCTAGCCGAGGGCTGTGCTTAAAGGGACCCGACCCCCACCCCGGACAGACAGTTCTCAGGGGTTCCCCGCTTGCAAAGCAGTCCTGGCTTGGAGTGCCCTGAGTGCCCACACTGGGCACATCACAGCACTCGGCCATCAGACCTGCTGCACTTGCCGCAGGCTGCCATCTGGGGAGAGGGGGCTATTGGGGGGCTGCAGGAGAGCTTCCACCCCCAGAAGTCCGCAGAGCCAGCCCAGTCCTCCCCATTGAGGGCTGGTACCCCATTCCTCCCTCACCTCCTTCCACTTACCCTTCCCTAGCCCCCCTTCCTGGTGTACAAAATAAAGAAAACGTGTGGTCAAAAATAGAATCTCTCTTTATTGAACAAAACTCGGGGAGACTGCGAAAAGGAGGTGGGAGAGGGGAAGAGAGAGGCTGGGAGAGGGGAGGGCAACTAAAATGATCAGAGGTTTGGAACAGGTCCCATATGAAGAGAGGCTAAAGAGACTGGGACTTCTCAGCTTAGAAAAGAGGAGACTGAGGGGGGATAGGATAGAGGTCTATAAAAGCATGAGTGGAGTGGAGAGGGTGAATAAAGAAAAGTTCTTCATTAGTTCCCATAATAGAAGGACTAGAGGACACCAAAGGAAAGGAATGGGTAGCAGGCTTCAAACTAGTAACAGAAAGTTGTTCTTCACAAAGCAAAGAGTCAACCTGTGGAACTCCTTGCTGCAGGAGGCTTTGAAGGCTACAACTAGAACAGAGTTTAAAGAGAAGTGAGATAAAGTGATGGAGGTTGGGTCCATAGAGTGGTATTAGCCACGGGGTAGGAGTGGTGTCCCTGCCCAAAGTTTGTGGATGCTGAAGAGGGATGGCACGAGACAAATGGCTTGGTCGCTGTCTTTGGTCCATCCCCTCCAGAGTTCCTAGGGTTGGCCACTATTGGCAGACAGGCTACTGAGCTAGATGGACCTTTGGTCTGACCCAGGATGGCCATTGTAAGCTCAGGGCTCAGGGTCGGGGGTCTCAGTGGACCACCTTGATTTTCATGCACACCTGCTCCTGGGTGGCCAGGCTGGCAGCTATCCTGCCCTAGACGGCCGCTTTCCTGTGCCTAGTGCGGAGGTCGTGGACGAGGTCCACGATGTCCGCACTAGCCCAGGCGGGTGCCCGCCTCTTGCGGTCCCGAGCAAGCTCCCGGGAGCCGCCAGCCTGGTCCCGGGAAGAAGGGGAGGGCTGGGAGGCATCGGGTGGCTGGCTCGAGCCGTGCCAGGTGCAGGGTCTGCTAGCTGGGTGCTGGCAGGCTTGCACCTGGCACAGGTACCGTACACAGCCCCTTTAAGGGGTCTGGGTCCAGGAGGGGAGCAATAGAGTTTCCCTGGTGTTGGCCAGAGTGGCCACCAGGGAAAGTTGGGGAGGGCTAGACTCTCACTAGTTCAAATTAAGGGGCTACACACCCCTTAATTCGAACTAGTAAGTTCGAACTAGGCTTAGTCCTCGTAAAATGAGGTTTACCTATTTCGAACTAAGCGCTCCGCTAGTTCGAATTAAGTTCGAACTAGTGGAGCGCTATTGTAGCACCTATCAAAGTTAATTCGAACTAACGTCCATTAGTTCGAATTAACTTTGTAGTGTAGACATACCCAGAGACTGTTGTGATTATTATTTTGTTTATTCATGATCACTCTGCCCAGAATGGTGATGGTGATGGTGCTTGATTTATTTTTTTTAAGTTAAAAACCTTCAGTGGCAGCGGTTGGGTTTTTCATTTGTTTTTTTTTTTAAATAGAAAGCTTACAAAAATACCTGTTAAAATTTACAAATATTCCTAGGGGAAAAATAAAATAATTCAGCAGTGTTGCACTTCCCTCTGGAATTTGAGCAATAGCCATAGGTCCATGCAGCCTAAGTATTCTGCAATATAAGATCTGATTCAGCACAGTACTTTAGCACAAGCTTCAAGTACATAAGTATTTTGTCTGGAGCCATATAGCCTACTTCCCAATCTCAGAATCACAGATTTCATTACAGGTGAGGAGGGAACTAGATGTGACTATGAACATCTTAATTGCAAACTGCCCTACAAGGCCTTAGGCTGGTAGCTCATTTTAAAAATGATACAGAGAGTGAGAGCTTTTCATGAGTCATTTGTGGCAAGATGTTGTTACATCGTAGAAGAAAAAGACTGTTTCTATGAGCTGCTGTAGTTCTGTTTTACACAGTGAATCAGAGTTATATTCCTGCCACAGTTTGATTGCTTAACAAGCATAGAGTCTTTCCTCTTTGTGAATTAAGTGCGATACCTTACCACTACTGATGCTGCCTTTCTATCTGTTTATTAAGAGAGAAATATTGCTTCTGTGATTTTGCATTGCAAAGAGTTTATGTTCTCTCAACTTTACATTGTCCGTTTTAGCAACAAGGGCCCTATCGTACCAGGTCCTGACTTGCCATTACATACAGCGGGATTTGCATGCTCAGCACATTGCAGCATCCGACCCTAAAAGAATATTATTGGCATTAAACTTAGCTGTCATCTTTTTCATTTTTCAGAGTCACCCAGCACTGCTGAAGTTTCTAATACAAGCTGAAAGTAAGCAACTAGTCATCAGTCTGGAGAGAAATGAGTAAGTAGAGCTGATTCATATTCCTTGCACACAGAAGGTGCTAGTGGAGGGATTATAGTCTTAAAACTGATGGGGTGTGTAATGCTTGGATCTGTGGGAAAGTCTACCTCCTAGTGCTTATGGAAACAAACTCCTGCCAATAGTGTTTCATTCCAGTTTGTATTTTGGCTCTTATAAATAATTCTGGTTACTATATGGTATGAATCTAGTATCTCTGTATATAACATTGAAAAGAAAACCATCCCCTCTCAGTGTTTTCCTTGTTATCAGCCTTTTGTTTTTCCTGTGGTAACTCCCTCTATTTACATATTAAAGGGAACCCTGCAGGTCCTGGAGCATCTTCCTGGAGGGTCTGTTCTTTCCTGATTCTCCCTGTTGCCATTGGCTGACTGCCAGTGCACACACACCCTACCCCTGAGATGCAGAGCATGAGTCAAACAGTCAGTATTATCCCCTGCTGGAATTTTCAATGGAGGTTCCACGGATTTCTTGGAGGGGGAGGCAAGATGAGGCCACATAAAGCAGTTATCCTCTCTCTTATCCCTGGCAAGATGATACTCCCAAACTGCAAAGCTCCAGCTGTGTGGTGTTCATGCAGTATAGCCTCTTTAGGGGTGGTTAATTATTCCTGTTCAACTCAGTTCTCTTTAATCTGCGCTTACCAGCCACATCGACTGTATTTGTAAAAGTTTCACCTGCACTTGCAGGTAGTTGTACTATGTGCTCATAAGTAAGTAGGACAGAACTGTGTCGTTTTCCTTGGTACTGCTAGTTCAGTCCATTATTATGAAACTGAGGTCAGGGCCCCCTGGTGCTGGGTACCCCCCTACACACACACACATGGTCCCTGTCCTGAAGAATTTACAGTCTAATTAGACAGAGACAGACAAGGGGTGAGGAGCAGAAGTACAGAGGAATTAATGGACTTGCCCAGAGTCACTGAGGAAGTCAGAGCCGGTAATTAAGCACAGCTCACCCAAGTTTTAATCCTTTACTTTAACCATGAGGTCACACTTCCTCTTTCTTCTCATGCCAACAGTAACAACCACATTCTGGGAAGCAGACAGAGGTGGAATGATCCAAGTTATCAGAAAACGTCCTATGTGTCTCATACAAAATGCTATACAGTATGTGTAACATTGCAGATCAGGGTTCTGATGCTTTCTGTGATCACATTTTCTTAAAACTATCGAGTGGGGAAAAGGATTTGTTGCAGGAGAACTCTAGCAATAAAAGTTTCTTGTCATTGAGCAGCGAAGCTGTGAGCACAGACATACAGTGGCTGTATAAACTTTTTTGGGGGGTGCACGGAGAGTGTGGGGAATAAAATCAAATGTCCACATTACAAAGCATGTGTTGTGCTGAAGCTGGTAACAAGTAACCAGCATGGATTTCAGTGAGAACACCTCTATTACTTCATGGTAAAACCAGGAATAAGGCATTGGTTGACCTGAACACCATCCCTCTGTGGCACAGTGTCAACTTTGCTTTCCTAGTCAGTATTATACCAAATCACAATGGTCATTGATTTTCAGCACTTCTTACTAGTTCCTTTTCTCTGTGTGCAACAAAGATGCAGATTGCAGCATTTTGAGATTATTCGGTTCCAATTGTTCCTTGCAGCTAAGAGAAGACTGAATTTGCTCAGTAAATATGGAATTACTTTA
Organism: Pelodiscus sinensis; assembly: GCF_052426305.1. Lineage (NCBI taxonomy): Eukaryota > Metazoa > Chordata > Testudines > Trionychidae > Pelodiscus > Pelodiscus sinensis. The sequence continues at coordinate 51,876,904 of NC_143059.1, forward strand.
ATATTATTATAATCTTTGACAAAGGGGATGCCTAGTTTCCTAAATGTAGAATATGCTGCAATTGAGGAAGCTATTCATATTATCTGTCAAAGATGTAAAAGAACATAAAACCACTAATACTGACATTAGTGGATGTATTAAATCCTGTTTTACTTATAATTAACAACTAGATTTAGATGTCTTCAGGACTGCAAGTCATGTTGACTTTAACAGATAAGCACATGAAAGGACTCATTTGCAGCACTCAAGCTCGGAGAAGGAGGGGGAGGAGCACAGACTGAGGATGCTCTGAGGAAGAGGCAGGGAGCTGTGGAGCACCTTCCCCTGAGCTCCACTCTCTCCAGTTCCAGTTGGCCAATGCTGGCCCCTCTGTAGCTGCCGGAGCAGAGCCCCTCAGCTGGTAGCAGCAGAGGAGCTAGCATTGTCCCTCCTTGATATGGCAGATTCCCTGGTTCAGGACTGGTCAGATTCTGAGAGTGCTGGACCATCGAGGTACAACCTGTAACTTGATCCTATAGTTCCAGAAAGGGGTAAACTAATTCTCAGAGTCTGAACCCAAGGTTGGGTCTCTGGGGGTCACATCTAACATCCATAAAGAGTCTGACTAAAGGGAGATATGAGAATTATCCAAGTTGGGAAGACAAAATCCAACCAGAGATAAGGGGAGCAGTACTTCGTTCAGAGCTAGACTAGGTTTCTTATCTACACCCCAAAGGAACAGTCTGAAAACATTTGAAATTCTTAAAATAACTTTTGAGGAACAGAAATAGGGAGGCCCTGCTGGACATGCAGAATTCTGAGAAAGACATTCATTTTCATTATATTAAGTTTCTCTCTCAAACTGAGGGTTAATGAATGCCAGTTCCTCAAATTGTTAGCCAAATGGTGATTATTTGGTTGTGTATTTATCTTAGGGATGTTCTGAATGGGTATGTCTACACTACCCTCCTAGTTCGAACTAGCGGGGTAATGTAGGCATACCGCACTTACAAATGAAGCCCAGGATTTGAATTTCCCAGGCTTCATTTCCATAAGCGGGGAACCGCCATTTTTAAAACCCCGCTGGTTCGAACCCCGTGCAGCGCAGCTACACGGGGCACGAACTAGGTAGTTCGAACTAGGTTTCCTAGTTCGAACTACCGTTACTCCTCATGGAATGTTACTTCCACGAGGAGTAACGGTAGTTCGAACTAGGAAGCCTAGTTCGAACTACCTAGTTCGTGCCCCGTGTAGCCGCGCTGCACAGGGTTCGAACGAGCGGGGTTTTAAAAATGGCAGCGCCCCGCTTATGCAAATGAAGCCCGGGAAATTCAAATCCCGGGCTTCATTTGCAAGTGTGGCATGCCTATATTACCCTCCTAGTTCGAACTAGGAGGGTAGTGTAGACATACCCAATATGTCTTCAAATCAGTATTCCTTTCTGAGAACTGGAATGCATGTGAGTCTGGGGGTGAGTGGGAGAGTGGTTAGTACATGTGTGTACAGCACCGTCACAGTAAGTTCCTAATCATAACTGAATCTCCAGCACGACTGCAATACAATACATAAATATTACTACTTATCCTCACTTCTGGAATTTGTAACATTCTAAGCTGTTGAGAGACCCCAGACCACATAAATAGCTGGCCATAGATCTTGCAAGTGTTACTTTTTCCTTCTTTCTGCTATTGACTTACTTAAAGACAAATAACTGAGTCTTAATGATTTTTTTGTTTAATTCATATTTATATTTTTACTCTTATTCAGGAAATGAAAAAGTTAAGAATACAGCAGCAAAATTAATGCTACTCACCTCTTATGAGCTCCTCCTGACGGAGTGCACTTGCCTACAGCCTCTCTCTCAGTTTGTGGTGGATCTTTGATCCACACAGTCTACAAAAACAAAGCAAATCCCTTCTGAGGTACTAGTTCAACAGGGGCCTCTAAGGGATCTTTCGGAAAAGGCTTTATTTTCTGAAAGATCTGCATCTAGACTGGCGCTTTTTTCCGGCAAAGCTCTGAGCCGAAAAAAAGCGGCAGCCATTTTTATGCTAATGAAGCGGGGGGGATTTAAATCCCCGCTTCATTAGCAATTGCGATATGTCTAATTTGCATCCCTTTTACGAAAAAGGGATGCAATCTAGACGTAGTCTTTCAGTTTATCCCTGTTCTGGAACAGAGTGGTGCCTTAGGGGTCTGTGTATGGAGGCAGTGTCTTTGCCCTCTTAAGGCCTTTCTGGCTTGGCCACTGCAGTTCATTTCCCCTTCTGGGGTGCCTCAAAGTCCAGGCTTCCTCCCTGCAGGAGCTAATGAGAGCTATGGGGAACCCAGGCATCCCGCATAACTCAGTCCCACCCTATGGACCCTGTTAATAGCAGCTGTCTGCTTCGTCCATTCATTTAAACCCCTCTGCTGCTCTAATTCCCTGGGACACTACCCCATGGCCCTGAGCCATCTTTTCCCTTACCTCAGGGTTTTATCCAAATAGAGTTCCAGCAACTACCTCAGGGCTTCTTCTCAGTCTCTTCAACTCCTGGCAGTGGACACTTTGGATGGGGCTCTGCAGCTTTTCTGACCAGCTGCACTATCTACACTCCTACAGCTCCATTCAGGGGCTGAACTGGGTCTGGCCCAGCTTCTCGCACAGCTTCTCCAGGGAGCTTGACGGAGTCATGGAGTCGGTAAGTGGCCTTGGGGCTAGTTCATCCCACCACACTTGGTTCAAATACATATTGGTGACCACCGGTTGCTTCTCAGTGTGGATACTGGATGAATATGTGTGTGCTATTCAGTATTACTGCTGACATGCATGGCACTATGCGGATATATAAGAAGAAATAACCTATGCTTCCCAGAGTTTGCAATCTAAGGAGCTGATGTTTTCCCCACAGACATCAGTGGCTACATTTCCACTGGTGTTAGTGGCAAACACGGAGTCAGGACCAGTGTGGCAATATATAGCTATGAAAATGGTGGGAGAGAATGTAACACGCGCTCTTGAAATGTGTATTGTTTAGAAGCTGCCATCTTGCTTACCTTTGTTTCCAATAATTTTGGGAGGCTGTTGTGGCTGGGTCATGAAAAGAAGACGTTAGAAAAAAAGAATAGCATAGGCAGGATGTTTAACTAGGGCCAGAGCATACCCTAGGCAAATTATTGCCATTAGAATTATTTTGTGGGGATAAACCCACCCATCTCCACAGAGCTGGTTGGGGTTTTATTTCATCTGTCTCCCCTAAGGATCTGCAAAGGCAAAATGCAGCTGCTATACTTGGTCTGTCCTTCTCCCCTTATGCATTTCAGATCCTTGACAGCACAGCTTCCTGTACAATCCATGCATCTAAGAACCCCTTCACTGTCCTAGGATCTCCCTGAAAGGGCATTTCCAGCTGCAGACATGAAACCTAGTCTTATTTAAAATAGGTACAGTAAACTTCCAATAATCCAGCACCTTTAGGACCCAGGGGGTGCCAGATTATCAAATATGCCAGACTATCAGAAAGGGGGGCTCTGAGGGGTCTGGGGTGGGGTGGGGGAGGGGATGCCACCCCAGAGCCCTCATAGCCTCCCCTTACAGTAGTCCGGCTCTGCCCCAGGCATCTCTGATTCAGCTGCTGCTGGTCAGTTTCAGCAGCGGCTGAATCGGGGAAGCCTGGGGCAGAGCAGCGGGGGTGCTACTGGGTTGGTCCGGTAGTGCCGCCCCTCGGCGCTGCGAGACCAACCTGGCAGCACCCCAGCTGCTCTTGGGGACGCCTGGGACATAGCAGGTGGTGTGCTGCCGGGTTGGTCCTGCAGCGCCGAGGGGCGGCACTACGGGACCAACCCGGCAGCACCCCAGCTGCTCTGCCCCAGGCGTCCCGATTCAGCCGCTGCTGAAACTGACCAGCGGCTGACCAGAATCAGCCGCTGGTCAGTTTCAGCAGCGGCTGACTTGGGGATGCCTGGGGCAGAGCAGCTCCAACTGTCCGGCAGCCAGAGCACTTCCGGGTTCCTGATGGTGACCATCAGGAGTGCCGGAGCATTGGATGCCGGACCAATGGAGTTTTACTGTATATGGGTTGATAGGACATGACGCCCTTGATTCATTCCCAGGATTGCCGACGGTGGGGGGGGGGGGAGGAGTGGTGGAGGGGTCAGCTGTCCCAGGACCTGGCAGCTTAAAAGGGTTTGGGGCTCCCAGCTGCTGCTAGTGCAGCAGCAGCCAGAACACTGGGCCCTTTAAATCACCAGAGGAGCCCCACGCAGCGCACTCTGGGCATCCTGAATGGCTGGCTGGGGGAGGCTAGCCCCAGCCACGCCCCTTCCACCTGAGGTCCCACTGTTCTGGCCATACAGAACTGGGCCCTCTCCCACTTTGCCCAGGGGCCTACCAAGTTTCTGTGCAGCCATGTTTGTTCCGCCCCTTTTCTAGCAGCACAGCCATAACCCAGTAGAAGGGTTTCTGTGTGCTGAGAATAGGAGGTGCGGAACAATGTAGGTCAGCAGCACCGTTCCCTCCCACTCTCTCCCAGTCTGGGATGTAATGGTTTCCCTGTAACTTCTACTTGTGGATATGAAACACATGATACAGCTTTCAGTGTTTATAACTGCTGGGGACTAGGAGCTGGGTGACTTGGATTCTATTCCTAGCTGTGCCCCAGACTCACTCACTCTAATAGTGATTTAAATCACTTAGCCCAGGGGTAACCCTTTTTTGGGTCATGGGTAGCTGACCCACAGAAAAATCAATCGGGGGTTGGGGGTTGTGGGAAGCAGTGATGGGGGAACTGGAGTGCCGGCACGGACTCTCCAATGCTGGGGGAGGCGCTAAGCCTCATGGGGCAGATCCAAACAATCCAGGGGCTCCATTCGGCCCCCAGGCCTTAGGTTCTCCACCCCTAACTTAACCCCTCTGTTTCCATTTACAATATGGAGATAAAGCCACTTGCTTCAAGCAGGCATTGAGGCTTAATTGACTAATACATATAAAGCATTTTGAAATCCTTAGTTGAGAGGCACTAAAGAAACAGCAAGTAGAAAGTACCAAAATTAGCCTTTTGGAAAATGCAGTTTAATATATGAAACACAAATTGCTTCTTACAAACATGGGCATTCGGAAAAAAAAAACCCATTGCTGGTATACTTGAGATAAAGTGGAATGCTAAGTACAATTACCTTTACAATTTGTCATTAAACAAAATGCAAAGTCCCGACAGGCATGTTCTGTAATGTTACTGTCTATAGTTTCATGTAAAATGTGCTATCCCTTGGAGAATTGGGAGGCAAAAACCTAAAAGACATAAGTTCTGCATTGGACTATACAAAAACCGAATACAGTTTTCCATACTTAGCAAAAACAGCTGCTTTGCTTAGCCTTCGCATTAAAACCCACTTACTGAAAACTATAGAGATTTTCCAAAGCTAGAGTTGTATTTCAAAAAATGATTTCAGATGCATTAGCTGACCCCACTGGGGAATGACGTGTTAAACCATCTGTTATCAGTGAAATATTTAATCTGAATTAAATAGTTTGTTGATCTTTTGTGGTTCTTTTTTTATGTAGCATTTATAGTTGGCACTGGGAGGGATTATTTAAATACATATAGTAAGATCAGGGCCTAAGGCATAAGCCTGGTATAAGGCCTAAGGCCTGGCCAACAATAGCCAAGACTTTGCTAATATAAACAAAGCAAAGTCATGCGAGGCAGGGATGATAGTGCAAAAACAGTAATTGGTACCAGGCACAGGCTGGAAGCACATTCTAGAAGGAAGGTAAGAATACCTCGTTAAGAAGCATTTTGGTACGAACACACACCCCACAGATAATATGGACATACCAACCCAGGTACAGGACAGGATCTAAATTGCCAGCATGATGGATAGAGATGTTTTTGATCAAACCACAGGTGCAAGGTAATGGGTGGTATCTAAGTAACATCTAAGGGTGGCAACCTGATAAGTCAGGAGTGATGGGTAACTTCTTTGTACCTGTGTATAGAGATGTGTTTTGTAGGGGCTGTCTTTGTCCAGCATAGGTTAGCAGGACCCCCTTCTGACTGAGCTAAGACTATTGTAGGGAGCATGCCTGTGGTAGTCTAACTGTAGATGTCTGATCCAGGGAAGCTGAGACTATACTTCGTTTACAACAAACCTAGCCTGCTGCCTTGTCTGATTTTGTGCTTTGTTAGCGCTCTCGGAGTCTGCTATCCTGGCTACCTGTGCAGAGCCAGTGCAGCACACAGGGGGAGCAAATGCACGCAGCCAAACAGTTATCATCACTGAATGGAGCAGAATATCTGTCAGGACACCCCACTGGTGACTTCTGACCACAATACGTATTCTTGGATTTCAGATTTTGTGGATGTTCTTCAACTGTTAAGTATAATTTAAATCTTCCTACATAAATGTTTGCTCGGTATTTGAGAACTTTTAATTTAGTGACTAGTCTGTAGACAGAAGTCATAATTGCTAAAAGCAGAATTATTTGCAATAAATTCTGTCTTAGAGGATTAACTTGGGAATGCATTTTGCAGGCACATCATTATTTAGTTCCAGAATATGACTGCACTCCTGGGTGCTTTAGAGTTATGCAATACTTCAAAATGTTTTAGAAATACTTGTCATCTGAGGAGACTTTCAAAATCAGCAAATCATCTACCAGCTATGAAATAAAATTTCCCTTGAAGTACCTCTCACTGTATTATACTGCATTACATGAAATAGTACCAATGCCGTTTTATTGTGGAAGCTACAATAATTTATGCACTTGCAAATTCCATTAAAGTTAATGGAAGTTATGCATGTGGTTTAAAGGGAGAGCAAACTTAATCTATTAAATGAAACTAGAAAAAATAAAATTTAATCTGGGTTTGTCAGTGGAGTGGTATGTGGCAAATCTGTAACTATTTTCTAAGTGCACTTGTACACTGACAGCAGAAACACACTGTATGCCTATGAAAAAATAGGCCTCTATTCAGCAAACCATTTAAGCACATGCTTAATTTGAAGCATGTGAATAATCCAGTAGAAATTATTCTAAATTCTTTGCTAGCTTGGGTCATAATTAAGTAACATAGCTTTGAACAGATGTTAGCACTTTTAACTTTGAAGCACATGTAGTTAAATGGCCTATCAGACAAAGATGGAAGCTTAAAAGAGGGTGGTAATTATATAATAAACTAGAGAGCATTTCAGGGAAGAGTGGGGAAGAAGGATGGCTTTGTACTGAGGCCCCTCCCCTAAGGCTCAGGATATCTACAGCCACTTCCCAGCTTTACTACAGACTTCCAGCTTGACTTTGAGCACCTCACTTATTATGGGAATGATAATTCTCCCTGATCTTAGAAGCATGCTGTGAGGCTAAACCTCTCCGTGATTGAGAATCACTTATGTAATAAGACACATCTAAATGGAGATATGGAACATACGGATTTCACTGTCCATTTCCCTTCAAGTCTGTGTTGTGTTAAGACCAATGTTTCCCTTCAAGTCTGTGTGTTAAACCAATGTTTAAAGTATTTTAACAAGGAAAAAACAAAAAGAGATCAGTTCCTTTACAAATTTCCCAATGTCTTTCGTATGATGGGGTGTAGTCTTCCCCACTACAGAAGAAACCAACCATCTAATCCTTGGAAGTCTAGATACCCAGAAATCTAGGGCCATCTCTTGACTATTCAGCTTCACTGTGTCCTTGGCAGTAATACTATAATGGAGACACAATCCCAGGGATTCCTCTTGTCTGTGAATACCACAAGGGTCCCAGAGCAGAAGTTTCTCATAGAAAAGACAGTTCAACCCTGGTATGTGTTAACTTTTCCCCTGTCAGCTACTAGGGTCTGGAAAGAGGACAATGTTTACGTCCCCATTATTAATATAATTTATTATCATTTGTCCTTGCCAGGCACAGCTTGGAGGCACACTCCTTCCCTGAGATTCATTGGATATAGGATGCTATTACTATATGTATGTGGGTGTTTTTATGGTTAAAATACAGGCCTAAAAGGCTGTAGCTAGGCTGTAGACTTCCTCTGTTACCTTGGGCAAATCACTGACCTTGACTATGCCTACCTTTCTTCATCTATAAAATGGAACATTTGGGAAGGAAGAAAAAAACTAAACCAGAAATGAAATACCCTCTTGAAAGACTAACACTAGGCACATAAATCCATATTTGAACTCTTGCATTTGAGATTTTGGCCTAACCCATCCATAGAATCATTTTGTACTCCTAGAAATACTTTGTACTTTTGTAGGCAAAAAATTCCTCTGTTCCTCCCAACCTGTCCTTTCTGAATAGGAGTCATGACTGGCCTGCTGACAACTCTCTGTCTGGCATGATTTAAAAGAAAATAAAGCACTTCCACTGCCAAAAAAAACCAAAAACTGACAATATTTGTTAATGAATTGACATATTTGTCTATAATCATTGGCTTATAATGTGGATAAAGAAAATGAGTCAAAACAAACAAAATAATTGAATGGAGAAATAGGGCCTCCCGGAATATATTTACTATCATAATTCACTGCTTAATTTGGTCAAAGAGATTGTATTTCCCTGATTATTTACCTACAAGTACTGAAGGTAGGAGCCATGCTGCAGTATTTCAGAGCATGATGACAATTGGAGTTACACTTCAGTGACAGTAAAATATTCTGAAAGTCAAATGCAATTCACTTTCACACTGGTACCAGTTTAAATGTGTGTACCCCATTCAACTATTGGGAGTCAGTTATTACCAGTTAGTGGGAAAGGGTAGCATTTATACCATTGTTTTATAATTTTTTACTTTAACGGAAGGTCACCTCTTCTTAACATATGTACAACATCCTCAGGAGTCATGTGAGCAGGATTCATCTCTGGTTTGCTTGTTTAATCATTGGCTTCACCAGCCCAGGCTGGGTACTGATGGGTAATACAACATGAACACTGATCCATGCCCCCAATAAAGTCACTTGCAACAGTTGTTTGGTTGTATAATGATTGTGTGTTGCTAAAAGTAAACCACATAGTTGTTTTCTAAAGTTAACAATTATTCATTGATGTTAAAATGTGTGCTTTGATCTTTTCTGAAGGTGGGGTTTTTTAATTAAAAATGGGAATAGTCTCAGAGAAAAAAGCCCAAAGTATGTCTACATTACAGAGTTTTGTCGCAAAAACGGCCGTTTTTCTGACAAAACTTGAGGAATGTCCACACTGCATATGTGTTCTTCCACAAGAAAATCGAAAGAACAGAGGCGGTTTTCCGACATTGGTAATCCTCATTCTATGAGAGAGAAGCCTTTTTGCGAAAGAGTTCTTTCGCAAAAAGGCATGTATGGACAAGGAAGAAGGAGTTCTTTTGGAAGAAGAAGAAAGAGGAAAAAGCATAGGTGCCCTGGTGGCCATTCCGTCTATTGCAATCACAGCTTACATGCGAGAGAGCGTCCATTCAGTCTGGATGCTCTCTTTCGAAAAAGCAGATCGCTCTTTTGATGCACTTTTACAGTGTAGACGCTCTTCTTTGGAAGAAGTTTTTTTTGGAAGATCTCTTCCAAAAACAGCTTCTTCCGAAAGAAGCCTGTTGTCTAGAGCCCCAGAGAGGTATCTTTCCTGATCAGATGGCTAATGATGATTACAAGTTTCACTAGTCTCATTAGCAACTGGGATAATGTTGTTAATTATCTCCTGTAAAATTATCTAGCATAAGAACTGGCAAACAATTTACTAACTGTAGGCAAAACTGATCATAAAGGATAGAGTAAGACTTCTCATATAATGACTGTATGAGAAAGTCTCATAACTTTCTGAAAGAAAAAAAACTTTTTGATGAAATTGTTTGTTCTTGATCTCAGCCCATAGATTATATTTTGCAGGATCTGAGCAAAATCTAATTTACCAATTTTTGTTTTATGGGGAAGAAAATATATATATTACTTCTGCTGTGTTAAAACATTTCTCCCCATATACTAGAAGAGTGTCTGGATTTTACACAATGAAACTTCGCAGGTGGCCATTCTTCCCCAAGTCTTTGTACAAATAATGAATGACTAAATATTGGGGTTCCAAGTAACATGGAATTTGTACATGCATAATTTGAAATTTCCTTCAGTTTCATGGCCAGATTATTCCACAGTCCTATAAATAATATTGTAAATTGGTAGTAGCCACATGGATTTGGCTGCTACTTTGCTGTGTAGTTCCATTATTATATCAGTTTTGGACTATGTCAAAATACAGTTACCCAGGAGAGAGATCTGTGGTGGTTTGATGTGTCTCCTCTTACCCCCCCCCCTTTTTAAAATCCACAACAAGGCAAGCTGGGGAAAAGATTATTTGCAAATATTTTCATTAATGTATCACTAAGAATGGGAAGGTGAAAAGAACCAAACTGCTGTTCCAGTGCCACTGTTGTGACTCTCCTGGGTGATTGCAAGCTACCATGCCATGAACACATTCATGCTTTCTTTATCGCATGTCCTCCAATATCCTGGGAGACAGCTGGACTGTTTCACACAATGAATTTATGGCAGTACATGCTTACACTAACCCTAGGCCAAAAGATTGTGGAGCCAGCTAGGGTATGAAGACATTTTCTATCCCAGGATGATTCATTAAGAACATTAATTTTAGATGTTGCAACCAGATAGTATTTTTGAATCAAGACAACACAAGTTATTAATTTGTGCAAAGTTTCTCTGTCACACAAGTATCAGAATATTGCAGAGTTGTATCTGCTAATAGCATTATAAAAAGTATGAGGAGAATATACTTGCTAGTGTGTTTAACAAGATAAAGGAATGTTAGCTTTAAATTCTTACTTCCTGTCCTTTTTGGAACAGCAGAATATCATGTTTTCAGATAACTTTATTCTAACATCACTTAGTAGGGAAGCTAGAGAAGAGAATCAGCTGTAATAATGCTAGAGGAATGTCTGCTCCCCCTCCTGTGGTTTGTCAAGAATCATCACTGATGGTGATGTTAATAAAAACATAGAAAAATAGAAAAATCCGTGACTTCAAAATAAATAACTAGGAAAGAGGCGTAGGATAAATATATCTTTGCTTAAACCTTATAAACATCAAACTAATTATTATGTTCCAATATGTGTTATATGAGCACCAGAATTTACATGAAGGCCACTGAGACACCACCAAAATCATTTTTCATTTAGGCAGTTGACACGTTAATGTTTCCAACTAGCACCACGCTTGTTTGAAAAACTTCCAGATGACTTTTTGATTATTTCCTCAGACCCTTGCCATCTCTCAACCACATAGATCTCAGTGTTTGGAATCATTTGGATTAAAGTAGAAATCAAGCAAGCTACTTTTGCTTAGGTGTTCAATGTTTTAGTGGCACTCAAAGTTAGGTGGCAACTTTGTCTTGCATTGTCTAGTGTGTTAAAATGTTATGCTGAAACTAAACAGTCATCTGCATCTCAGAAAAGTTGGCGGGTACTACATTTTTGCTCTGAAAAGACAAAGAGAAGTGTAAACATTCAGCTCTGTTTTTGAAAACATTTTAATTAATTTACTACTGGGTATTTTTATTTTGATGCTCAGTTCTTATTTAGATTCCTGGGACAGATATGACAATAAGTCCAGTGGCCTCTAGAATTTATCTTCTCTTTGCTCCTAGTGACACTCTCCCTGGGCTTGTATTCAGTTTATTAGAATTGTTAGCCTCTTCCAAAAGTTCATAGAAAAACAATGAATCTTGCTGACTTTATAAAAAGAAAGATGCCAGCTGCTTAATTATCTTTTATTATTCACTGTTGAATTTTGTATATGTATTTTAAAGGTGTTAGTGAATACAAAATGCACTGAAGTGCAGTCCATCAAGGGAATTTTCCCATTATTTTATGTAACATCAGGAGAATTAAGGAATCAAATAGAATATTTCAATTCACCCCCCATGCCTTCTCCTGGAACCCAAGCTACAGCTACACCATGTGTGGAACTCCAGTGAGTTTATCTGGAAACTAAATGCAGTTTCACTCTTGTGCCCAGGAGGACAACAGCAGCTAAATTACACTAAGCTAGTAGCTGTTGGTCTTTTTGTCCATGTCTGATTTCAGTAGTTTCCCCACTGTCAGCAAGGGATTTGCTGTTGCTGACTTTTTTAGTTATGTTGCTTAAGACTGAGTGGATGCACTTGCTCTTCCACATACCTTTCTTCCCCAACTATCATTCGTACTTTATCATATGTATTTGTTAATGTAGCCAGAATCATGTTCTAGATTGTACATCATTTTAAATATCTCTGCATACATGTGCTACAGGATATGTCCACCTTAAAATTCAAAACAAAGTGCAACTCAAAGATTTCTGTAAATAAGTAGTGAACTTTATAGTCTTCCTAAAACTGCATATTTTAATACAGTATGTGGTTCAATCCATTTATTTTATCATAATATTATGGCTACAACACCCATAAATATTCTAGATCTGTTCATTTCCAATTACAATCATGCTCCCTCACGTCAAAGCTTAAATACATTTTGTGTTTGAGTAACCAGGTGGAGGTAACACCACAGAAGAGAGAGGATAGCTGAGGAAGGATGAGAGCTATAGTAACGAACACTACCGTGTTGCCAACCTCATGTTGTTCTACTATTAAGCAAGACCCCTAACATGACAAGCTTGCTTTAAAAATAGGAACTTTAAAAAAATAACAAACATTTAGCTCTTTTTAGTGCCTTCTCAGTTTTGAGCCTGAGGGTACATGTTTTAAAGCTTGTCTCACAATCATGAGCAGAACCCTGCAAATCCTCAGATAACCACTTTATATCCATGGGTATCCTCATCAGCAAATGTCAATGCAGATATCTGCAGCTCATTTACATGAATATGCACGTGGATATTGTATCTAGAACCTAGCAAATTTGCAGATATCCTCTTTATATCTGCAGGTATTTGCATCCAGGATGTCAGTGCAGATATCTGTGGCTCATTTTTGTGGAAACAGATGCAGATACAGATACAAAATTTTTTATCTGCACAGGACTTATAACCATGAGGGCTGGAAAATTAGTTGTGTCTTTGAATGGGATTGTTCCTGGCCATTTATTTTTTCTCAGACCTCAGTGGATTAGATCAGGGATTGCCTGTTCTTTGCCCTGACCCACATATTTAATCTGTCTAATTATTGTTTAGTTATAGATAAGGGGTACATTGCCATACTCCTACTTTGTGTTTAAGAAAGCACAGCTAGGGATGGTTAGTGCACTATGCAGCTTTGATGTAGTATTTTACCTGACTGCTGTGGCAGATAATATTTTTCTAAACTTTCACTGTTGTTTTTAAAATGATGTTCAAATGTCAATAAAACAAGTTTCTAAAACATGTGACATTGGAATGATATGTGTCAAGCTCTCCTAACAAAATAAGGGTCTCCTGTCTAGATAAGTTATACTTGGCCTAACTTTTATAGAGCTGTTTTGTAGAGCCAAATTTTAATCATAGAAACACATATTGACTTCCGTGGGAATGGTGTGCTGTTCTGGAAGGCGTTATTCCTCATGGAATGAGGTTTACAGAAGTCAGAATAAGCCATCTGTTATTTCAAATGTATTTCAAAATAATGAAATTGCTATGTAGACGCTCACATTATTATTTCAGAATAACGGCCGAAATAATGCAGCTGTGTAGATGCACCCTAAGACTGTTACAGTGCTTCTATTATAAAATAAATGGCAAGGTTATGTCTAGGATTGAAAGAGAATTATGGCTCTTTGAATGTTGAGATTTTTGAAAGCTGCATCTTTTTTTTTTTTTTTTTTTTTTTTTTTTTTATCATAGTCTTACCAGGAATGCTGCTTCTTCCTCAGTTTTCAAAGATGTAGTTTTCATCACACTACCACAATTCTTCATATAAGGCTTGGGATTTCATTCTGTTTCCTTCACTATTCATTTTGTCAACATAGTTTTCAGGGATTGTAGTTGGCCAAGGGGATTGTTCTCTATTAACTCAGTATAGAACACACTCCAGGACAATGTTTTTCTTCTCTCCCCGTTAGATAAAGCAGGTCCTATATTTCTCAAAAAAACATGCTTGTTGTAATTCTAATACTATGGCAAGAAGGGCCTTATCAGTTCTAAAACAGCAGTCTGGATAATTCTAAGCAGATGTTTCTCTCTCTTTAATCATAACATCATTTATTTCTTGGACAGTCCTGATTAGCTGATTTTTACATAATGAAAAAGGATAGTTAATGGCCACTCTTATGTGGGGGTGAATGTGCTAAAAAGAACAACTTACCCCCTTGAGAACAAAAGACTGATGAGCCAGTAAAATTAAACTAAATAGAATGTGTCTTCATTCTGAGTCATTAGAAAAGATGACACTTTGGAAAAGAGATGAAAAATCTTTGAAGACCTGTTGTAAAAGCACAATCTGATTCTTAATAAATACATCATGGAGAGACACACATTCTATGTATGCATTTATTTCTTTGCAGTAAATGTCAGGTTTGATGAAATAACATCTTCTATATTAGATATGATTCCAGCTGAGTATTGGTTTCGAAGAAACACTTTTAAAATTTATTGGCTGCAAAGATTAGTTTAACACTGTAATTTAGTAACTATATCAAAAGCTGGAATAACCGTGTTTAGACCCCTCTATATTCTGTTGGAAACAGGACATTACAAATACCCATTAATAGGCAAAGTTTTGCATTATGGATCTGCTGTTTCAGGGTTTGATAGAGAGAGAGTGTGTGTGTGTGTGTGTGTGTGTGTGTGTGTGTGTGTGTGTGTGTGTTAATTTGATTTACATTTTCAAATGCATCTAACTGCATTTTTTAGTGGTGGAGGTGATGATAGAATGGTTGATTTGATAGCCCTTAACTGGCTTTAAATGGGATTTTTTTACTTTTTATCTTTTTCAATTAATTGTATTTATGAAATGCCAAATATTCAGGGTGCCACACAAGGAATTAAAACAGAATATATTTCAAATTATCCTAATTCAGATTGGATAAAACCAGTTAAAATAATATAGAACCACAAATGGCCTCATTAGTAGGGGTTTGGAGTAGGGTCAACACAGCACTGATAGTAATTATGATGGAAAATACTTCTGAAACAAACTTCTGCATGTGTGTGAGATATTGAGAAGGAGTGGGAGCATGAGGGGTTTTTATGAAATTGAATGTCAAATGTAGCATCTACTATTTCCAAAGACTCATTCACTTGCCAAACTAAAGTGTAATGTTGCGGCCCCTAAAATGTAATGTGTCTAGTACATAGTTTTAAGATGTGGCTAATAAATTGTAGTGAAAGATTAATCAGCTATAGCATATACTGGATAATATTTTGTTTTGGAAGGATGACTGGGGAATCACTGGTTAAAACTTGCTCTGATTTGATCAAGACTCGACTTATACTTTAAATGAAAAACACTATTTAAAAACAGAAAAATGTTTAATTTGTTAAATATATAAGTATATCATTGCTGGTCTGTCCTAATTTGAATAATAATCTCTTATTCCATTTGTGTATCTCAAAGTACTTTACACACCAATTTACATAGCAGGGTCCATGTTTTAGAGATGAAGAATATGAGACTGGAAGGGGAAAAATTATTAGTCTAGGTGAGAGTATAACCAAGGTCTCCTGACTCCCAGTCCAGTACTATTTCTACTGGATAATATTTTGCTGTAGTGTCCTATTTCAGCAATTTTCTAAATTATCACGAAAGAAAGCAATGCTTAACTAAGACATGTACTTGATTTCCTGTAAATTCACAGGTATATTGATTTAGAGTGCAATAATAAGGCTTATTTGAAATCGACTTTTCATAGTTATTACTGAAAGGGTTTCAGCTCAAAGCCATTTTCTGGTCTTTTTAAGAATAATTGGTATTATTTTCAGAAGAGACATGGTTGTGTACATATATGGAGCCTTTTCCATCAAAATTGTAAGTGAATTCTTCTAAGAGGGTCACAAATGCATGACCATGAAAATGGCTTTGTATTAGGGAAGTTTGATGGAGTGGTATTATTATCAGAGCAAAGATGTTGTTCTCAATCTGACAATTCTTAGAGGAAATATACATAAACATTCTCTTGGCAACACCAGAACTGTGGCACTTCAGTGTGCTTGGAGGCAGGGGGATATGCTACTTTTGTTTTCTGGGTGGAGAAGTTGGCTTGCATTGCAATGTGTAGTAACAGACTATGGATTAATGTCACAATTTCAGGAGATATCTGTTTCCTTGCTGCCGAGAATGTAGCTGCTGTGAATTAAAGGAGTCATGCTAATTTTAAAAAAATACCCTGAATGAGGGGATGTGACACCCCCCCAAAAAAATTATCTAAGAAAGGGTTATTGCCATGAAGAAGTCAGCGATTATCCTCCACCACAACTGAACATGCATGTTAGTGACTAGCAGTGGACGTAAATGGCATGAAAAAGGACCAGCAATAACTTTATGCAGATAATGAATTCACTTAGTAGGAAAGGGCAGAGTAGGGATTGAATTGTTTAGTGTACTAATGTTAATGCTTTTCACTCCTTGCTTATAAGCCTTTTGAATCCAGAGCGTGCAGTTCATGTGCTGACCAGAGCCACATTTTGTTTATGTACATGGAATATATTTCATGTAAGATTTTTCCAATTCCCATGCAGATAGCACTGGTTTACTTAGCATGTAACGAGAGGCTTCTCTGATGTGCACGGAGGAGAAGGGGAGCCCACACAAATCAAAAGAACTGCTGTACCAGCACAACTTTTTGGAACAAAGTAATAATCCCTCTCTCTGTCTTCTGTAAGCTCTCCACGAAGAGCTGGATTCCAGTAATCTTACTCATGCTAAATAACACCTTTCTTCCCAATAGCCCTGCTGGCATCTCTGTTTTCCTAGGGAGTATTGCATTACAGTATCAGAATCTGGCCTTCACTATGTAGGAGCTGCTTCAACTGAAATAGGCCAGCTACGTTTGCTGTGTTTCGATATGTTTAGGGGGGCAGAATGGCCGCCCCCTGAACTGGAGGCGGAGGAGACCCTCCGGGAGCCATTTTGGGCAGAGCCTAACACCTCCCAGTCATCTGACCAGAAACCAGGAGGCATGGCCAGGACTATACAAGCCCAGCCTGAGGGTTCAATCTGGGCCCAGCTTCTGGAAGAACCAGAGTTTTGCCCTGCACTCCCTGCTTGGGAGGCTGGGGTTTGGCCGGGACTACCAGATGTTCTTGACCTGGAGGATGGACCTGAAACCCCGAGCTGACCTGCACCCAAAGGCATGTCAGGACCCTCAGCCATGCCTGACCTGGAGGACCGGCCTGACCGCTTAGTCCGACCTGCACCTGAGGACTGGCTGGGACCAGTGGACCTGCAAGTGACTGAGAACCGGCATGGACCACCGGGACCCAGCTGGACCTGACCACCCTCAACTCCCCAAGAGACCTGCTGGAAGCCCAGGTATGCGCTGAGGGGGAGAAGGGATGTGGCCCTGGGAATACTGAGGACAGTGAAGTGCCTCGGGTCAGCGCGTTGCAGGCTGGAGCCTTGCTGACCCAGCAGCAGACTGCGCTGCTGCTATTAGGGCCCTGGACTGGGACGCAGTGGAGTGGGTATGCCTGTGTCTCCCCCACCCCCGCCACCCACTTACTTGGTGGCAGTCTTTCTCCGCCACCACAGGCGAGTTGCCTGAACCTCTCCTGAACAAGGAGACAACCCACCTGCTACTAAACTGCTAAGCTGTTTGTTTGCTTCTCCGCCCTGACCTAGGGCCAGAGCTCTTTGAACCAACTATGTGTGTTTGCTGCCCTGCCTGAAACAAGGCTTGGGCTCCTGAACTGCTGAATTGACTATGTTTAGATGCTGTCCCGCCTGAAACAAGGCCTGGAACTACTGTTTATACTGACTGGAAGGGGAAAAAAGGCTGTTTGTTTACTGCCCAGCCCTGACCTAGGGCCAGGGCTTCCTGAACTAACTATGTTTGGTTGCTTCCCTGCCCTGAACCAGGGCCAGGGACTCTGAACTGTGTTTGTTTGCCACCTCACAAGAAGCAAGTCCTGGGCTACTGAACTTCTGTACTAATTATGTTTATTTGCTGCTCCGCCCTGACCTAGGGCCAGAGCTCTCTGAACTGACTGTATTGCTTACTTCCCCACCCTGACTCAGGACTAGGTCTTCTGAACTGACTGCTTGTTTGTCACCCCGCTTGGAACAAGGCCAGAGACACGGGACTACCAATTGGCCCCTCTTTGTTGTTGCCGCTTGAGACCCGGGGTTAGACTATTGACTTGGAGGTTTGTTTTAGTGCCCGCAGTCATGGGGCAGAGTGGCCGCCCACCAACCTGAAGGCGGAGAAGCCCCTCTGGAAGCCCTAACTGGCAACAATATCCAAGGAAAGAGAGCCCTGAAACCCAGATGGTGCCTGTGTGTAAAAGCTGGGGAGCCACGAATGCTACAGGCAGAGTTTCACTTCCCCTTTGAGAGCTGGAGGAGAAAGATCATGATCTGGGCCCTGAAACTCTTTCCCTCAGCTAGTGCCTGGAAGGGAGAGGAAGGCAACCACTAGAGAGGCTTGATTGTAACAGCCTGACTCAATTGCTCAGGGAAAAAAGCTCATTTGCTTGGCCTCACTCATGGGAGTGAGGCTCCCATGATGGTGAGGAGATCAGGAGCTACATGCCTGTTATTATTCATTGTGAGCCCTGGCTCCATTTCTTTATTTACAACCTATTGCCACTGATTGGGGCTACATCTAGACTGCAGGCTTCTTTCGGAAGAAGCTTTTTCTGGAAGAGATCTTCTGAAAAACTTCAGAAAGAGAGCATCCACACTGGCCAAGTGCATCGAAAAAGCGATCTGCTTTTTCGAAAGGTAGTATCTAATCAGTCTGGACTCTATCTCGCATAAAAGGCCACCCGGAACCACTTCAGGTGGTGCTTTAGGTTCACCAGTTGCCTCCGAGTGCTGGTGCCAGAGTCTAGCACAGACACATGCTTAAAGGGACACGCCTGGACAGCCGTTTCTCTGCTTCTGCTGCATGCTTGCTACCTCTTCGAGGGACAGCAAAGCTCTCGCAGTGCCTGCTGTGGTTGCCCAGCTTTTTTGGATGCCACAGCTTTTGTCTTGGTTCCATGGAGCTGGAGCTGCCCCTGGGCATGTGATGGCCCCACACGGCCATGTTGCAGTTTCTGCAGCACTTTGTGCCAGCTGCCTTCCTGGTCCTGCAGGAGCTCAACCCTGAGCTCATTTTTTGGACTGTCTGCCTGGATGCGGGAGCAACACCCTCGCAACCACAACCCAGAGTGGAGAGGTGTTTCTGGAGGCAGGACATCAGTTCCGACTGGTGGAACCAGCTGGTCATAGAGCAGTGGGATGACCAGGAGTGGCTCCAAAACTTCTGCATGCGGAAGGCCACCATTTTGAAGCTGTGTGCCTGGATTGCTCCTGCCCTCTGACGATGACACTGACCTGTGGCCCGCCATCCCCCTGACGAAACGGGTTGCCATCACCATATGGAAGCTTGCCACCCTTGACAATTATCAGTCTGTGAGCAACCAGTTCCACGTAGAGAAGTCCACTGTTGGGGTAAGGCACTCTGAGGGTTCAGTCCCTTCCGGGGGAGGGGGAGTAGAGTCTAGGAAAAGGGGGACCCTTGGGAAAGGGGGGTTGAGGGGTGTGGGAGAAGCCCCATCCCCAGGGGGTTGTGCCGTCCCGCCCTCACACAGTCCTGCTCCTGGGAGGGGGGGCTCCTGAGGTGTTTGGGGGGAGGGCATAGGAAGGGTACGGGCACCTCCCAAGGGTTCAGGCACCCTTTTCTCATTCTCTGTTTTGTGTGCGTGTTTGTCTCCTTCTGCAGATTGTGAGGGCCATTAACTCAACTTGGGTATGTCTACACTACCACCCTAGTTCGACGAGGTGTACAGATAGTTCGGAATAGGAAGCCTAGTCCGAACTATCTAGTTCATGCCGCGTGTAGCCACGGGCACGGAGTCCGCACTAGCGGACATTTAAAAATGGTGGCGCCTGGCAACATGCAAATGAAGCCCGGGAAATTCAAATCCCAGGCTTCATTTGCAAGTTCGTATGACTACATTAACCACCCTAGTTCGAAGTAGGGTGGTAGTGTAAACATACCCCTTGAGAGTTTCTCTCAAGAGCCCCAGTAACTCTCCCGAGGGCCTCCCCACTATGGGCCTGTGGCTTGCTGCAGTATCCCTTTCACATCACAACTCCACCCTTCACCCCTTCCCTGACCTCTCAATAAAGACATCTGTTTGGTTTTGAACAAAACAAACTCTATATTGATCTTTCATTAAAAAAAGCCGGGTGGGGGATGAGGACTCATAACCTGGAGAGGGAGGGGGACGCGAAGTGGCATATGGGGCAGATGGATGTGCCACCTCGGTGCAGGGACCTTTTTGGACTTGGGGTTGGGTGAGTCCTGGAACAACAGAGGCTGGGCACGAGGGACGGCTGGAGTGGGATGGCAGGGGCGTCAGGGGAAGGGGACATAGACACCACTTGAGGAGGGGTATGGGCATTACTTAGGGAAGGAGCAGAGGCATTGCTTGAGGAGGGAGCAGAGGCATAGCGGGGTGGGGACAGGAGGGAGGTAAGCAAGAGCAGCGACAGCAGTTGGGTGTGCCATCATGTCATGCATCATGTCCACGTTCTGCGCTTGGAGCGGAGATCCTGCAGTGTCTTGTCCTCTCCCCAGAGCTTGAGGAGGGACACGCTCTCTGCTCCAGACCAGGAGGATGCCCATCTCTTGGTCCCCCTTATGGGTCCTGGGAGCCCTGCTTATGCTCCCTTCAAGGGCCAGGGGAATCTCGGGGGGACTTGTGTCTCCGCCATTACTCACAGTCTAGGATAGCAGGGAGAGCCACTCGGTCAGGTGCTGTTCCCCAACGCTTATCCAGGGTGCCTGCAGCTTTAAGAGAAGCCAGGAGGCAGGAACTATAGAGCTGCGATTACTTTGGATGGAGTGGCCACCAGGGCACCTGTATTATTTCGTGGAGGCTTCTTCTTTTGAAAGAAAACCTTCTTCCCCGTCCACACACGCCTTTTTCCAAAAGAGCTCTTTCAGAAAAAGGCTTTTTCCTCGTAGAAAAAGGATTACCGCTGTTGGAAAAACCCCTCTTTTCGTTCGATTTTCTTTTGAAAGAACGCAATTGCAGCGTGGATGAAATTCAAGGGTGTATTTGAAAAATGGCCGTTTTTCTGAAAAAAACTCTGTAGTGTAGGCATAGCCTGGGTCTGCA
This sequence comes from Pelodiscus sinensis, assembly GCF_052426305.1. Classification (NCBI taxonomy): domain Eukaryota; kingdom Metazoa; phylum Chordata; order Testudines; family Trionychidae; genus Pelodiscus; species Pelodiscus sinensis. The sequence continues at coordinate 51,898,066 of NC_143059.1, forward strand.
TGGTGAAGAAGCTGCTTCACAAAGCAAAAGGGGTAGTGCAGCTACCTACAGATCTTATGCAGGGCAGATTTTAAGGTTACTGTGTAGCTTCATAAGTAATGATTTTGGGTGAGATAGTGATTCATTTGGGATTACTCAAGGTATGGGGTCCAACTGAATATGAGGAAGGTTGGCAGGATCTAGTTCAAGCTGAATATTGCTTCATCTGCAGTCCCCACTGTAGTACAGGTTGGGCTTCCCTGGTCCAGCACCCACCAGGTCCCACTGGTCCCGAACGAGGAATTTTGCTGGATCAGGGGATATCCCCTGCCACCAGCCTCCCAGCTCGCCTCCCTCCCTGCTGCCAGCCCCGCTGGGGATCTAGTATTATCTAGTATAATTGTTCTTAAACTTTTTTTTTCATGGCCTACTTCAAAATTACTCAGATCTTGATGGATCACTTAATGATCTTTCCAAAAGTTTGTACCATTAGCTATATTGTAGAGTGTTTTGGATGAAACTGCTGTATAAAAACAAACCTTACTGATAATTAATGATTTTTTGTTCTACGCACAACTCATATTTTAATATCAATAGGAGTCTCTCCCCTGCCACAGCAGCCACAGAGCTGAGGCTGGGAAGGAGAACATCTCTCCCCGGCAGCCACAGCCCTAGAGCTGGGGAAAGTCACTTCTTTCTCTGGCTGCCACAGCCCTGCATATCCCAAATTCCCCACCCCCTCTTCTCACCCCACTGTCCCCTTTATTTTCCCCAAGGCCACCATCTCGACATACAAGTGAGGGTCCAAGGTCTAGGTACCTAATTAGTGGAGCCACACCTGCAAGCCACTAATTAGTGTGGCAGCCCTTCATTCTCTTGTGTGCAGCTGCCCACGTACACACCTGAGAGAGAAATATTCCACAAACCACAGTTTGAGAACCTCTGATCTAGTGGATAAATAGTTGAAAGCACATAATTCCTAAGAAAGTCATGAATGTGATAAGTGGTGTTCTCAGTTAAAGAGCGGGAGTAGCTCTTCTCTCTCCCCAAAATAGTAGGAGGCATTAGACAGCTCAGAAATTCTAAAACTGGGAATGTTTTTCACATAACCAATGAATAACCATATTATATTAAGTAGTTTTGCATTTTAAACCACTAGTAGTATTGCTACTGAGTATGTTAAACAGAACTAATGCAAACATTACATAAATATTTTAATAGTTTTTTAACTGCATTTCTTTAGAAAATATTTAAAGAACCAACTAACGTATGGCAGTAACACTTCATCTCCTTCTCCCTCTTGGTTCTTTCTTAATGGCTTTATTAACACTGTTAAATTGAATATTGACACATGGCACATTTCTGCACAAATGTTATTTTATGTAGGGCTTTCACATGAGCCATTCAGATGTTAAGTAGGACAGCAGAAGATGTTGATTTATTGCATGTATATTTAATTGTATTTTAACCAGTTCACTATATAAGGTAAAACACTGATGTTGATATTATTCCTAGGGGTTTCTTTTCTGATTAATTTTCACTGTTTTATATGTATACTTTATACCTCTTAATTTAAGTACATTTCGGTTTACAAGATGCCCAGTTAGCCTGTGTGGTCAAACTCAGAGGCAGGGGTCTAAATATTTTAGTTTATTAAATTTTCTCCCTTTTATCGCTCCTGTAATTCACTTGCCTGCTTATCTTCAAAGGTGGATCCTGGTCTGAATTAAAAAGATGGGGGGAAGGGGAAGGAGAGGAGAAATGTATACAGGGAAAAGTAAGTGCTACAGTAGTGTTAACTTTGCCCTTAAAAGCCATTCACGCAGTATAAAGGGATGTAGATAGACAGATGCATTGTCTTATGTCAGCTGGTTCAGTAGTTTCCTCTTGTGGATGTCCTTTGCATGCTAAAAGAGGAAAGACTGTCAAGACCATATATATTTAACCATATTAACTTGATTGCTTTTTTCAGGTTAAATGGATTTTCTTGCTCTTTTGCTCAAATCTTTGTAGAAACTTCAGATAGGATAAAAGTCAGTCCAGCAGCAAGGGGACCATCCAAAATCATATGCAACCTTTAAGCTGCTCATTAAGAACATAAGAACAGTCATACTGGGTCAGACCAAAGGTTGATCTAGGCCACTATCGTGTCTTCCAACAGTGGCCAATGCCAGGTGCCATAGAGGGAGTGAACAGAACAGGGAATCATCATTCCACCCCATCACCTATTCCCAGCCTCTGACAAACAGACTAGAGACACCATTCCTACCCATCCTGGCTAATAAGCATTGATGGACCTATCCTCCACAAATGTATATAGTTCTTCTTTGAACCCTGTTAAAGTCCTGATCTCCAGAACATCCTCTGTCAAGGAGTTCCACAGATTGACTGTACATTGCATGAAGCATTTCAGAGTTTGTATTATGGAGTATCTTGCATGGGCCCTCTGCACTGGGGTGAATGTTACCTTTTTTAGAAGAATTTTTGAGCCCCTGAAAATGAATTTTGTCATGCTTAGCAAGAAGGTTGAAATCATGATCCTCCCTCCCCTTGAGTGGTCATATCAGTCACCGGACATGTGCATTCTGCATTTTCAGCTTTTAGTAATGTGTAATTAGGACCCTCAACATGTTCTTTGGGAGGATTCAACTGCCAAATCTTGTCAACCTCTATGATTTTGGTCCTGTGTTAGATAATATACCTGGGGCATATTTTCTAGAAATTTGGTGAGAGCATATGCACCTATACAAATTCTGCACACACAGGTAGAAAGCTCATGAGAGCAGCAAATCCCATAAAACTTCCAACACTTTAGACTGAGAAGTTTCTTGAGAAGCCTTTGGAGTTTCAGTGATGCTGAATTTGAACCTGAAATCATGCTAAGCTGGTTCCTGAAATATAAAATGTACCCTAACCCTGACCTACCTGCATTCCTGGCCCCTAATCCAGTTGTTTTAATTCAGTCAACCAAAAGACTAAATTATTACTTATGATGCTGATATTTTGTGCATTGTTTTAATGCTCTTGGGAGATTGTAAAGAATACCATAACTTTGCTGAATAGTGATATAAATGTAGCCGTGTTAGTCTGGTGTAGCTGAAACAAAATACAGGACTATGTAGCACTTTAAAGACTAACAAGATGGTTTATTAGATGATGAGCTTTCGTGGGCCAGACCCACTTCCTCAGATCAAATAGTGGAAGAAAATAGTCACAACCATATATACCAAAGGATACAATTTAAAAAAATGAACACATATGAAAAGGACAAATAAAATTTCAGAACAGAAGGGGGATTCGGGGGGGGGGGGAGAGAGGGAGGTAAATGTCTGTGAGCTAATGGTATTAGAGGTGAAAATTGGGGAAGCTATCTTTGTAATGGATAAGACAGCTAGAGTCTTTGTTGAGCCCCCTGCGTAGAGTGTCGAATTTGTTGGAGGAGGGTATTGATGGGTAGAATTTAAGGCCATACAAAAGCATTAGGTCATCTAGTCTGCCTTCCAATATATCACAGACCCTTAAATGCCTTCCTATTATTCCTGTATTGAGCTCTGTAATTTGTGTTGGACTAAAACACAACTACAAGAAAAATATCCAGTCTGGTTTGAAGACATCAAGAAATGGAGACTCCACCACTTACCCTTGGTAGCTGAATAGGAGCAGAGTAGCAAACAATTTCTGCTCCCAAAGAGTTTACCATCTAAATATACAAGACACAACCCTTCCCCCAATGTGGGTATAGGTAGAAACAGAGAGAAAAAATGTGATGTCAGTAAATGTCATGTTACAGCCATAATTTTGTGGGTTTATGAAAAAGTTGATGAACTATAAGGAAAGAACAGGGAAGGGGAGGGGAAGGGAGCGCATGAGTGGTGAGTGTGGAGTGAACATAAGAACATAACATCAAAGCGGCCATATTGGCTCAGACCAGCTAGCCCAGTATCCTGTCTTCTGACAGTGTCCAGTGTCAGATACCCTAGAGAGAACAGGTAATCAGCAAGTGATCCATCCCTTGTTTCCCATTCCCAGCTTATTTATTCCTCTTTTTTCATTTATTCCTTATTTATTTTACTATCGGTGTCGGTTGGATCTTTAAGCAAAGTAATGGATTTTTGGGTTTGTGTGGAAAATAAAAGGAAAATGAACATGGTTTCGATAAATGATTGTAGTTTTCAAAAATGAAGGGAAAAGGAAGATTGTATTAATAAAAGGAAACAGTTCTTGCGCAAGCCTGCAGTGTAGACATAGCCCAAGAGAGCTGAAGGCAATCCAGAAGTCTGAATGAATAGATTAGCGATAGGGGCAATTCACTGTTGGGGAAGGATAAGAGAAGCAAGAGATAGTAGAAGATTCAGGCACTGAGACTATTGACAGCTGGATTTGTGGGAGCCAGAACACAGGAGTGTCTTTCATATGGGGCACGAGGCTATGAGGTCTCATCAGATTAACATATATCCTTGTAAGAAGTGCTCAGAAGAAACCCAGGACTGTGGCTCATCTTGGCAATAAAAGGAAAATTGTAGAAATAGATCGTGGAAACTAACTTTAGATTTTTAGGTTTAGTCTTTCTGGAAGTGGTATCTGTCCTAAATGTGTGACCATCTAGACTAAAGAATACGAGTATATTAGACAAGACTATAAAGAGGAGAGGTTCAAATTCATTACTACATTCAGGAATATTTTGAGAAAGGGAGGACTTTTCTGAGGGAGATGGTTTCCACCAGGAAATGCTGGCCAAAGAAATATGTCAGTTTGGTGGAAAGGTGCATATTTTAAACCTAGAAGTGATATCATCATGTAATCCACCCAGTCTGCCTACACAAAAATGTTGTTGACTATGTGGTATCCTGCAGGGCAGTTTGGAAAGAATTTGATAGGAATCTCATAATCCAGCAGTCAGACTACGTCTAGACTGCAGCACTTTTCTGGGATAATGGAGGTATCCCAGAAAAGCAATGCCGCATCCAAGACACGCGTCCACTTTTCAAAAAAACATTTCGGAAAAGCAGATGCGCTCTTTCCCCATCCCTGTAAACCTCATTCTGCGAGGAAGAAGGGATGTGTCAAAAGAGCAGGTTTTTCCAAAATATGCCACCGGGTAGATGAACCAAATTTTGGAAAAGCCTTTTTCAACAGAAAAGCAGAAAAAGATACACAAATTGCAAACTGCAGTTTGCATATCTTTTTCTGACTTACCTTTGTAGTCTAGATGTAGCCTAAGAAAAAAGAGGATTATGAATTGTATACATCATTTCAAGAAAAAGTGGAATCTCATTTCAATAAAACTAGTGGCTATGGAGGTATTGTTTGGATTAAAATGTGAAAAATATTTTTCTGCTGAATGTTGCAGACCAAAATAAGGTAAGAATGTAAGCTGATTTTGGAAGATTGACATAATTTCTCAGAGATGTGATGAGATGAAATCAACCTGAAATGATGATTCCTGACTTCAAGTTGAACAGGAAGGATGCTCAGTCATATGGAAGCATTACTCATTCAGAAGACCATATATGGTAATAAAAAAGTTGACCATGGGACAGAATCTGTTAGTTTATAAACCCCAAGTAACATAAAAACACAACTGGGATATTGGTGCCTACTGCCTATCTCAGAAAAAAATAAATAAAACCTAGTAGGTTTCCTGTCAGAGCCCCTACAAGACAAGAGGCAAGTCTGCTTTGGCGTGTAAGATGCACAGTTTTTTTAACAGGACATGAATGTACATGTTTGTAACAGGGTGGCACAGTTCCTCTGTTGACTCACTCTATTAAAAAGTGTTAGAACCTATGGGAGAAGTGACTGAGTAAATTCTGCTGACTTTTTGTTGCGAGTGTGTCTTGTTAATTTCCCCAGGCTGTAAAGGAGAAAAAAGGAGACTGGGTACTGGGGCGGAGGGGAGGCGGAGACAGAGATTTTTGCAAGGAAGCACTGGGAGCATCCAGACTTATGAAGAAGGATTAGTTTGAGTTTTATGATGTGCCATTGTTGCGTTAACTATTGATAAATCCAAATGTCAAGAAGTAGGCAAGTTTGGACTGTATAGTAAGTGTATTCTAAATATTTACTATATATTCCAGAGGGGTATGTCAAGATGACATCCCTCTTTCGACAGAGGGAAGTAAATTAGACACTTTGAAATTGCAAATGAAGCTGGGATTTGAATTTCCCATGCTTCATTTCCATAATCTCTCTTTCGAAAAAGTGCTATTTCGAAATTTAAACCGCAGTCCAGATGCAGTACTTTCGAAAATAGAAGTCTTTTTCGAAAGATCCTGTAAACCTCAAAAAGGGTGTGTCTAGACTACACCTCTCTGTCGACAGAGAGATGTAGATTAAGCACATCGAAATTGCTAATGAACCAGGGATTTAAATATCCCGTGCCTCATTAGCATAAACATGGCTACCGCTTTTTTTAAAGGGAGGTTTTCTTTTAAAAAAAAAAGGCAGTCTAGATGCAGCTCTGTTGAAAAATGCTTTATTTTCGACAGATCTGCGTCTAGACTGCCATTTTTTTCCAAAAAAACGCCATTTAAAAAAAAAAGTGGCAGCCATGTTTATGCTAATGAAGCGTGGGATATTTAAATCCCTGGTTCATTAGCAATTTCGATGTGCCTAATCTACATCTCTCTGTCGACAGAGGGATGCAGTCTAGACGTAGCCATAATGAGGTTTGCAGTATCTTTCGAAACCTCATTTTTTGAAGTTTACAGGATCTTTTGAAAAAGGCTTCTATTTTTGAAAGAACCGTGTCTAGACTGCGGTTTCAATTTCAAAATAGCGCTTTTTCGAAAGAGCACCATGACATGATTATGCAAATGAAGTGCAGGATATTTAAATTCCAGCTTCATTTGCACTTTCGAAGTGCTTCATTTACATCCCTCTTCCGACAGAGGGATGTAGTCTAGACCAGTGGTCCCCAACGTTGCGTGGCTTCCGGGCGCCCGGGGGCGGGGCCACGCACGTGCCGCGCACCCGGGGGCAGGGCCACGCACGAGCCGCGCGCTTGGGGCAGGGGCCGGCAACGCACCCCCGGCCGGCACCGCGCATGGGCCACGTGCCCGGGGCTGCCCACGAGCCACGCACCTCAGGCCGGTACCGCACATGTGCCCTGGGGCCGGGGCTGGGCATGTGCCGCGCGCCCAGGGGAGGGGCCGCCCGTGCGTCCCGCGCCTGGAGCTGGCACCATGCATGTGCTGCGCGCCGGGGGCGGGGCCAGCCCAGATGTTTCAGCGGGCGCCCAGAAATCCCTCGGCGGGCGCCATGGCGCCCGCGGGCACCGCGTTGGGGACCACGGGTCTAGACATAGCCGAGGTGACCAGACTTACTGGCCCTCTGGGCCGCATATGACAAATCTTTACAAGTTCAAGAGCTGTGGCACACCTAGCAGGGCTCAGGGCTTCCGCCCCATGGGAGGTGCTTGCTGAGACTTCAGCCCCACTACTGCTGAAGCTCCAAGCCCCAGCAGATGCGCCCCATGGGGCAGAAGTCTCTACCCCACCACTCCACTGCAAAGCCCAAACTGGTAGATGAAGAATGGGGGGATGTCATGGGAGTCTCCATGAACCTCAGTTTAATGGTAAAAGATCCACAGTTTAGCCATCCTTGGTATATTCTGTACAGAGCAAAGTGGCAATTCCACTTACTGGGCTTCAGGGGAAAACTGTGATCATTGTACAATTAGATGAGAGCTACTTTATTATTTAGATAAGGTTTATATCACTATAGTAAATGGAGGCACTCAAAGTGACATTTCAGTCCTATTTAAATCAATGACAAAACTCCTATTAACTTCAGTGAAGCCATGATTTACCTTCATATGTTTTAGTGCCCTTTTCAAGCTAATACATCTAAACTGCTACAAATTACCTTTAAAACATTGTAGGAAGGCTTAAACTGATGTTTATTTCCACAGTTTTTGTCAGTGTTGTTTATAAAATATATTTTTATTATATTTTGTTTGACTGTTCCTCAGAATTCACCCCCAACAGATTTATATAAAGAAAAAATGAAAAGTCAGTGACATTTCGTTCCTATAAATCTTGGAAAAATATAATGAGGAATGTTTTTTCTATATCATTTTAAAAACAATCTCAGAAGTAATATAAAAGAAACATAAGTTACTACTGCATCTTATAGGTTGGATTAACCATGTGATATAAAGGATATAAATTGCATGGTGGGATTTTCAAATAATTTCTATAAAACCCTTCAGTTTTTGAGAAAATATTCAAAGGCAAAACGGATAGTTGGGCACTAAAAGTCTCATTTGTGCCTTTTGAAAATCTTTTCCTTCATCACATACACTATATTTTTTTTGTAAGGAAAATTACAAAATGTGCTGTAAACAGTAGTTGTGGTAGTTAAACTTCACTAGATCCCTGTGAGGTAGGTAAATTTCATATCTCTTTTCAGATGGATAAAGAGAAACAAAGGTGAAGTGATTTGTCCAGCATTACAGAGTAAATGTGGCAGAACTAGGAATAAAACCCACAAGAACTTGCTCCTAGTGACACTGCTCTCACTACTAACCAATGCTTCCCTTTGTGGCTAGATTTTTATAGAAATAAGATGATATTGCAGCTTACTTGAAGGTAGCATATAGTGAATGTATTTTAACAGGAGGCTATCCTGACTTCCATGTATAATCAATGCCAGTGTAATAACCACTGGCAAAAAGTAGGAAGTGCTAAGAGGATTTTTTAAAGCAAAAACAAACAAAAGCCTATTATTTTTCACATCCTCTCAGCTACAACATTTAATCTTAGCTGTGTCTGAATCTGACTGATTTTATTCAGTTGCCCCAGCTTATCAAGAGTATGTTGTTGCTAGGACACAGCTACTCCATGTGGTACTGCTATAATCTGTGTAAAATATTAATTCTAAAATTGATTGGCATATTTACACTCTCAAAGATATTTTGTGGTGGTGTCTTAAAGACATATGAGCACTGTCACCATTCTAATTTTGCAGTGAAAGCTTCCATAGACAGTGGAGAGAAGCTCCTTTTTGGAGTGGGGATGGGGGAAAAAAAAGTTCCCTGATAAATATAATTAATTCTTCTACTGCTTAGAGCACATTAACGTATACAGTACATCATTATCTAGATATTATTATTTGGGGAAATTAATATAATTTAATATTGCTTCCATTTCACTGTATTTGAAGGATCTCTTAATATTATTCATTTCTTCTACAGATCTCTCTTCTTATGACAATAAACTGTTTATTTCCAAGAAATGACTCATCGATACTGGCTATGCATTCCCTTGTAAAATAGCAGTGACCTCATACAGCTTACTCCTTTTTCTGTTATCACCCAAAGAACTTGGCTGCATGTGCATGTACACATACACATACACGCGCACACACACTTATTACACGTATTAATCTATTTATGCTGATTTTCATTTCCAGTTTTGTAAACTGTGGAGAGATTTTGAAGCAAGCACTGAATCTGGGATTGTTAAAAAGTCTGATGGGAGTTTGGTGCCCAAATCACATTGAAATTCAGCTGGGAGCCTGACTCCTGTAAATGCCTTTGCAAATACCAGTCACAATAAATAAAACCTGTTTACAAAGCAAAGTACCATTTTCAACATAATGACACTCTATGCAGGCCATGGGAATTATACACATGGTCATTCTGGGGAATCAGTGTCTGTGTATCCAGAGGAAATAAGATTATCTACTATTGTTTGGTTTGAACTGTCACTCAAATTCTTGATAGTATAAATAGCTAGATGGGGTGCTCGATATTTCATTTAAATTCAGGCTTATCTTGCTTCCATTTTTTTTAAACGTCTGATCTAGTTACAAAGTTACAATACATTTTGAGCTAGCTTCGTTTCAGGATTGATATCCTCACCTCAGTAATCAGACTTTTTCACCTGAGGAACAAGTGACTTTTAATATTGATTCATTAAGACTCTATGCATTAGTGAGGAGTCTGCCAAAATGATGGTCCTTCTTGAAGATCTGATAACTTATTGTGAGGCCTGCATTGTCATACAAAATATTTTGTTTTAAGCTCAGTCTTGATTTAGCATATTTTACGTTGTTAATATATAGTAAGATGGCAGCACAGTTACAACAGTGAAAACTTTTATATACTAGCATTTTTTTTATTATCTAATCCAAATGTATTTTGTCCACCTAACCCAATCCATCCAACTACCTGAAGCATCCTGATCTAATCTCTGCATTTATCTTTTATTTACACTAATGGTATCAGAATACCTTAGAAAACAGCAAAGTCAAAATTCCATTTGCAGTTGATTTTCTTGCCCCTTCTCTGTTTTCCATGCAAGTATGTTATTTTGCTCTCTTTCACTGTTGTCTCTTCAGGAACCTCTGTTAATCTGGTGGAATATTGGGCCAACTTCTCACCTGTCCTGAAGTCTCATTCAGATGAGATTTTGTTCTTTTACCTCTCTTGGGCAGTGTGTAAAATGGGGCGGTTAGTAGAACTGGGCCATAAAATGTGGGGTGGTGGCTTGTTTGTTTTTGGTTTTCTGTTATCTTTTGCATTCCTGCAGAAAACTTATTTTTTGATGAAAAATTGAAATCCAAAATATTTCAGCTGAAAACCAAAATATTTTTATTCTGAATCAAATGCTTCTGAGTCAAATTATTTGATCTGACTGGAAGATCCAGTTTCATCAGGTTTTGTTTAATTTTTTCCAAGACCAATGTGAATTCCACCAGGCTATGTGGTTCAGTTGCTGCTGACAACTAACAGAGAAGTAGAGGTAAGAAATAGGTAGGGAAATATTTCAGAAACATCATAACTTTGTTTATGTTTGCATGAATTTTGGGATAATAATATAATGATACATGGGGTTCCTTCTGCACTATCAGTACTCCACATAAAATATCTAACTACACCTTGTATCTTTTCATATAGTTCTGGAGGACCTGGCACTAGTACCCTACAGACTCTGCCACTCTGCTGTTCCATTTCCTGTTCTGGGATTGCTCCGCCCATCACATTGTGTTAAATGCCCTTCAAATACGACAATAAAATATTTAGTGATGCATTGATTCCAACCTATGATATAATTAAATAATATGTGTGATATACATTAGCTTCATTCAAATTAGGGTACAAATCCAGATGACAAGTGCTGTTGAATTTGTGCCAAATTACAATTTAAAACTTACAACATTTTGTTATGTAATTGATACAAAACAACAGGAGTTCATATGTCTTACAAATGCTGCCAAAATACAGATTTTGCCTGCTATTTTTGTTTCTTGAGTTTGGGAGTCGTTTTCACTTGCTTAGTCTCATAGTGGACAATAAATACTTTTCCTCTTAGCCGCCTCTAGTTTCCACTTCTTTCTTTCACTGCCCTGTCCTCCATAAATGTGTTTCCTCGGGATAATTTTCAGCCACGTGACTCTTAGTCTTTGGTTATTATTATTAAGGCTGAATCTAATATATAGCTATAAAACAGAGATGGATTCAGACTATAAAGGTTAGATTTAGATCTAGTTTTAAACACCCCTAACATTTTGGACATGTTTGAGTCTGAAAAATTGGGTTTGGCATGTTAAAAAGACAGAGGCCATTTGGAAAATTGATCTAGATTGAAATTTGGATTTTGATCATATCCCTAAAGTTTGGGAACTGTTTACAGGCAGTCCCCGGGTTACATGGATCCGACTTCCATCAGATCCCTACTTACAAACGGGATGAGGCAACCCTGCACTAGCTGCTTTCCCCCAGAAGACCAGGGAGACGTGAAGCTAGCGCCCCCCACAGCAGACCAGGGAGACGCAGAGCGGCTTTTCTCAGCAAACACCTCAGCTTGAGAATAAAGGACTGAGGGAAGTGAGGTGTGGGAGAATAAAACTGAGCTCTGGAGAAATGTTTGGCTAGAGTTTCCCCTACAATATGTACCAGTTCCGACTTACATACAAATTCAACTTAAGAACAAACCTACAGTCCCTATCTTGTATGTAACCCGGGGACTGCCTGTATTTGTGTCCATTCCTATTTAAAAGTAAAACCCAACCCAACAAAAAATAATTTAACGAAATTGTAAAAATTTATTGGCATACGTAGAAACTGATACTGCAGTATGCTGCACAAGGGTGGACCCCTGTTCCCACGCATGTGCAATGTATGATAGGATCAAGGCCTTAGGACTTACCTACATGGGCAGTTATTATGGAATAGTTGTTCCTAATTAACTCCCTGTATGGATGTTCTTCCAGAATAAGAGTATTGTATTCCAAATTAAATTAATGAAGTTTATAAGTGGAGTAAGCTAATTTGGAATAAGGTACTTTTATTCTGTAATAAGGGTACTTTTATACTGTAATAAAAAACCTCCACACAAAGAATTGGCCAGAAATTGTCCTGTCACAACCAGTAGTGAGGAAGTTTGATTAACTGCAGGGGAAGGACACAGCACTCAAGTGTATGTGTGTTGGAGGGATGTGTGTGCATGTCTCAGGCTGTGTCTAGACTACATGCCTCTGTCGGCAGAGGCATGTAGATTAGACACATAGGCAAAGGCAAATGAAGCCGCGATTTAAATGATCACGGCTTCATTTACATTTACATGGCTGCCACACTGAGCTGACAAACAGCTGATCAGCTGTTTGTCGGCTCAGCGCGGCAGCCATGTAAATGTAAATGAAGCCGCAATCATTTAAATCGTGGCTTCATTTGCCTTTGCCTATGTGTCAAATCTACATGCCTCTGCCGACAGAGGCATGTAGTTTAGACGTACCCTCAGAGTGCAGCAGTACTACTTTCTCATTGCTTGAAGATGTGACAGTTGGCTAACTGAGGGTATGTCTACACTTGCACCCTAGTTCAAACTAGGGATGAAAATGCAGGCATTCGAAATCGCTAATGAAGTGGGGATTTAAATATCCCGTGCTTCATTGGCATGATCTTGTCAGCACACTAGTTCGAATCACAGCTGATTCGAACCAGGAAGTGCGCACCAGGACGCGTTAGTTTGAACCAAACCCCTTGGTTCGAATTAACGGTACTCCTCAAAAAATGCTAATAATCATGCCAATGAAGCGTGAGATCATGCTAATGAAGCGTGGGATATTTAAATACCTGCATTTGCATCCCCAGTTTGAACTAGGGTGCAGGTGTAGGCATACCCTGATTGATTGGGTCCAAGGTCTCCCCTTGCTATTTGTCAAAAGCCTCTTGTTCTGGCCAATTACCTCCCCGTCCCCCCTTTCGGTATGAAGTCAGTACTCTTGTTTATGATGTTGGCGATCTTACCAAATGTCTGTTTTGAATCACAAAAGAATTTTTCCTGTTGGCAAAATGCATGGTGGGCTTTTTCGCCTTCCTTTCAGCAGCTTGGAGAGACAGCTGTGTTACAACACTGTTTTAGCTTGTTGCAACTTATGTCCAGTGAGGATAAGGAAAAAAGCAGTACAGTTACCCGAAGTAAATGAACCTTGTGATTGCACTAGTGGTCACATTAGTGATTAGAAAAGGAGAGACTTGAATTGTTCATAGTCTGAGATCTTCCCTTAGGAACTTTATAAGAGACCCTAAGTGGGAGCCCTGGGGACTCTGCTACAAATTGTTGGTTGCATGGCAGAAGTCCTGACCAACAAATTGGATCCAGTTACATGCCTGGGAATGCCTCTCCCAGTGTTAAATCATCAAATTGTGGAGTGCCATTTAAATCCATCCCATGTTATTCTCTTGCATGTCTGATCCATAATTATTCTGCTTTAAATTCACACCCTATCTTTATCCTAATAAATTTACCTGTATAGACAAGCTTTTAGTAATGTAAAATAAGAGCATTTAGTATATTGTCCGGCTGTAGATTTCATGTAATACTGGCAGAAATTAAAGATATATGATAGTGAAAGCAATGGGAATTTATTAGAACCATTCACATTCGTCAGTTGCCTGAAATTAAGGATGTTCTCTTATAAAGTGTGAATTATGTTGGAAGCTCTGACAGCCCACATCTTGTTAGAGATAAAAGACTTAGAACGTGATAATGGAATACTATTTCAGAGAGATATGACGAGATGAGAATCTATTGATTTTAATATCAAATCTCAGTTTTCTTTATCTTTTACAAGAGGTAATTTCTTTGATTTTCTGTGAGCCATATTCCACAACTCCATTATTTCTTTGGATTTTTGTGTAACCCTTGCAGGAAATGTTGGGATGCATTTTTAATATGCTTGAACCACTTTTTGACATGTTTAGATGAGTTCTTTAAGCAGGCACATTTCAGATAGATTGCCAGGTGTCTAGTTTCAATTGGAATGCAGAGTTGAAAAGGGAGCCAGGGGCTCCATTCAGTACTGCTGACTGGACTGTTGAAAGTCTGGTCAGTGGATGCCAGGAGATAAGGCAGGCTTCCTATATGCTCTGGTTCCATGGGGCTCCCAGAAGAGGCTGCCAGACCCTTTGCACAGGAAGGTCTCTGCATTGTCCCCACCCCAGTGCTGGCTCTGTAGCTCCTATTGGCCAGGAACCACAACCAATTAGGGACGCTAAATATCAGTTAATTGAATAGTCAAGTACCCTCATGAATTTTTATCGGTTAGTCGACTATTCTGTAGTCCCCAGGGGTGGGGCCAGCAGCCACTGTATTAGAGGCAGCAGTGCAGGGTGCCATGCAGGAGCTTGTCCACAAGGGGAGCCAGTTTAAAAGCCAGCTCCCCTTGTGGACCAGCTGCCTGTCACCCGGTACTGCTGCCTCTTATAGAGGCAGAGACCTGGTGTTGCAGCAGCCCCTATCTGGGGAGGGGAGGGGGAGCAGGAGGTCTGAGCTCTGGACTCAGCGTGAGCCAGAACTGAGCCAGGCTGTTGGCCACCCCGCTAAAAAGTTTCCTGGCAAGAGTGCAGGGAGGGAAATGCATGTAGTCTATAGCATTAACCTATAAGCTTTTGCTTATCGGTTCATCGGTTAATCAACTACACTATTACATCCCTACAATCAATAGGAAATGAAGAGGTGGCACCTGAGAGCATAAGGGTAGTGCACAGATGCTCCTGGGCTACGTAGGGGTTCAGGGACCTGGCAACCACCTCCTAGGAGCCACAGCAAGCAATGGTGGGGGGGAGATGGATTGAGTGGCAGGCAGGCCCTTGGGGAAGGGGCGGGGCAGGGTGTTTGGTTTTATGCAATTAGAAAGTTGGCAGCCCTACATTCAGATGCAGGATTTTGTGTAAAAGTCGGGTGTTTCTCTTCCAGCATGTAAGACAGATGTACTGAAGGGAGAAAGGGACAATTTATATTCCAAGAAGCTCTTATTTCTTGAGGGTGGAGTAACATCTGGGACTACAATACAGATTCAGAAGTTTTGAAAGAATACAAGCAGTAATGGTTTTATCCAGAAAAAAATTAAACTGATGTATTGCTAATAAAAAAAATATTTGTGTTATCACCCTTGGCTAACATCCTGACTTATTTTATACCCATTATTGAAAATGGTGTTTTTGTGTATTATCCCTGAAGAACACTGTTTATTATTCAGAAGATAGCTAACATATGTACAGCTGCCAGCATCATCTTTAGAAGATATCATCTTTTTACTCTTGCTGTGTCCTTAATACAGTGTGACACGTATTAGGGAGAGAACAGTATATCAGATACTTTACATTCCATACCATGCTACCTTTGTAGACTGGCACTAAATAGCACTTCCTAGGATGTTACTTGTTCTTTATTGACACAGGAAGAATTTACTAACAGAAGGCTGACAAAATGTAAGAAGCATGCTGTCTCTGGGCCAGATACTTAGTTGGTGTAAATCAGTGTAGCTTGATTGACTTTAATTGAGCTGTGCCAATTTACATTAGCTGGGGATCTGGCCTAATAGATATTAAAATAAACCTAGGCAAAAGCAAGCAGATATCCTCTAGCAGTTGTTTGCTAGAGAGAAATGACCTGCTCCGAAGAACATTCAGGCTCATCATTAGCTGAACTGATGCATGCATTGGGTCAGTCATGCAAGTACTGAGTCAATATCATGACCTCCATATTATGACCTGAGTAAATGTTATGCATTGCCATCTAGACTGACATGTCAGAGAATAGCTATCCCTGAATATATGCTGCTACCAGTGTGGTCATACATGCAGTTCCCTGCATCATAATTTGCTTATTAGAAGGATTATTAGGACCACCATATTCACCTCTTTAAAATAGTAAAACAATGTACACCAGAATAAAGCATTTTGCACATAAGAAATGAATGGTTGTAATGGAGAGATTGTCAGGTGGTTCAGATGGAAATATCCTGAGTTCTTTTGTAACAATAAATGATGCATTATGAAAATTTGATCTAAAAGAGTCTGAAGCTGTTAACCTTCACAACATGGTGCAAGGCTTATCACTTTAAGAGGGCAGCTAAACAAGCACATGTTGTTCTGAAGTGATGTAAAGGGAAAATGGTGTCAGGGTTGGGAGAGTGTTTTGTACTGCATGGCTTTTCATCCCTGTTAATTGTGGAGATGCTATTTATTTTTATTATACTGATTTGATGTATTTTTAAAATATTATCAGCATTCTGATAAGCACCTCTCAATATTTTAGAAATCTAAATAATCATCTCTGTGTTTTGAGGGTCAGATTGTGAAACTTTTATTCCCATCATGAGTCATTACTCACATGAGTAGTTTATCTGCCATCAATGGGTCTGCCTTTGTGAGTAACTTTTCACCAAAGTGAGTAAGGTGTTCACAATCTGTCCCTGAGTGAAATATCAGGATTTATTGTTTGTATGTATAAATATTTCTGTTTAGGGTAAATACAGATTAATAGTAACTTCAACAGATATCAGTAGTTGTTAATAGTTAATGTGGACCTGATCCTGCAAATGGCTTTGGAAGTTTTGTATCCCAAATTAACTATTGGAATAATTTATCAAGGGCTAGTGTTGCCAGCCTTCCAGGATTGTTCCTGGACTCTGCAGGAATTAAAGATTATTCTTTAAGTAAAGATTATATTATGTGTTGAAACCTTCAGGAATTTTCCAGACAGAATTGGCAACCCTACCAAGGGTGAGGGAGGATTCTCCAACACTGACATGTTTTAAATTAAGATTGATTTTTTCCCCTAACAGATCAGCTTGAGAAATTATTTTGGGGAAGTTGTCTGGCCTGTGGATATATAGGAGGCCAGACTAGATGATCACAGTTGTCCCTTCTGGCCTTGAAATCTTGGAATCTATGGCCCTTCCATTAATGTTATTGGGTGTGTTGCATGTGGAATGAGTAAACAATGAGGCTATATTTTTATTAGGTCATCTTGGGGGAACAATAACTTGTAGGAAAAAGTCACATGGATTTGTATAACAATGTTTGCTGTATAATAAGATGGGCCTGGAAACTGCCACATCTCATGTTCTTCCCTGGTAACAGTGGAATTTATCTATTTGAGGTACCTAAAACAGGTACCTAATTCCTACTGAAGTTCAATCAGATTTAGACATCTTTAGGTCTCCTTGAAAATCCCAGCTTTAGGCATTTTTAATAAGGAACTGGTAGGCTTTTTCTACTAAATAGATTAATGTCCATTAGAGAGTAGGGATGTAAAAAGTTAACTGGTTAACTAGTAGGGGCTGGAGGAGCTCTCACCCGCTCTGGGCAGGGAGCTGCTCCAGCCCTGCAGGGCCCACTGCAGGTGGGAGGGAGCATCCCTTGTCTGTGACGTGGCTGGATTGGCCTCCCCATTGAAGGTTACATGCTGTGGCTCCCCAGGAGTGGGGCCTGCAGGGATTCTGGCTCACTCCCGGGGAGCTGGCTGCAGAACCTGCAGCAAAGCCTCCTCAAGAGGGAAGCCAGTAGCACTTGCCAGCCCCACACCCAGGGAGGTGGCTTTGCTGTGGGCTCTGCAGTATAAAGCTTAGCTGCAGAGCCCGCAGTGCATGTAACCACTAACATTTTAGCGGTTATACGGTTACCTTTTTAAATGACTTTTTGCATCCCTATTAGAAGCTCAATTCTGCTATAACATGTAATATTTTTCCTAAAGGTGTACTTTGCACTTAATTTTTCAGAATATTATTTATACAGTAAGCCAGTGATGGGCAACCTAGGCTAGTGTGTGGGCCACATGAGTGGCCCTCCTTTATCTCAGTGAGTAGCAAGATTGTCATAACCAAAAGACAGGACTATGCAGCACTTTAAAGACTAACAAGATGGTTTATTAGGTGATGAGCTTTCGTGGGCCAGACCCACTTCCTCAGAACAAATTGTGGAAGAAAATTGGCACGACCATATATACCAAAGGGATACAATCAAAAAAAGTGAACACATATGAAATTGACAAATCAGATTTTAGAACAGAGGGGGGATGAGGGAGAGAGGTTAGTGTCTATGAAATAATGATATTAGGGGTGATAATTGGGGAAGCTATTTTTGTAAAGCTCATCACCTAATAAACCATCTTGTTAGTCTTTAAAGTGCTGCATAGTCCTGTCTTTTGTTTCAGCAAGACCAGACTAACACGGCTACATCTCTATTAATGTCATAACCAAGACAGTCTCCTGAGACCAGGTGGTTTTGCTAACTGCATGTGTGTTCCTAGAATTTGCGGGGTGCCAACTGAACTGTAGCAGCGCTTTTATTGGCTACAAAGGGCGCACGCAACTCTCACCATCAATGTTGGGTATATACAGCATGCACCTCATTTCACGTACCCTTGCTTTACATGTGTTTCACTTTAATAATACCAGTTGTGGGAAAACACCCTACACAGATGGAAACCAGTGGAATCTGATACCTCTGTGGTGTGGGCTACACATAGAACCCTGATAGGCCACATTTGGTTCCGGGCCACACACAGCCCACCACTGAACTAAGCTCACACTGACAAACAATGTGTATATGAATATTTCCACTCCAGTTCATCTAATGAAGTGGAGTTTACCTATAAAAGCTCATGATTCTATATATTTTTGTTAGTCTCTAAGGCTAAGTCTACACAGCAGCATTATATCGGAATAACTAATGTTATTCCAAAATGACATAGTCTGCATCTACACAATAAGCAGTTATTTTGACATAATGTTGAAATAACATTGAGCTGGAGGACTTCTTACTCCAACTCCTGTAACCCTCATTTTACAAGGAGTAAGGGAAGTTGGAAGAAGAGTGCTCTTCCTCGGACTTCTGCTGTGTAGAAAGTGCCAAAACCCAAAATAAGCTATTTCGACTGAAGCTACACAATTGACGTAGCTTTAGCCCTGCTGTGTAGACATACTGTAAGGTGCCACAGGACTACTCATTTTTTTTAAAGTTACAGATTAACACGGCTGCCTCTCTGAGACTTTTTAATATGTGTATGAGTTTGGATTGGCAGTTGCAGTATTGATCAGTACTTTTGCACCCAACACATAAGGATTTCAAAATAAATGTTAAATTTGTGTGTGTATGCATGCACTGCCTATGTAAGTTTTTGTATGCAGCAATGCAAAGATGTCTTCAGGGTGAAAAATCAGTGAATATAAAATTCAGGGTCAGCTTCCTAAATTATATATCTATATCAATAATATTTGCAAGCAGCTTTGAATGAAATACATGGCCTCCCAATAGATCAGCTTTTTCTGCTTATTGACATAATGCTTTTATTTAATAATTAGTCATATTTAGCCAATCTCCAGTGAAATGTAGATGTTCTGCTATGCTTTTCTCATTATTTTGAAGCTAGATGTTTTCAGCTTTATACAAGATGAAACCAATCACTTTTCCTTTCTAAAACAGAACTTCAAACATGTCAGGTTTCCTTTTTTTTTCTTTCAGTTTTTAATAAGTGATCAATTGGACTGAGCATGACATCAGATTTCTTGGTCGTGCTACAGGAGGTGTAAGTCTTTCAAATAACTGGCTGTAGTTTTGGATAACTGCAGGCAAACATGGATTTTCTGTGGAGCCAAATGAGATTCATTGGCAACACAGTGATCAGAATATTGTCAGCAGAAACATGTTGTTGTGCAACAGCATCTTGCAGGGTTTGGGCAAGCATGGCCTGAAGAGGAAATGTTTATTTTTAAAGTGATTTTAGTCTTTGAAACTAAATTGCATCTTAACAAGCCTGTTCCTAGATTCATAAGGCTGAAAGAGACCTCTGAAGCTTGCGTCCAACTCCCTGCTAAAAGCCTCTTCATATATTGATATAACACCAGCTAGTTACTTTGAAAGGTATCTCAGTGCCTGCTGCTAAGCATACCAATGCCTTGCATCCATTCAAAGCAGGCATTAGTGAAAATCAAAATATAAGTTTTTCAGCCTAAATGGTAAAACAAAGACCTTCCTGTTCCAAACCTAAAACCTTAGAATGGTGGGTACATTAGACTGCATATAGGTCAAAAGCTTGATCCAACGGTTAAGATTCATGTTGTATGTGGTCTCCACGGAGAACAGTCTATGACTGGGCCCAACAATTGGATTCCAAGAACCGGCAACTGGAGCAATAAGGCAGTGTGTGACTTCTGCAGGAGGGGATGTGGGGGTGGAGGGAGGAGGGGAATCTCTTATATAACTAGTTCTCAGGCCATTAAAGCCCTTGCTTGTAGCCAACACTTTGAAAAGCTAGCCAGTACAAAGTACAGATCATCTGTGCTGTATGCTCAGAATAGCTCACCCAATTTTGAAGGACACACTGCTATATTTTGCCTTCGCAAATACACTGGGTATCTTGCAAGGATAGCTTCAAGAGGCGTATAATACAGCAATGGAGATTTGAGATAAAAAAAAAACTCAATTCACTGTGACAAAAGTCTTCAACCATTGTTGGGGAAAGTTACTATGTGCTATATTCCAGTGGTAGTAATGGACCTGATTTAAACTTAAAACTTCAGACCCGGACTGTCACCTCCTAATAGCTCTGCTGTGTACACATACTCACAGTTTCCATTCCACACTATGGTCTGATCCATTTTGCAACCATCCATTTCTCTACCTTTATCAGGCATTAAGTTGTGCATAGGTCTTGTACCTGGCCCTCAACAGTGGTGAATTTTAGCTCAAGAGAGCATGGAAACCACAATATCTGATTCTATGGAAATGAGATATAAAGCTGGATGCCATTGCCTGTGGATGAAGTGACATAGCAGGCCAAAGTGTAACAGAGTTCCCATGAAAGCTTTGGAAGCCTGGATCTAATCTGCAGATGAGTTTTGCTATGTAATGGATTATTTGTAATTTAACAGTTTTTCATGGTTGATTATGCTAAAATGTTTTGGATTTTAGTGCTTTTAAATTTTGCTGAAAAATTGAATGGAAGAGCATGTGTAGAACTGAAATGACTTGAAAGATTAACTATCAGTGATGGTCTAGACAGTACTAGGTCCTGCCATCAGAAGAGGGGACTGGACTTGATGACCTCTCAAGGTCCCTTCCAGTTCTACTGTTCTATGAATCTATGATTATTTGACTGTTCAGTACCCAATCAGAATCATTACCCATGCAGCCTTTCATTTGCCTACAAAGGGAATAAATATCAGATGAATAAAGAAAGCACTCAAGGTTCGGGGTTAACAGTGCTGTAGCATTTGGTAAGAAAAAGATTCTAGACCTAGACAGATCAAGACTGTAAAAGGAACTGAGAGAACTATGCAGATAACATGGTCTGTGTTTATAATCTGGTTTGGCTTCAGGGAATTAAGAATTGATCCATTTGGAAATTCATCTGAAACTGATAATATTACTTATATAATAAAATTTCATCCAAGTGGGTGTTATTACTTAATATATTGCATGGCAAAATACCTTCATTTGAAGTTCTGTAATGATAATTGAATATGTGATTTTAAGGAAATATGCTGTAGTGTGTTGAAGCACGGTATACAATAAGACTGTTGGTTTGGAACTCTTGCAAACAATAAATAAATGTGAATCAGGAAACCTATGCAGCAAAATGGACATTTCTCAGTTTGGCCTGTGAACCTTCAGAATATGCTTCTTTTACGTGGACCAAACGAGAGCAGTAACATGATAGATGAGTGTTTCCAAAATATTCGTCACTGACCTACCTTATCTTCAGTTGAAGTCAGGCCACATCTTCACTATGTGGAAGATTGACACTGCCATGGTCAATTTTCTGGAGTACGATTTAGTAGGTTTAGTGAAGACCCGCTAAATCAAACTCTGAGGGCGCACCTGTCAGTGCTGGTACTCCTGTTCCTCCCATTGTGTGGATGGCACAGAAATTTAATTTAAGATACGTTGACTCCAGCTACATAATTAATGTAGCTGAAGTTGCGTATCTTAATTTGAACTTCCGTAGTAGTGTAGATCAGGCCTTTAAGTTTTACTATTGCTTCTAGTGGGGCATCCAGTAGTTTTTAGAATAGTAGTATGGAAGACCCAGGGCCAAACAGATTGTTTCTAGAAGGTCAGAGAGCCACCATCAGTATGTTAGTATAGATTATCTGGCATTTGCATTACTCTGACGGTGCAAAAACCTCCCATGAGTCCCCTGCTGCTCATTCGCCCAGTAAATCTGGCTTGCTACAGCCTCTCATGTGGGAGGCATGTTAGAGGGTAGAGATAGGGACAGGAAGTGACTGGTGTGTGCCATTCTGCAGCTATCTCTAGCTAACATAGTAATGTTACCATAGGCAGCTAGTACAAGTGCAGGAGGTGAAACTAGTTTTGTTCTCAGCTTCTCCTCCTCCTCTTCCTCCCCCTTAGCTGGGACTCCCTGGGGGTATGTCTACACTAGAAAGTTAGTTCGAACTAACGGACGTTAGTTCGAACTAACTTTCCTATGCGCTACACTAGCGCTCCGCTAGTTCGAATTTGAATCGAACTAGCGGAGCGCTTAGTTCGAACTAGGTAAACCTCATTTTACGAGGACTAACGCCTAGTTCGAACTAGCTAGTTCGAACTAAGGGCTGTGTAGCCCTTTAGTTCGAACTAGTGGGAGGCTAGCCCTCCCCAGGTTTCCCTGGTGGCCACTCTGGCCAACACCAGGGAAACTCTATGCCCCCCTCCCGGCCCCGGACCCCTTAAAGGGGCACGGGCTGGCTACGGTGCCCGTGCCAGGTGCAAGCCTGCCAGCACCCAGCTAGCAGACCCTGCACCTGGCACGGCACAGAGCCACCCACCCGATGCCCCCCAGCCCACCCCCTCTTGCCGGGACCAGGCTGGCAGCTCCCGGGAGCTTGCCCTGGACCGCAAGAGGCGGGCACCTTCCTGGGCTAGTGCGGACATCGTGGACCTTGTCCACGATCTCCGCACTAGGCACAGGAAAGTGGCCGTCTAGGGCAGGAGAGCTGCCAGCCTGGCCACCCAGGACCAGGTGTGCATGAAAATCAAGGGGGTCCACTGAGACCCCCGACACTGAGCCCTGAGCTTACAATGGCCGTCCTGGGTCAGACCAAAGGTCCATCTAGCCCAGTAGCCTGTCTGCCCACAGCGGCCAACCCTAGGGACCCTGGAGGGGATGGACCGAAGACAATGACCAAGCCATTTGTCTCGTGCCATCCCTCTCCAGCCTTCCACAAACTTTGGGCAGGGACACCACTCCTACCCTCTGGCTAATAGGACTCCATGGACCCAACCTCCATGACTTGATCTCACTTCCCTTTAAACTCTGTTCTAGTTGTAGCCTTCACAGCCTCCTGCAGCAAGGAGTTCCACAGGTTAACTATTTGCTTTGTCAAGAAGAACAACTTTCTCTTACTAGTTTCAAGCCTGCTACCCATTCCTTTCCTTTGGTGTCCTCTAGTCCTTCTTTATGGGAACTCAGGAAGAACTTTTATGAATGCACCCTCTCCACCCAACCTCTGCTTTTAGAGACCTCTATCCTGTCCCCCCTCCATCTCCTCTTTTCTAAGCTGAACAGTCCCAGTCTCTGTAGCCTTTCTTCATCTGGGACCTGTTCCCAACCCCTGATCATGTTAGTTGCCCTCCCCTCTCCCAGCCTTTCTCTTCCCCTCTCCCACCTCCTTTTCCCAGTCTCCCCCAGTTTTTTTTCAATAAAGACAGAGTCAATGTTGGAAGAAACGTTATCTTTATTTTGTACATCAATAAGAAGGGGGGCTAAGGAAGGGTAAGTGGAAGGAGGTGAGGGAGGAATGGGGTACGAGCCCCCGATGGGGAGGACTGGGCTGGCTCTGCGGGCTTCTGGGGGTGGAAGCTCTCCTGCAGCCCCCCAATTACTCCCTCTCCCCAGATGGCAGCCTGCGGCAAGTGCAGCCGGGCTGAGTGGTGTGATGTGCCCAGTGTGGGCAGTCCAAGCCAGAACTTCTTTGCAAGCGGGGCACCCCTTAGAACTGTTGTCCGGGGTGGGGGTCGGGACCCTTTAAGGCAGCCCTCGGCTAGCCTGAGACAGCATCTCCATGCTCTAAGTCCTCCTTTTATGCCCTGCCGGCACTGCTTCCGGCCATCCTTAAGCCCTGTTCAGAGTCCACTCAATGTGGACTTGCTAGTTCGAACTAGCAAAACGCTAGTACGAACTAGTTTTTAGTTCTAGATGCGTTAGTTCGAACTAGCTTAGTTCGAATTAACTAATTCGAACTAAGTTAGTTCGAACTAGCGCTGTAGTGTAGACGTACCCTGGGAGACTGAGTAGAAGTGATGGGGGCAGACTTTGATAGGGCTGTCCCTAGAGTCAGTGAGGGTATGTCTACCAGAGCCATGTAGATTAGTGTACTCGAAAAAGAAATGGAGCGACGATTTAAATAATCGCCGCTTCATTTACATCAAAATGGCTGCTGTGCTGTGCCGATCAGCTGTTTGATCCATGAGGCATAACGGGGCGGTCAACAAGGGGTTCCCTTGTTGACCGCGGAGCGTCCAGACTACCAGCTGTGCCACCAAACAACTGATCAGCACAGCGTGGCAGCCATTTTGATGTAAATGAAGCGACGATTATTTAAATCGCCACTTCATTTCCCTCTGTCTAGAAATCTAATCTACATGGCTTCATCAATGGAGCCATGTAGTCTAGACAAACCCTAAGAGCCAACCTACTTTCCTTGGAGCCGTTACAGACTGGCAAGGAAGCAGACAATGAAACCAGCCAGAGTGACACTGTTCTGTCTTTATTGGCCACCTGCTTCATCGCAAAGGGGGAGCTGCTGTGCAGCTGCAGCAGAGAAGGAACAGCAGCTCCTTTCTCTCCCCAGAGTTGTTCCTGGAAAGGAAGACAGAGCCGTCTTCTGTTTCCTTTCAGTGACCCTTCAAATGGTTCAAGACAGAGTTGCAGGGTGCAGAACAGGAAACAAATGTTCAATTCATAATCAAATCAAATGTCCTTGTTTGTCTAGTCACCCTTCTGGACCTCAGTTAGTAGCCTCAGTGTGTCCCACAGACCACAGGTTGGAAACCATCTTTTAGAGCTCTAAGAGTGGCATCATCAGTACCGTGAGCATGGAAAGACCATTTCAAATCCATTTTCCACCCGCAACTGTGAAACCAGCCAGCTCCTGCTCTCTACTGTCCCTATGTGAGCTGATTCAGTGTTTATGTAATGTACTCAGGGTTGAAATTTGTGCAGCTCTTTGATATGATTAACAAAAGGGAAATCCTTCTGATATTTGTATCTGAACATAACAGAATATAGTTGGTCAAATCAGTCAATATTTTGCTAGGTTTTGAACATCCTCTGGTTTAGAGCTTAGATGGGCAAAGTGTATCAATTTGAAGGCACGGTTACATAAATTCAATACTGAGAAGCCAAGGGGTCAAAGTAAACTCTGTGCAGAGATAAGTGTGGAACTTGCTTTGTAAGAGTATTTCCTGGATCCTCTCTGCCGCTGAGAACATTTCCTGTGTATCGTATAGTATGTTGTGTGTCAGCCTTTTGCAGCTATTGGCAGGATGCAGCTGATACAGGAGATGTAGAGTGGGTTATAAACTCCAGAATAAGCATTGTCTGACATTAAAAAAGTGTTTGAATAGAAAAGAATTAAAATGCAATACAGTTTCCCCCCCCCCAGCAAACCTTTGTCCTTGTGTGCATGATCACATGGGAGAATGGGGGCAGCTGTCTTTGCCCTCACCTCCCTGTGCCCTACCTTAGAAACAATGTTTTGTGTCCCACAATTGTTTATCCCTTAACATTTCAGTAAACTGGAAGGGACATAGCCCAGACTACAATAGGCTGGTCTGTCTGTGGTACTTGCATGGTTCCTGTTACTGTAGTAAAGGTTGAACATCTCTTACCTGACACCCTTGGGACCTGAACAGTCTCAAACCAGGGAATTTGCAGAACTAAAGAAGGTTCCCTGCCACAGCCTCCAGCCACCAACTCTGCAGTTCTGAGGGTGGGGAGGAGAAGTGGGGGAATAACTCTAGCCCCTGCCTGGCTGGGCTGCCTGCTGGGTAGCTGCCCCTGCTCCGGCCACACTACCTACGATGCTCCAGCAGCCCACACAACTGCAGGCTGTCATAGGCTCCAGCCCTGCCCTGCTGGTGGCTGGCTCTGGCCTTGGTCAGACCCCTGGAGATACAGGCAAAGTGGAGCCATTTATCAACCCTTAAATAAAGATTTGGCTTGCAATGGTGATTTGGATGATTTTCATTGGAGTAGGGAAGGCAGTTGTTACTGTTACATTCACACCTCTCCACCCATCTCTACTGAGAGACACATAGATGTTAATTTAGGGACAGAGTTAAGTAGCTCTGAAATACTTTAATGACCTTTGCCTTCAGGAAGAGTGGGGTGATCCTCATTGCAATTTTGAAAGAAATTGTAATTTCTGATAATAGTGAAGAAAATTGGTTATTTTTATGGGTTTTACTACAAATCAATAAAAAGCTAAACTTAAAATAAATTAAACATTATGCTGAAACTGTTATTTTACTAGCTAATTAAAATGTTAATTAAATCAGCATTATCAAATCAGAATTAAAATAGAATTAATACATTAATGAGTTAGCAATAATGTGAAATGCAATAAACAATTGAGCAAATCATTAGCTGACTACAATCAAGATTTAAATCATGACATTAACATGACATTCTATCCTGGAAACATTCTATAGTCTACTTCTCAGCCCTCAGTATCAGTATCTAGACTCCTTCAAGGTTGGTGTTTACTAGGTGACTTCCACAGTTGACTCTTTCTCTAATGAATTTATGTCTGCTATAATACAGAATGATTAAGCACCCATAATTTCCCTTGTGAGAGTGAAGTGATTTCTGCACACAAATTTTTATATTTTAAGTAATGATGATTTAAGATAGTGTTTACTTAGAATCTGGATGTGCCTGTCCAATTTCTTTCTCTCTCACTCTCTCACGTACATTAACATCCCTTAAAAATGTTGAAGAAAAAATATTAATATGGGTGACAAGCAAGCCACAACATAGAAAAAAAAGAGAGAAAAATTATTTTAAGAGAAAACTGGTAACTCTTGTGCTTGCATGTCTTTGGAACATCAGAGTCAGGACTACAGTTCAGGTAACCAAGTGATGTCATCTCTTGTTTGTACTTTATGCTAGTCAACGGACATCCTCTTGGCACTTGGATGGTCAAGCTGGGATAGTTTATAGTAATCTTTATCTCTTCCTTCCTGAGGGCAAGTGGAGGGCAGTAGCCCTTCTTGGTGTTGTGGTAGTCTCAGAGGATCACATTTCTCTTTCTCTTTAAGGGTATGTCTAAACTACATGGCTTTGTCGACGGAGCCATGTAGATGAGTTTACTAGACATAGGAAAATGAAGCGGCGATTTAAATAATCGCCGCTTCATTTACATCAAAATGGCCGCTGCGCTGTGCCGATCAGATGTTTGGCGGCACAGCGTGGTAGTCTAGATGCGCCATGGTCGACAAGGGAAGCCTTTGTCAACCGCCCCAGTATGCCTAGTGAAATGAGGCTTGTCGATGGAACCATGTAGCCTAGACATACCCCTAGCTTGCAACTCCAGCTTAGCCCGCCCCATGATATCTCCCCAGAGATCTCTTGAGCAAATCAGAGGATCCCAATAGTATGGTCAAATCCATATTGAGGCAGACAGGATGGAGCTTTGGTCAGTCATAGAATCATAGTGTTGGAAGAGGCTTCAGGAGGTCATTGAGTCCAATCCCCTGCTGAAAGTCCAATCCCATCTGGAAAGTCCCCTCTCTTCTGAGCACTTCTGTAACCAGATGTACTTCACAAATATGGAGAACATGGAATTAACAGAAGATGTCTCCATGGATGCAGTTTTAGAACGCTTCCCTCTGTACAGGCGTACAGATAGGTGAAGTTTCTCTAATCCTCCACACATTCTGAATGTGATCAGTTTCCCTAATCATTCTATTATTATTTCTTATTTGAGTGATACTTCTACTCATCCATATTTCATTTTCTGCATTTCTTAAAGTATTTTTGGATTTTACGGGCAAAGAATTGGGGGGCTATATGTTCATAACCTGACTGGGTGAAGGGTCATATCCTAGCAAATGTTCTTAGAAGACTATATTGATGTAAACCTTACATAAGCTAAAGAAAAATTAAGGGGTTGCAGAACAAGAAAATTGAGATGTATACACTAGGTTTTACTCACATAAACCCATTTCTCACACACTAGTAATAATTCATATTTCTAAGAATAGTTAGTGCTTTACATTGAAGCTCTGAAGGAAATGTAAAGTTATTCAGGCAGACTCCTTGTCACTTAAACTTTTAAGTGTCAAAGTTGTGAAAAAGTGTCAAAGAATACACATATATCACTAATTTGTTTCAGCCAATTGAATTGAACACTTTCAGTATTATCATTTCTGAAGCCTGTATTGATTCCTTAAACTTTATTTGGTTGGATATACATATTCTCGTTCTTGGAGGAATCATAAGAACTATTTATGCTAAAATTGATCTGGTAATGTGTCATCTAAGTCCTTGTCCTGTTAGAAATTTCTTGTATATCTAAGGACTTGCCTACATGAGAAAGTTACACTGCATAACAGGATGTGAATTTAAACTGCTATAGTTATATCAGTATAACTCACCTGTAGATCAATCTTTTTTTCTGAATAAGAAGGCCTTTTTCCAGGATAGTTTGTCATTTTGGAGTAACTGAAAAAAGCTACATGTGTACTACAAGGCTTTGTCTGCACTATGAGTTTTTTTCGCAAGAGGCAATGCAAATGAAGCACAGATTAGCATTTTCTCACGCTTCATTTGCATACTCTCTTTCGTTCCATTTTTGTGCAAAAACAGACAGTGGGGCCATGGCTGTTTTGCACAAAACCCCCTTTTTCTGCTAGATCCTTATGCCTCTCTGGGACAAGCATAAGGATCTTGCAGAAAAAGGGGTTTTTGAGCAAAATGACCACAGCCACACTGCCTATTTTTGTGCAAAAACCCCTAGCACAAAAATGGAACGAAAGAGAGTATGCAAATGAACCGTGAGAAAATGCTAATCTGCGCTTCATTTGTATTGCCTCTTGAGGAAAAACTCATAGTGTAGCCGTAGCCCAAGAGTATACACATGAGGAACTGTACTGGTACAACTGTAGTTGTTCAACAATGCCAGTATATGTATAGTAGTATAATTGGAAACACTCCCTTTTAGGTAAGCCCTAAAAGTTCTTGACCTGCCTTTTGTATTGCATAGTCAAAATTTGTAATTCAGGAGGCTGGGATATTTTAAAAAGTTTCTTTATTGATTTTCTGAAACAAGTTTAAAAGGGAACTGATTCAGTAGGTTAGTTTTTTTCACTTTCAAGTTCAGATCAAATTGCACATTCTAATCAATGCACCTAGAATTTTTAAGCATAGGAGAGATCAGATTTTCACCTCGACCTTGGTGGAAGGACACGAGACATCCAAAACATATAATATGATGTAGTGTTTTAAATCTAACACATTTTTTCTAAAAAATCCACCCTGAAACAAATGGGGTGGTGGTGAGGGGAGAGAGGTAATCATATTTTTAAGTCAGCCATAAACATTTTAGATTCATGTTGACCTTGAATTAGTAACCTATACTAAATATCACAGATTGATCTCTGTTGTAATGGGGCATTCCATATTCTTTATGGGAATTTGCTAATTAATATAAATATGCCATAACTTGACTATGTTTGGATGAGATACTTCATGTGAGGGCATGTCTACACTAGTGAGAAGATCAATCCACTAGAGGACCCTTAAATCCAATGCTGAGGGTAGACCCCTCTGATGTCTGGTACTCCCATTCTACAAGGAGTAAGAGAAGCTATTAATTCTGTACTTGGCCACAAGCAAGATGCAAGCTCAGATGGAAGATGGTCTGTGGTCCATGACAGTGGTGCACTGAGCACTCATTACCTATTTTCATGACCTTCAAATCTCTACCCTCACATCTTCTATGTGGGTCATTTCATTATTTTATTATTGCAAATCAAATAATCAAATATTATATTCATCATTTTATTTCATTATTGCAAATCAAATACTATAATCAAATGTGTTTTATTGTTCACTTGGGATCGCAGCTTAGGTGTTGACTGAAGCCATTTGTGATAATATTTACTGGGCCCTTGGTCTTTTTGCGATGTCCTTAGTCACTAATATAAACATTATGGACTCAACACCAGATTCTAAAGCTGTAAACATTTAATACAACTAATTTGCAGTGAGGAACAGGGTTTGAACAAATATAAAGAACTGCGACTAACACAGTTGATACATAATAACATCAGAAGTAATTTGTGTTTAGTGTTTGTATCATGTCACATTGAAATATTCATTTGTAACTTACACCTTCTCAAATGGTAAGCATTCCACCCTGTATAATTGATGCACAGGGCTGATATATCAAATGAATAAAAACAGGAAGAACGATTAATTTCTTCATAGGTAAAATTCTGGCCCCACTAAAGTCAGTCTGAGTTTTGCCATTGACATTGGTAAAGGCAGTATTTCACCCCAGGCATCTTAACAAGAATCAGAATAAGCAAAATAAACTGGTCTTCAAGATGTGCAGGTCCCAATCCAAATTTTTCTATAGGCAAGGGGCCAGGGTTTTGGGCTGGGTCTAACTGAAAACTAAGACGAAAAGAAAAGCAGTATTTTAATGCTTTAATGTCAATGCACAGTTGAGCTGCAGGGAAAACTACACCGAAAATATAAGTCTATTTTTTACAGAAATAGGCCATCAAGGAAAGATACATAAAAGAAGCAACTTGTGCACTCAGGTAGATTGAGTGATAAAATATCTTATTTTTCAAAAGAAAAAGATCAATTGCCCAAAAAATGTGTGGTGAGCTGATCTGAAAGCCTGTCAAAGCAACAGCTTGTCCTCCAGTTATAGAAGGAGCTGCAAGAGCAGCAGGAATTATGGAATTGGGAGTGTGGTGCAGAGCCCATGTAATAAGATAGCATCACAAAATGGGTAAAATTCTCTCCTGAGATCATGCAACAGGTCTCAGCTCTCTTCTTCCTGTAATCTTGTATGAGTTTCATTCAGTAAAAGAGAAGAACAGGGTATCTGAGCCAAGATCCACTATGGATGTCTGAGAGGAAATTTTGCCTATAAAGAATTATCATTAACCAGTGCTTAAATAAGCAAGGATTTTTCTCTATGGTTTGCCACCAATCTCTCATAAATAATAGGCCATTAATAAAAAGTGCAGATTCTTACTAGTGAAAAGTAACTGCTTTTGCATGATCGTACATACAATATGAAATTGGCAGTAATATGCCTAGGTAAACTTTCTAGATCTCTGTGCACATTCACAGAATTGCTAGCCTTGTACAATAAAACATACGTGATGAAGAGTGGATTAGTTTGTGCATATATAAAAAAAATCACAATGTACCTTTCTGAGGGAATGTCTTTCTCAGTGGAAATTTAGTCACACATTTGCATTCAGGGAAAGCCCACTGTACTGTGTAATAGAGTAGTCTTAAATTAGGCATCTATGCCCCATAATTTATGCAACAGGCGTGCACTGAATTATATGACTATGTTCATTAATTAGACAATCATTCAATAGCTTTCAGTTTTATTGAAGCACTTCCCAAAATTTATCCCGAAGTGAAAACAGAACCAAATGTGTGTTGTTATCAGAACAAAGATTTCCTGGTATTTCTACAATGGATAGGTCAAAGCACCATTCAAAAACAAATTCTCCTGTCCATATATGTTCAGTAAATTAGGTACTGTATTGAGTCCAAACAGAAGTTTGTGAGGAATTGAGAGTCAGTGTTTCTAACAGCACTTAAAGTTAACTTTGGATTTTATTGCTTACTCTGGCAGTGTTGCCAACTTTTGTGATTTTATTGAGTGTGTCATTTGGTTTAGTGTAGTATCTTAAATCTCCATGAGAAATTCAACTCTATTTAATTATTTATCATTTTTAGAGTAAGCTTCTAGCCCTTGTAGTTGTGGAGGACATTTGGAAAATGTGAACCAACTATACCATCAAGACCCAGAAGCCAAAAGACAAATAAAATGTATTAAAAAAAACCCCTCATAATTTTAAAGACAATCTTATGATTTTGGGTTGTGATTTTTTAATTTATTTTTTTTTAATGCTGAAGGTTTGGAACACTATTGGGTGATTGGGACACTGCAGTGAGATTAATTGTGGTCACTTTCCAAAGTTCATGTTTTATTCTATGGCATGCGAGAAGAAGGGAAATTCACACTGGCTTCTGTTACCCTGGAGATGTGTTGTATTGTGCAAGGGCCAGAGAGTAGGGGAATGGAATGTAGGCAAATTCAGAGGGAGGGCAGCCTGGCATCCACATGAAACTCTGTAACTTGACTTCCCTCATCTGACAACACCCCCAGTATGGCATCGTCAGGGTGAACCCGTGAGAGCACTCATGGTTGGGGCCAGCAGGTTGGGGCCAGGAGCGTTGCCAAACTAGGGGGCCAAGAAGGCACCCTGGGGGCAGCAGAGCTGCTGGGAGGAATGCAGAACCCTCGGTTGCAGGGGGAGGGACGGGACTGGAGAGCTAAGCTCCCTATCTCTTGGGGGAGGGCAGCAGTAGGACTGCGGGGGGTGAGCGCAGAGACCCGCAAGTGGCAGTAGAGCCACTAGGTGGAGTGTGGTGCTCTCTGGGTGGCAGCAGAGATGCTGGGGGGAGCATAGAGCCCTCCCCCCCAGATGGCAGCAAAGCCACTGGGTGAAGCGTGCAGCCCTGGGTAGCAGCAGGGCACTGGAGAGAGCGCAGAGCTGCCCGGCAGTAGCAGAGCCCCCCGGCAGCAGCAGAGCCCAGCCACCAATGGGAGCACAGAGCTCTGGGCAACAGAAAAACCACCTGGGAGAGGGTAGAGCCCTCACCAGGAGGAGACCGGAGCTCCAGATGTCAGCGGAGCTCCCTGGCCACTGCAGGAAGGATGGAGCCCCAGTGGGTGAGTGGAACCCTGGGCAACAGCAAAGTAGAGTTCCCCCCACTGCAGTGGAGAGAGCAGAGCCCTGGATGGCAGAGGAGCTGCCTCAGTAAAAGCAGGGGTCTGGGTAGCCAGAAGGAAAGTGGACCCCTTGCTGCTTTGACCTCCCCTGGTCCAGCAAATTCCCTGGTTTGGGACCAGTCAGGTCTCAATGGTGCCAGACCAGGAAGATACAATCTGTCTCACCTTCAGCAAGCCACTCCCATGCCTACAAACACAACTATCACTTCATGCCCTCCTCTCAACTCCTGCAGCTGGCCACAGAGCCCTCTCTCTTGTAGAGCTGTTGGAGGGGAGCATTGTGAAAAGATGGCTCATCTCTCTCTGACACAGAAAGTAAATCCTGCTGGACCATTCCTACCAGCACCTACCTAGATCCCTGACTGGAGGCTTGAGCTCTCTGTTGGCGGCTAGTCATAGCAGCTTTTTGAAGTGGGGAAGGAGCGCCGTCTCACAGGGCTCTGCTCTCTTGTGTTAGAGGCAGAAGTGAGGAAGTGGACACAAGAAACCCACCAGCTTTCTCTGGTGGGTGAAAGGAGGAGTCCCAGAACAAAAAGAAAAACAGACCAGGGTGAAAAAAAGCAGAAAAGCTGCATGAGAAGTGGAGACCCTCAAGTGCCAGGACAGCCTTTTGTTGACCTGTGTGACACAAACAGAGCTGCAGCTTGAGCAAAAAATGAATTATGTCTCCATTTGCACTGTTCAGCAAATCACATTGACAGTAGGGCCCTGACTTAAGCAATGGAGAATCCTTTTTGTTTGTAAAATAACTGATTGTATGGCAAACAGCTCACATTTAGTTAAATGCTGATTTAACAAAACAATAGTAGCAGCTCATACTGTAGTCACAAATAAATATCTGGAGTGACACATACAAAGCTGTCATCTGGCATCACTGGGTTTTTTATTATCTCTTTCTATGTCTTTTTTTTAATGGAAAAAGTACAAAAGGGACTACAGCTTGTGTAGCTTTTTAACAATTACTCTTAGATAAAAATATGCAATCTGGCCAAAATGTGCTACTATGGTAGCAGATTCTTAGCTGATACTGTATATTTTTTCAAAATCTCAAGTACAGATGGTCACATGTTGTTTCAATGCTCCTATGATTTTTGCAAAGGTATTGTTTCTTGTAAAGCAGTGGTTGCAGAGTGGATCTGAATGTTCATTAAGCATAAACTGTTTAGTAAAAGACTTAATAGAATCATAAAAGATTAGAGTTGGAAGAGACTTCAGAACGCTAATCTGACTTGGTCATCGAGTCCAGCTCCCTTCTCAAAGTAGTACCATCCCCAACTTGGTATGCATACTTAACGTAAACTCAACTTTGCTCTGAAGGACACAGTGAGGCTAAGTCTAGACTGCACTATTAAATTGGAAAAAGATATGCAATTTGTGGTATGCAAATTGTGTATCTTTGTTCGATTTACTTTTGAAAGAGGCTCTTTTGAAATGTGGTGCATCTACACAGTGCCAAATTCAGAAAGAAAGTGCTCTTTTGAGTCATCCCTTATTCCTTGTAAAACAAGGTTTACAGGAATGGTGAAAGAGTGCAACTTTTTTTATTTTTATTTTTTTGAAAAAGCGGATGTGTTCCTTGGATGTGGATTCCTTTTTTGGGATACTTCTGGTATTGTGATAACACCGAGAAGACTCAATTATGGACCAGAACCCACTTGTGCTAAGTGCTGTATATTTCTTCTATCCCGAAAAAGCAATGCAGTCTAGTCATAGCCTGAGTGATGGAGCTACCTTGACCCTTTTGAAGATTTTTTTAAAAAAGAACTTGAGTTCTAGTACTGTATGTCATAAAATACAGGATGGAAGTCCCCATTAGTGACTAGAATTGTCTTCTTTTGTAATGGGAGGGTTCTCCATTACAAATATGAAAGGAGAGTTTGCTTATTGATGATGAAATAAAGCACAGTGATGTACAGTGTAATTTTTGTGAGACAGGGGACTAGCTTTCTGTTCAATGTTTGTAGAGCACTTAGCACAAGTGGGTTCTGGTCCATAATTGAGTCTTCTAGGTGTTTTCACAATACGAATAATAACACTAATAAAATATTAACTCCATAGAGAAGGAAAATTATAAACTCAGTATTTTCCTATCTGTGGCACTTTATCTTGGTATCTCCTAATTCAGGAATTCTCAAACATTACCATAGCATAGGCCACAGTTTAATAGAGTGTTTGCCTAATTCACCATTGCAGTCTTAAAATCATAGACCTGACTTCTTGTCATGTCATTTGTGAGTTGGAAAGAAGGAATAGAATCAGAACCACAAGTCCGTACCCTTCTATTAAACTTTCTTTTAGAAGCAGTAAAACCCCAGAACTCTTCAGTAAAATAAACCCCCAAAATAAAATCAGAGCCGTGAGGTTAAACATGGTTTTTCTGCTTAGTGGTTTGAGGTATTGAGTCTCATTCTGACCTTTTGAATAATTACAGAGAATCATTTCTAAGAGACCTAGCCTAGCAAATGTGAAGGAGTTTGGGACCTCAGACAATTTTAAACCCAGATGAGTCTTGTACAGTTATTTCTGTGATGACAAAAGTCCTGTTAAAGAAAATGCTTTTTTCTTTTGGCACATATAAAATGTAACATTCATATATTACACTGAACTTTTGTTTTCATTTGAGGCTTTAGCTATGAAGGTTTAAGTGCAACTTTGATTTTATTTGTTATAAATCTGTCTTTTTTTAAATTAGTCTTTGAAGACAACCCACTGCTGATGTAATTATGATTCTGCCTAAAGTACCCTTATTTGTCATGATTCCAGAAGGCCATGATGTTTCTCATTGTGCTAGTTCTGAAATTACAGGGCGGAGTGTTTTATGATGAAAAAGCACATTTTCAGACTAAAATAGTGTTATAGACATTAACATTTTTCCAGTATAAGCCAGCAGTGGGTCATATAGCTGGAACAGGCAAAAAGAGGGGAAGAAGTAAAAAAATTAGATGACCTACAACAACAATAACAACCCCTCTTAATTGCTCCCAAAATTAAACCTCATCAAATAACAATCATGATAGACATTATCCTGTTTATGGCCCTGATGACATGAAAATAAAACACAAGAAGTCCTTGGCAGATGTTATCACCAGGAGGGAACCTTAAAACTATAAACCAACTGATTAACATTTTTATAAGCCAAAAATCTACACACTGTGTTCTGGTTTCAAGTTTCACGTTAGTTACACAACATCTAAACTAAAATAAACACATATTGTCCTGTGTATTTTATGACTTATCTAACCTCCGGCTGTTTAGCTGAAAAATATATACTGTTGTATGAAATAGCAACTCAGACTACCATAAAAATATATTACTTTAAAATCTATGCCCCACATATGAAGATGGTTAAGACACTGTCTGACTAAACAGGTGAAAAATGACAAAGGCAAAATTCATGCTCTAGAAATAACACAATTAGTTTACAAATATGTACAATGTGCAAAACACTGATGACTTACAATATATACTTCATTTATATTGTTCTTCAGAATGTACTATGTTTTAATGCCAGATGTTCTACTTCTTGCATCTGTTATTGTACCAAATAGCTTAAAAGTTGCTGTACACTACAGTCTTGTCTAGACGAGTATAATGGTATATGTTTCAAACACGTTAGCTAAAATATTTTAACCCCAATATTTTAAAAGTCTGGTACAGACAGGATGAGTTACATTTTAACACATGCTACTTGGTCAATATGACCTCTGGAGTCTCCTGTAAGGTTTCACCTTTGTAAACTAATGTCCTGTTTGCACTTGAAAAACGAGAACTCCTGTGGCATCTTAGAGACTCAATCTACATCCTGTCCTGGAAAACAGTCCCTCACTCTCACGTCTCTGGGTGATAGGGCCATCCCCTAACCTTAAGCAAATTCTTTCTAGCAGCCACACATCACACCTCAGACACACTCACCCAGGAACCTACCCCTGCAATAAAACCCCGTTGGCAACTCTGTCTACACATCTATACTAGTGACACCATCACAGGACCTAACCACATATGCCACCACATCAGAAGTTCATACAACTGCACATCCACTAATGTGGTATATGCCATCGAGTACCAGCATTGCCCCTTTGCCATGTATATTAGCCAACCTAGACAGTCTCTGCAATGAAGGATTAATGGACACAAAACAGATATTAAGAATGGTAACACAGGGAAACCTGTAGGGGAACATTATAATCTGCCTGGGTTCTCGTTATAATCTTCCTGGGCACATTTCAAGAAAGATGTGGAGAAATTGGAGAAGGTCCAGCGAACAGCAACAAAAATGATTAAAGGACTAGAAAACATGACCTATGAGGGAAAACTGAAAGAACTGGGCTTGTTTAGTTTAGAAAAGAGAGGACTGAGAGGGGACATCATAACAGTTTTCAAGTATCTAAAAGGGTGTTACAAGGAGGAGGGAGAAAATTTGTTCTCCTTGGCTTCTGAAGATAGGGCAAGAAGCAATGGGCTTAAACCGCAGCAAGGGAGGTTTAGGTTGGACTGTCAGGGTGGTTAGACACTGGAATAAATTTCCTAGGGAGGTAATGGAATCTCCATCACTGGAGATATTTAAGAGCAGGTTAGACAGACACCTGTCAAGGATGATCTAGACAGTGGTTGGTCCTGCTGTGAGCTCTTGAATTTGCACTTGGGTTTAAAACATGTTGTTAATATTGTTTTAGGTAATACATTTTTAAAATACAACTTTTATCCTAATCCAGACACCTAATCCAGACAAGTACACAAGAGTCTGAGCCAATGCTGACTAAAATGAATTAGAGTTTTTCCATTATCTGGAAATAGCACTGCATCTAGGCATCAAGGGACAGATTCTTGGAAATACAGATGCCTAATGCCTATTCATTTGATGCATTAAAGGTGTAAAGCTGTAAATTTAGCCCGTATTCTTTCCCTGAGTAATCTCACTGATGGCAATAAGATTGTCCGGGTAAGAATTTGCCCCCTTACAGACTACAGGTTGGACCTCTCTGGTCCGGCACCCTCAGGATCTGACCTATCCTGCATGAGGGAATTTGCTGGATTCCAAGAGGAGTAACGGTAGTTCGAATTAGAGATCCTAATTCGAACTACCAACTCCGTGCCGTGCGTAGCCGCGGGCATGGAGTTTGGACTAAGGGGGATTTAAAAATGGCGGTGCCCGGGAAGATGCAAATGAAACCTGGGATATTTAAATATTTGCAACTTCGAATGCCTACATTAGCCTCCCTAGTTCGAACTAGTGTAGATATACCCTTAGATCCTTTCTTTATGTGGGACCTTTACTGAAGGGACAGCATTCATATTGTTTCACTTTAGCTGTAAGTTATGTCATACAGAACAGAGATTTGCAAATGCCTCAGCAGTCCCATTTTTATGGAATGTAGTTAAAAAAGTGATTCTTTTAGTTAAATCCAAAAGCTATACAATGAATTTCTTGGGTTTTCTTTCTTGGTGAAGACAGCTTTTTCTAAATTTTATAAAGCACAAGTAAATACTGGAGGCACACAAGAGGATTTTTATTGTGGTTTAAATCTCTTTGAGTTGTTATCTTTTATCCTTATTCGTGAGTCACTTAAACTGCAATTTTCAAGAGCTACCATAACAGTAGTAACTGTCGAAGTCATTACAGTTATCAGGAGCCATCAACTCTCCATTCGAATAAAATGTTAGTGTTCCTGTTAATTTGCCAGACATTTTTTTAAATGCCAAATGCTACTAGCAGTGTATTGCCCTTAGTATTCCATAACTGAAGTAAATCTCTCTCTAAACAACTATGGGCTAAAACTGTGAGTGTTGTCTGGACTCTAATGCATTTTCTGCATAAATATATATATATTTAAAGCCAGTATATATATAAATATATATATATATATTTAAAGCCAGGTTTAACAGGCATGTGACAATACCCCACATTTTAGTATGTGGAGATAATTATTTTCTACAAAAATACTCATCTTTTTCTAGCCACAGCTGTGACTTTTGCATATGTATTAAGACAGACAAAGATAGCTAAGCCAGGAATTTGGCAATGATAGTATATTCATAAATATACATGAAATGTGAAGAGAGGAAAACATTACAGAATTGAAAGGGCACATTGTAAAGGGTAAGCATACTTACCTTGAGAAA
This sequence comes from Pelodiscus sinensis, assembly GCF_052426305.1. Lineage (NCBI taxonomy): Eukaryota > Metazoa > Chordata > Testudines > Trionychidae > Pelodiscus > Pelodiscus sinensis. Next base: position 51,937,465 of record NC_143059.1, read on the forward strand.
AAATTGGGAGCCGCTACCATAATATACAACTTTTGCTTTAAATGACTGAATATTAGTTATCATTAGATTTCCTCACATTCCTGATATTCAGAAGGTGTTAAGAATGTAACAGTTGTTTAAAAGAACATACAGGATCCTGGACCTGGACAGTTTAAGCTATTTTATATGCACCTACCATGGTGAAACATCTTCAGTCTAAATACTCTGCTGCAGCAGCAACACATTTAACATTCAGTGAGGGAGCTTGGGTTTTTCTATCCACTAATTTCAGCTCAGCAAACCAGGTGACAAGTATTTCAATGAAAGAGCCAGGGAAGCTAGTGGGAACATCTGGCCATGCCTGATGTCTTCCTTGTGGGGATGGGAGAAAATGGCACAGAGACTAAGGCTATGGGCAGACCCTTCTGGACACATGCCTGCTTTTATTCATTTTGCATTCTGACACTTCATTAGACTCCATTTTCCTTATTCTGGAAATCTCTAGCAGGGTAGAGATTAAATCATTGAAATGTGTTTGTTAACATGCTGTTTCATGTGGCATCTGTCAACAGCAACTGAATGGATCTTCAGCCAATATTTGTAAATTATATTAATACAAGCTTGCCAGTGTTTCACTGATGTCTGTTCCCCTTCATAGGCATCAGTTATGACTAAAAGCCAGAGCTGTTGTATAAAGAGATGCTGAGTTTGCATCTTCCAATTTCTTATGGGACAGAACCATTTGTTTGATTAGCTAATTTTAAGTAAGAGTTTTAAATCAAATCAGCACTTCCAGGCTATGTCTACATTGGCCCCTTCTCCGGAAGAGGCATGTTAATTTCCAACTTCAGAATAGGGAAATCCACGGGGGATTTAAATATCCCCCGCGGGATTTAAATAAACATGGCCACCACTTTTTTTCTGGCTTGGGGAAAAGCCGGAAAAAAGCGTCTAGACTGGCGCGATCCTCCGGAATAAAGCCCTTTTCTGGAGGATCTCTTATTCCGGAGGATCTCTTTATTCCGGAGGATCGTGCCAGTCTAGACACTTTTTTCCGGCTTTTCCCCAAGCGGGAAAAAAAGCGGCGGCCATTTTATTTAAATCCCGTGGGGGATATTTAAATCCCCCGCGAATTTCCCTATTCTGAAGTTGGAAATTAACATGCCTCTTCCGGAGAGGGGGGCCAATGTAGACGTAGCCCCAGTGTTTATCAGCACACCACTGAACTGGCTAAGTCATGTTTTGAGATTTTATTGTTAGCTTTACAGTTTGGAGCTCCATGGTCCGGCACTCTCAAGGCCTGACCAGTTTGGGATGAGAGATTTTGCCGGACCAGGTGAGGTCATATCTGGTTCCCCTGCTACTGGTCCCCCCCCCCCCATTCCTGGCCCAGCACACAAACACCCCACCCTGCCGACCCTCTCTTCCCCTATCATGCCAGGCAGCCCAGCTGTGGCTCACTGGGCTCCAGTGCACCCAGCCGCTAGCCTTCTACCAGGTCTCACCGGTCCTGGAACATCAGTGGTCCTGCTGGACCATGGATGTTGCCAGACCAGAGAGTTTCAGTTTAGAGAGATTTAAACTGTACTACCAAAAGCATTTTTAAATTAAAAAATAAATTAACATATTTTCTGAAGGATTTTATTATTGTTTTCCTTCTGCTTCAGTAGCTCACTTGAAACAGTCAAGAAACAGGGAAAATAGAGTTTGAAAATTGGCTTTTACATCTCATCCTGTGAGATCTATTTGGCATTGCTGCTTACTATGATCACACATTAAAATTTTGACTTATGAACCAGCTAACTGTGAGCTATAGTCAGGATAGCTAATAAATCATGCCTGTGTGGTATTTTTTATGGTAGAGTCTCATGAAATGGAAAAATATTTCCTTTATTCCATTTATTCTCTCATTTGAAAAAAAAAATCTATTTTTCTGTTCTCTCAGTAGGTACTAGCAGCTCTGGATTATTCGCAATACAAAGAGCCCTGTTTTGTACTTAGTTGAAGTGTCATCCATTACTAAAGTAATCTGCATGTCATTAGTTGAGTGACTTTTCTTTGTTTCTTAGCAACCTATCCATGAAAGCATCCCTGCTTTGGAACTGAGGAAAGTGTGGGCAGTGAGTGAAGCTTCCACTTGGGGAAGCAAACTCCCCGCCCACACTCCACCCCTGGTCTGACCTAGGTCCCACCCCTGTTCTGACCCAGGCCACATTCCCTCCTCAGAGTCTCCCTCTCCTCTTCCCTCCTCCTCCCTGCTCACCCACTTAAAGCCAAATCCCTGAACTCAAATTAGCAAGTGACATTTGAAAATACATGCTTCTACAATTTCTTTCTAAAGAAAATAGAGCATGTTTTCCATTACATGCCAGATTATGAAGACTGGACATGCAGATGTTACCTAATTAAAACCACTAAAATAGGGAATAAAAATGTCAGTCACAGCTTTCTTTTATATACCCTGAAGTTTGTCAAAGATTTATTTACAAAAACTTTGGGTTAGGGTAAGTCTGCTGTCCTGCTGAATACCCCATTAAATATAATGGAATAGCAGCTCTTCTCTGTTTTATATTTTCTTAATCTGTATTTCTAAACTGATTTATATTTTAAATGTACTCTTACACGTTCAGAAAGCAATCACTCTAGATTACTGCATATTTAACACAGTGAAACTTATTTTAAATTAATCAATCAGAGCAGTTTAGTGTGTTCATAACAATGTTCCTAGCTTTTAGAAAAAAGGACATTTATTTTGTGATTTCCATAACAATAGACATGTTTATGCAATTTCATCATATGTTTCTATTAAATGTTTTTTCACAGATTTTAGGCATAATAAAATTTTTTATATCTTACTAAGTTACTGGTTTTGGTGCAGGTCTTCCAATAACCAGAAGTATAGAAAGGGGGGCTCATTTGTCCAGCTATCTGGAAGAAAAGAGATGTCCCTTTAAAGCAGGCATGAGGAACCTATGGCCTCTGTGCTGGATCCAGTCCTGGCTTAAATTGATCTGTCCCACAGCCAGGCTTGGTGCTTCCCCCTGCAGTGGGGTGGGCCAGTGCTTGTGCTCTAGCCCCTCCAGAAAGCCTCCAAGTCATGGGGCTGAAGCATGAGCAGAGCCCCAGTGCCCTGAGATGAGTGTGAAGGAGGTGTGTGTCTTATTTTTCCTTCTCCGTTGGGAACCAGCTTAGTGAGGCCTTTGTTTTGTTTTTTGCTCTTTCCTTCTTGGAAGCCAGGTCAGCGAGTTTTAGGGGAGGGGAAGTTCATTTGCTTTTGTTGTTGTTGTTTGTTTGTGTTTTGTTTCTTGCTTGTGTGTGGTCCCCGACTGATTTTTCTGTGAGTCAGTGGTCCCCCACCGGAAAAAGTTTCTCCACCTCTGCTTCAGTGGCGGGGGTGGAGGGGAGTGAAGGGAGAAAGATTACGGCAGGGATGAAAAGAAAGGACAGGAAGACTTTGGAAGAAAGTGTGCGTTCTATAGTAATTACAATTTAAAATATGTAGTTTAGATAAGGGTGTTTTTTGGAAGACTATTTTAAAGACTATATGTCTGAAGGCTAAAGATGAAAACTCTTGTATCATGCAGCTAAAAATCCATGCAAGGTTTTTTTTAGAGATGTGCTTTTATAATCTTTCACAACAAAGTAATGAAATATTTAATGCGACTTTTAAAGTAAGGTCCTGTAGACTTATTACAATAATGCACAACTATTCTTGTCAGTAAATTCAGAAACTGACATTATATATCTCTGGGTTGGTACCTGCCTGTTAAATGGCTTCATTACCACTTAGTGGCTCTTTCTCAGGCCCAGTGTTAAGCTAATAGCTCTAGCAAGCTGCAAGGGTTTTCACTTTTAAATTCACTTTTAAATTTCACTCTGGAGGAAGACTCACCAGGGCTGCAAGAGCCTGCTGTGCCAGCCTGCAGGAACATTCAGAACAGGAGAAAAGGAGACAGTTTGTGCACTATAACCCAGGAGAGGAAATTCTTTCCCTTGCCTCTTACGCCCACTGCCCACGGAGGAAAGACACACTGCACCTTACTGTGATGCTTGTGGGTTTGGAACTTGTTATTGCCGTATGTGTGGACATGCTACAAACCTGCAGTGAAAATTCCATGTTAAAGTATGGATTTGGGGATTTTCTGTATGTTTCAAGTGTTTTTTTTTCAAAATTTAAAGATAAGTCTATATTGCAAAGACAAACTCCATAAGTGAGCATAATTGTTGTACTGACAATTCAGGCTGATAGACTGTAACAGTAGGTCTGTATTCCCTTCATTCATCTTAGCTGCTTGCTAACTCTCAATCATAATGATAACAACTTTAATTTGTTGTTATTTGTTATTTTGTGCTGATCCTCTTATTAGAAGGCAACAGCTAATATGTTTCATCCAGTTTGGCTTTGATTCTACCAGCAAAGATTTTAAAAGATTTGAACATTTTCATTAATATTTTTGGGTCAGGGGAGGGGACAGAGTGGAAGGAATTGTTTTGTTTTGTCTTGCTAATCCTATATCCTGTTATAAAAGAATTGACAATTATATTTAGCAGTGAGCTAGGACATATATGCTTTCTAGAGATACAGCCAGTGAGACAAAATCTCTTCTGGGTTCAACTTTGCTGGCTTCACTGGAACTTCACCCAATTATGCCATCTTAGACAAAGGCCACCAACTCCTCTAGAACAGCAAAAGTGCATCCAGTGCTCTTGTAGCAGCAGGCTTGGATACTGCTGTTCCTTTTCATATTTCATCCTGCTGCTCTCCTTTGGCAGGTAGCATGTGTTGGAAAGTGAAAATGATTTGAATGAAAGGAAGGTGAAGCTAGGTGAGATTTCCCTGTGGAGTCATTCCCTTCTATTAACAATTGTCTACTATGTTAAAAGCTTTACATTCTATTATTATATTAGGGCTAAATTATATATTTTAGAAATTATCTCACATGGTAACATTGTAGCTATATGTACCCTGTCATCTTGTTAGGCAAATATAAATTTGGTCAAATATGAAATCTTTGTAACACTCTGAGGTAATAAGAGAACAAAATTAGAGCAACAAGGAGTTGGTAAAATGAATACTGGGATGCTGGTGTTGACACATGAAATGAATTCAAGGTAAAATCTTTATGTTGGGATTTTCAAAAGTAGTTTTGGCCTAATTCTGCTTCTATTGAAATCAATGGGAGCCCTTTTGAAAATTGTACATTAAGAGTATCCTGAAACTAAAGTCATATGTGATTCTGTCTGAGAAGGTTTGCTTAGGGTTCATTTATGAAAATAAAAAACGTCCCTTGCCTATATTTTTAAAATAATACAGCTTTTTTTATTGTCAGTTCAGTTTCTCGTTTTCCTGAATCAACATGCACTGACATGTATATTTTATCCTGGATAGGGAGAGTTGCTTGTAGTGAGAAGCCTGATAATATAATGGTAAAATGGTGTTCAGCTAACAGGAAAATGTGATTTGAAGTCAAAATCTGTATTCCTTATTTCCTTGCCACCAGCAGCCAGATGGTAAGTGGAGGAAGGGGGCAGAGGAACAAAAGAATTAAGTGAAATACATACTGAAAATAAATACCTCACACCACAAAATGGTGACTTTGATATCACCTTAAAGAATAAGCAGTAAATAAAAATAGACGTAGGTTCTAGGGAGCTTGGAGGTGCTGGAGGAGCAGTGCTGTGCCCTCAGAGGTCACGTCCAGACCCTGGTAGACAGGTACCTTCCCCCTCCTGCTCTACCCCCTGCGGCTCCCCAGCTCTCACTCCTCCTCCCACCCCTGCTCCCCCTCCCGCTTCCTCCGCCCCCCCCATCCCTCCTGGGTGTTCCGGCCCCACCCTCCACACTCACTCCCCTCCGACGCCTCTGCACCCGCCGTGCTGAGAGATGGGAGAGCCAGCAGGACCCCCAAGCCTGAGCTTTCCCTTCCCTTCCTCCCCTTCCACCCCTTTCCAGCTTCCTCCTCCCAGGTTTCCCCCTCCTTTCTCCCACCCTCATGCCTCTCTCCCCCTACCCCAGTTATGTAAAATAAAAAGAGATTTTTGTTGGAAAAACAGGTGTCTTTATTTGACATTAGGAAGAGAGGTTAGGGAGGGGAAAGGGTAAGGAGGTGAGGGTGGAAGAAGGCCCCAGTGGGGCATACAGGGAGAATTCAGTCCTCCTCCTCCACATGGAAGCTCTCCCACAGGGCTTCCCGGATCCGGACGGCCCCCCGCTATGCCTCCTAGACGGCAGCGGTGCAGGGCTGCACATACTGACCAGCCATGCGCTCAGCCTCAGCCATCCAGGCTTGCAGGAAAGCCTCCCCCTTCCATTCACATAAATTGTGCAGCACACAACATGCTGCCACCACGGGAGGGATATTGTGCTCAGCAAGGTTGAGGCGGGTGAGGAGGCACCTAAATCGTGCTTTCAGTCAGCCAAAGGCCCCCTCGACCACGATGCAGGCCCTACTGAGCCTGGCATTGAAGGCCTGCCGGGAGGGCTTGAGGTGCCCTGTGTAGGGCTTCATCAGCCAGGGCTGTAGGGGGTAGGCCGCATCCCCCACCAGGCAGATGGGCATGTCCACGTCCCCGACCCTAATGTGGCGGTCAGGGAAGAAGGTCCCAACCTGCAGCCTCTGGCACACGGAGGAGTTCCGGAACACCCTGGCGTCGTGTGCCTTGCCAGACCAACCCACATCAATGTCTGTGAACTGGCCCCGGTGGTCACACCCGGCCTGCGGGAGGTTTACAGGATCTTGTGCAAAGGTGGTTTTTTCCCCGAAAAATGACCCCATCTACACTGCAGGTTTTTTCGCAAAAACCTCTTCCGCAAAAAGGATCAGGTGAGAATATGCAAATGAGAGCGCCAGATTTCAAATGAGCGCTTCATTTGCATTTCCTTTACCGAAAAACTGCCATAGTGTAGACATAGCCTCAGGCTATACTATCCCTTTCCTCTCCATTTCCCCCCACTTTCATGCTTTTTCTGGGGCCCTCCGCACAAACTCTTGTTATACCAAGAGGCAGAACACCTTCTCCTTTGGGGGACTGTAGAGTCAGTTTCCACACAGCACAAAGGGAAAGGGTTTTACTCACTTCTTTTTAACACAAATGAAAAGCAGGAGTTGGTGTCACATCCTTGATCTCTAAAGAAGACTAAAGAAGTTTTTACACAAACAAAGGTTTCAGATGGTTGCCCTAACAACTGTCATACCAGTGTTAGAACAGGGGAGTTGGTTTTCAGCCCTTGACCTCCAAGATGCCTAGCTGCATGTGACAATTCACCCTGCTCACAGGCGTTTTCTCAGATTCACATTGGGCATAGATCATTGTCAATATCAAATATTACCCTCTGGCCTTGCCACAGCACCCTGTGTCTTTTCTAAGATATGGTGGTGCTGGTTGAGCAAACCATATTAAAATTACAAGTAATTCAGGGAACATCTCTCTCAAGAAATAAATTACTTTGAAAGGTCACCTTTCTTCTAATATTTTATGGTATTAAGTATTTTTTTTATGGTTGGAACAAATATCAACACTTCCTCCTAGTAACTCATTCTGTGAATCAGAGGTTTTTCTTGTAAAAAAAAATGGGATATAGAGGGTCGCTGAGAATGTAAGTAAAATAATAACATCCTCAGACAGATGCTTGGAGTTCACCAGCTACTGAAAACAAAGTACAGGTTGTTCTTTGCTAGCGCTATGTGTCTGTGCTCAGACTGTTCCAACTATTGTTTTCTTACTCGCTAAATTACTTTTCTCAATGGTAATAGGTTCTAAGTATTTAAATAGAATATCAGAGCCCTAAAGGAATTGTCTAAAGTTACTGTAGCATGAATGCCTGACAGCAGAACATTGTACAGTATATTGTTTGAAGACAAAAGTCAAATAAGGTTATAGAGTAGAATTTAGTGATGCAAACTTAAAACCAATTAACAATAAAATAATTTGTATAAACCATAGCTATCCAGTAATTGTATTTTTAGACAATTACAAATATACCTAAGTGTACTTACTGAGGAAATGATTTCTCTCTTTCCATTTTCTCATTACTTTTTTCCTATTGATAGTGGCACAGTTTTAATAATGGGGATGCTGAGAGCCATTGAACAAAACTGTAAATTCTGGTTATGATAGAAAATACTTCAACTTCAAGTCAGAGGGTGCTGCAGCATCCCCACTACCCTATGTACCAGTATCCCTGCCATCTGATGCTAATACATCTTAATGTTTCCTTCCATTTCTTGAATTGGTGAAAGCTGAAAGGTCCTGTGTCATGGTTTTAAAATATTTTTGCTACATGTTTCTCTTAAACCTCTGTATTCCAGGTGACCCTAATATGGGAACACTTCTGTTATGAAAATCCACGTCCAAACATTTAGCCCCTCATATAAAAGGTGCCAGTGGTTAATGAAGACGAGGAAACCAAAGAATATTTAAATATTAGTGTAAGGACAAATGCCTTGTATTTTGAAGCACTCATGTAGTAGACTTAGGAAGAAAAAGAGAGAAGATAAACTAATCAAAGCAAAAGAGACAGAGAACTTTCTTTGTACTTTATTTTTGTGAAATAGCCTGTTTTCTTTTATGTAGTTGTATGTTACCTAGGGCTGTGAAAACACATTTATTTTGTATTTCTTGCTTCAAGAAGTCAGTGATAATAAAGTTAAAAATAATAAGGGAAGGAAAGGAGTTATACAGATTCTTTTATCAAGCAATTTTCCCACTGTGTCTGCTCAGCAGCTGTGTTTAACAGTAAATCATACACGTTCTCTGCATTAGTAGAAGAGGTTGGCATTTGCCATGTTCTGTCATCTTGATATTTATTGTGAATTCAGACTGTTCTTCTCAAAGCAGTAAGTGGGCCAAACTTATGTGGATGGTTGGGATATGTGCTCTAGTCTAGCACAGGGGTCAGCATCCTATAGCTCACAAGCCAAATAGGGCTCTCTAGGGAGCTAGATATGGCTCTTCTGGAGCCCCAATTCAGTACCTCTAGATCCCCCCGCAGCAGGGAGCCAGCACTGGTGCTACCGCCTTAAGGCCCCCTGCAAGATTGTAATGCCAGCGCTGGCTTCCTGTGAGGAGAGAAAGCCCGGATCCAGCATGCGGGGAACAAGCAAAGCAAAAATGGCTCTGTGCACTACCTTTTTCCTTCCCCCAGCATGTAGGGAACAAGCAGCCAAAAATGGTTCCACATGTTGCCATTTTCCTTCTCCTGGGAACACACTTCCTGGAGGCTTCCCCTGAGAATCCTTCCAGGAGGCCTCCTTCCGGCAAATGGGAGCCGCTGGAGGCCGTGTTACACAGTGCCTGTGATGCAGCATGAAAACTGGTGCCCTCCACCCTCTCATGTCCACACCCCTGACCCTTACCTCCTCACTCACCCCCGCCCCCGGCCAGAGAGCTTGCTCCCAGCCTGCTCCTGCCCCCAAACAGCCTGCCCCCTAGCCAGATAGCCTGCCCCTAGCTTCCTGGCCAGGCACCCTGGCCCCAGTCCACTCCTGCCCCCGGTACCCTGGCCAGACACCCTGACCCCAGCCTGTCCCTTCCCCTTGGCTGGACACCATGCCCCAGCCCACTCCTGCTCCCTGTACCCCGGACAGACACCCTGACCCCAGCCCACTCCTGTCCCTAGGCTGCTGCCCAGATACCATGCCCCCAGCCTGATCCTGTTCCCTGGCCAGATACTTTGTCCCCAGCCCACTCCTGCCCCCTGGCCAAACACCCTGCCCCCACCCTTCTTCTGCCACCTGGTCAGACAACTTGCCCCATTCCACACATGCCCCTTGGCCAGACACCCTACCTTGCACCCTCACCCCCTCCAACACCTCACCTCCCACCCAGATCCTGCACCCCCTTCCCTGTCCCATTTACTGGTAGCCCTGCCCTGCCCACTTAACCCCTCATTTTGGCCCTACCTCAGAGCCTAGGGGGGCCCACAAAATCCACTAATCCTGAAACTCCGGAGGGCCCCCCCACCATGGGGCTGGAGCACCAGCGGAGTGAAGTATTTCAGTTGGGGGCCACATCAGTGAGGGCTGGGCGTTCCCCACTCCTGCCATAAATAAAAATAATATTGAAACCTTTTGTGTTGGACATGATATTCTACTTTATTTAAAAATGAAGCCTGGCCAACAAGCCCCCAATTGGGGCCCAGCCCCCATCTGGCCACAGCATCATAACACTTGTGGAAGAAAACATTGTCCTCACTCTGAGTTTGTAAGCAACAAGTAGCCAGAGGCAGTTTTATTACGATCTGCAGCAAGGGAAAAACTGGTTCGGACGGGGGGAGCTCCCCTCCCCCTTCTGAGGCAGATCTTCGAATACAAGCAATTATGAAGCAGTTTATATACTGTCTATTAAATATAATAACAATAACAATTAGTTTCCTTCCCATTACAAACACCAATGGTTAACAGTTATTTAGTTCCACCCAGATGCTCCTTATCTCAAGGTCCCTGCCAGAGTCAGCATTCTATCCTTTTCTCCGTATGGAGGCGAGAGGCAAAGGCAGCGTCTAATTACAGATCTCGCGTTGTCAGGCCACGGACTTAGCCTGACTCTTGCTCTCTTGTTAACAAGACCAAGATGGCTGCACACAAATTCCCTTATTCCTTTTTCCTGCCTCCATACACTCCTGCACCCCCCAACATCAACCTTGAGCCCATTATATACTTGAACCCCATGACATGAGCCCCTCATACACCTGAACCCCATGCCCTGAGCCCATCATACCCCACATCCCCAAACTCCTGCACCCCTACCTCCCCAGGCTCCTTTACCCCCACATCCTGAGTCCCCTGCCATAACACTCCTGCACCCCCACACAATCCAATCTTAATCCCCGAGACCGTCATACACCCAAATTTCCTCCCCTGAGCACTTCATACATCCCAACCCAGTCTCCTGCAGCCCCAGCCCCCTACCATAAAATTGACAGAAGACAGCCTGAATGCACGCATATAACTGGATTTGACCAGTTATGATGTAAACTTCAAAAAGATGCAGCAGCAGAAGTCCCATTAAAGTCTGTGAGTACAATGTTTAATTGTGTAAATAATAATATTAAGTTGTATATTTTCAACCATGCAAATGGGCATTCTTATACCATTCTTTGTTGACCATTTGTTCTAAATTTTGATGTAGTTTGGCTCTTTGGTTTGAAAACGTTGCAGACGCCCTGTTCTAACGCGTGTAGTGCTTTTCTTTTTCCCCAGATGAGCAGTGAGTCCTGAGTATGAGTTCTGCTGCAGGCATTTCTTTTTTCTGTTTTGGAGAGGTTGTTCTGTTTGTTTAACAGACCACGGTTGAATTAAGATTTTTTTTGTCTGAGTTTTATGTTATTACTACAACTGAATGACTTCCATACTCAGTCACTATTTCCCCTATAAAGGACCCCCTTCAGCTGGTTATTTATGTACTTGTATCTGTCCGATTGTGCAAAGCATTTCAGTACATGCTTAACTTTAATCAGGTGGTTATGAGTATGTTTACATGAACTGTACACTTTCAGCATGAGGAGACATACCTACACTAGCTCTGACTGACCTAACATGCTAACAAATGGAGAGAAGCCACAGTGGTGCAAGCAGTGAGTGGGACTAGCTGTAGTCCCACTAGTAGTGTAGACATATTATTAACAGAGGGTATGTCTACACTATGGCGTTATTTCAAAATATCTTATTTCAAAATAGTTAATTTGAAATATCTTATTTTGAAATAGTTAATTCTACACACAAAATGCATTTCAAAATAGTGTTTTGCTATTTCGAAATAGCACGTCCACACTGAGTGGACACTGAATCTCATTTAAGGCCAGCCGGAACTAGGTCCGGCAGGGCATCAGGTCAGGAGTTACTTTGTGTGGCTGCTGCCTGAGGCTATCTGAGGCCTGTGCTTAAAGGGCCCCTCCCTCCTCCCCCCCCCCCCCCCCCCCGGACAGCCAGTTCTTAGCTTTCCCTGCTTGCTTGCCTACCTTGATGAGGGACAGCAAAGCATTTTGTCTCTGTGTGCTCTGGTTGCCCTCACTCGGGACACCACAACATTCTGCAGCATGGAGCCAGAGCTGCCCCTGGGCATTCTGGTGCTTCTCGTGGACGCATTGCTGCGAGCCTGGATGCACTTTCTGGAGGCTGCCATCCGGGAAGTCCATTGGGGGGCTGTCAGTATCCAGGGGGCCCTGCGGGAGAGCTTCCACCCTGAGGAGCACTAAGAGCCTCCCTGGTCTGCCCCACTGGGGGCTTGTGCCTCATTCCTCCCTCATGTCCTTCCACTTACCCCACCCTAACCCCCCTTCCTGATGTCAAATAAAATACATGTATTTTCATGAACACAAACTCTCTTTATTTAATAAAACTGAAGGGGGATGAAACTCTGGTGAGACTAGGGAAAGGAGATGGGAGAGGGGAGATGACAGGAGAGGGGGAAACCTTGGAGGAGGGAGCTGGAAGGGAGAAGCAAGGGGAAGAAGGGGGAGGGGAAGCTCAGGGTTCAGGGTTGAGGGTCTCGCCGGAACAACTTGATTTTCATGCAAACCTGCACCTGAGTTTGCATATGGCCTTCGTTGACCAGGCTGGCAGCTATCCTGCCATAGACGGCCGCATTCCTCCATCTAGTGCGGAGATCATGGATGTTGGGGGAATCCCCCCCAAACCTGAATAAGGTCCATAATCTCCACCCTGGACCAGGAAGGCGCCCGCCTTCTCCAGCCCGTCAGGCTCCTGGGAGCTGGCAGACTGCTCCTGGGGAGCGGTGGAGGGCTGGCTGCCAGTGGCTTCCTGGCTCATGTTTTGGGGTAGGAATAAGACCCTCCGGAAAAGGGCACTTTTTCCGGAGGATCGGGGCCAGTGTAGAGGCTCTTTTCCGGCTTTTTTAAAAGCCAGAAAAAAGCGGCCGACATTTTTATTTAAATGCCGGGGGGATATTTAAATCCCCCGCGGATTTCCCTACGACGACTGGTGAAATTTACATGACTGTTCCGGAAAAGGGGCCAGTGTAGACATAGCCAGAGAGTAATTACCAGTTGGAACACTTGACCTAGGGTGAGTCTACACTGAAGCGTTTTTCCGGAAAAACTTTCATTTTTCTGGAAAAACAAAACATGTCCACACTGCCATTGACTTTGTAGATTCGACAACTTCTTTCAACAGAAAGTCAAAAGAGCAGAGGGTTTTCTTCTGACGGCGGTAAACCTCATTCTACAAGGAAGAACTCTTTTTCCAAAAAAGTTTTTTGGAAAAAGGCATGTGTGAACGCAGAAGAGGGAGTTTTTTCGAAAGAAGAGGCCTCCAGGAAATAACACAGGTGCCCTCCATCCAGATTAATCACAACTTAAACGCGAGATAGTGTCCAATGAATGTGAATGCTATCTTTCGAAAAAGCATATTGCTTTTTTGTTGCGCTTTTGCTGTGTGGATGCTCTCTTTCAAAATAAGCTTTTCCAGAAGATCTCTTCTGGAAAAGCTTCTTCCAAAAGAAGTTTGCAGTCTAGATGTAGCCCAAGAGTCATAGTGGATTCTCCATCTCTGTTTTTAAATGAAGATTGAATGTTTTCTAAAAGTTATGCTCCAGGAATTCTTTTGGATGAGTTCTATGGTCTGTGTTGTACAGGAGTTCAGACTATAAGATCAAAGTGGTACCTTCTGGCTAAAACAATATGTTATAGGTCTCTTTAAAATCAGTGTTATTATCTATATTACCCTAGCACTTAGGAGCCTTATTAACTGAAGCTTATGTTTACGTACTTTGCTGAATAGTGTAGGATTTAAGCACACACTTAAACAGGTGCTGAAGTGCTTTGCTGAATCAGGACCTGACTCGGTTTCCTCTTGTTTAGATGGGTCTGTCACTCACTTATGGATGGGATCTTTTTTTAAAAAATGATCAATGTAATTTTGAAATGGCAAAAAAGTGTCAGAAGAGCAAAGAGTCATGAGCATACTTGAACTGCTTTAAACTATGTATGTTAAATGCACTATATTTCACGTTCGTGGCATGTTTTATGTAGATCTTCTTCTTTGAAGATATTGCCACTCTGCCACTCCTTCTCCTGGGTGTTGTCTGTTTACATACACCCAAGAATAAATATCTTCTATCAAATTCTGTCTTCTTGCTCTGTCCAACTATTAGCTAATTCACTTTTCTTATTAAAATATTATGAGTAAAATCCTGGCCCTATTGAAATAGATGGGTGTTTTATGAGGTCAAGATTTCTGTAGAGAAACATCCTAATAAAACCAGTTTCAGAATCAACTGCAGGGTTAGAGTAAATAATCAGAGGAACAAAACTGCTACCAGCTTCTAATGAGAAGAACAGTATCTCACTGGAAATAAAATTAAATCATACTATGGTATGTCTAGTTTTAAAGAAAGAGATGTAGAGCACAGGGAAGAGATTTGTCTAACTTTCATCTTCAGGGCTGCCACAATTGACACTTTATAACAACTATATATTAGTTTCAAGGTTCTGATGTAAGAAGAGCTGCACCTTTTATGGACAATTATGATTCCCAGACATGGACAATGGCAAAGTATTTCCTAGCGGAGTCCAGACTCCATGAAAAGCTGTAGCCGTGAATATGGATCAACATGTAATGTATATATTACAAGCATCAGCGGCTCTGATTCTGTACTTCACATCTTCCCTTGCTATTTACATACCTACCTATACACATTTTAGGTGGTTTTAATAGGGAATCTATAAACCTATGCAACTAATTAGACTGTTCTGTTGAGAATCTCTCTTTAAGATTTCCTCCCATTGGTGATTCAAAAGACAGAATAATCTCCTTATGGGAAAACAATATAGACCTTTAAAGAATCACTGGTACATTTTAGATTTGACAGATTTGTGCAAAAGTATGTAGTTAGAATGTCATTATGCATTATATAACTATTCATCTAAATATTTCATGCAAATCTATGTCTGAGACCGTGAGTTAAGGCAAAATTCCCTCCCTCTTTCTGTTAGTTCATTTGTATCTGGCTTCAGCAGCTGGCGGAATGAATTGTTCCTCTGGCTTGACTACTTACCGCAGATCCTCCCCAACCAGTGCAGCGTATTCGCAGTTTTGGACTGCCTCTTGGACTGATCCATCTTAAATTTGGTGATAAATGGGAATGATACACAGAATATTGGTGTGCAGTGAATTAGTTCTGTCCTAGTGCATTGACTTTGAGGAATCCGATTCATGCCTTCCAGAAATCAGAAGAGGAACATGTTGGGAAGTAATTTGGACTGATATTGTGGGGATGGTGAAGTTGCCTGATGTATCTGTTGTGACAGCTGAAGATGTGTGGAAGTAAAAAGTGGAAAAGAAAGATAGTTTTGAGGCCAACAACCAGATGAATCCATCCTATTTATGACAGCTGTTGGCAACCATGATATCACTTTACTCATGCAGTCTAATGATACTCTGGAACATTACAGACTTCAGGATCATGTTTTTAGACAACTTGTTAGAGGTAATGGATTTTGGCAGCTGCATGTAGTATTCGCCAATCTAGATGCAGCCAAGGCTTTTCTCCAAATATAGGCCCATGTAACCTTAGCAGCATTTTGTTGAACTTTTATTTCACCATTTGGTCACCTCTTCCATTCTGGTACTAATTATACCCCTTATACTTCTTTGCCTCCAGCCTTTCAAAAACCAAAAGCACACGATGAAATAAAACCAGAAACATCAGAGTTGTCTAAGATGAAGAGTGATTTTTGTTGCCTTTCTTTTGGTGAAGCTCAATGCCACAGACCAATTGGTGTGTTATATACTGTGTCAACTTAGATAGCTTTTCCAAAAAACAATGCCTTAACATAAGCCTAAAGACAACAGCAGATGTTCCAGATGCAGAAAACTGTTGAAAACTGACATGAATGTGGTGTTTCCTCCCTACTGCCTTGCTGTTTTTCTGCCACCTGGGCTTTCAAGATATATTAGCCAGGATACCTTTACCTTTCCAACTTTTAACCATCAGGAAGCTGAGACAGGCCAAATACTCTCTGGTTAGATATTGCTAATGTTTAAATTGTGTTTTGTTGGCAGGCCACTCTGTAACTTGGCAGATTTGGCTCCCTGTAGCTGCACTCATTTTGCTGTTTAAATGACATTTTAAACTGAGCCTTTCACCCATCTGAGAGGATAAGAAAAATTTCCTCCAATGATAGCATATTTCAGGAATTCCACAATAGCTTGCAATTTTTTTTTTCCGTTCACAAGCTGAGATTAGTCTCTTGCATTGTTTTCAACGCTGCAGTTGTTTTGTTTGCTGCCTGGTTTTAATTCAAAGAACAGATCCTTTTGTGTTCTGTTTGTTTGTTTTTTCAGGACTGTATCCTCAGCTGTGTGAAATGGTGTAGCTGAAGAGCTAATAAAGGAGCTATGCTAATTTATCCCAGCTGCGGAACTGGCTTTGAGTTGATAATATGTACTTCAGTCACTGAGTATGTGTATAAAAGTATCAGCTAATGATAATCAAACTCTGTACTCCTAAACACACACAGCCATGGAGACTTACTTCCCTTTTTTCCCCAAATACACACATTTGAATTATCTTAAGGAAAGTTTAAATGGATAGTTGGACTATGAAATGTGCCTAGAAGATCAATGTTCTTTTTATTAAAAATAAAATTGCAGCTCTTTCGGATCAAGACAAAGAAACTGCTGTTAAAGATAAGTCTGTCTTCTGAGAAAGTTGTTCTCACTGTCCAAGGCAAGAAAGCCACTGCTGATCTCAATCATTAAGTTACATCCTGAAAAGGCAATCTGTCTCAAAAAGACAACAGGCCCAAACAATAAAAAACAAAAAACAGGGAGACGCTGCTCTTCTGGAGCACAGTTGGAATATTCATGCTGTTTGAAACATCACAAGGTGGGTAAGGGAAACATCTGGAAGTTTCCAAGGGACCTTCAACTGCCGTCTCGAGTAGAGTAACTCTCCATAGTCCAGCATGGAGGGAACAAAGTTGTGGACAAAAATGCTCTCTATACAACCCTCTCTTCTTCATTAAAAAACATAAGATTTGTTAAGTCTATTAGAGTACGTATACACTGCAACACTATTTTGAAATAACTAGTGCTATTCCAAAACAACTTGGTCTGCCTCTACACAGCAGGCAGTTATTTTGAAATAGTGTCAAAATACTGTCAAGCTGGAGGACTTTTTACTCCAACTCCTGTAACCCTCATTGTATGACGAATAAGGGAAGTCAGAGGAAGAGTGCTCTATTTCGAAATAAGTGCTGTGTAGATGCTCCCTATTTCGAAATAAGCTATTTCGAAATAAGATATGCAATTGACGTAGCTCAATTTGAGTAGCTTATTTTGAGTTAAGCCCTGCAGTGTACATGCACTCTTGGTGAAGCTTAGGAGCTGGCTCGCAGATGAAAAATTAGCTCCAAATGAGAATAAAATGGAGATGAGTGGGTTCCTTTTTCTTCAGTGAGAGACATTAGGAAAAGGCAGCCAACTGGTACACAAAATAAATAAAAGGGAGGATGTCAAACCAGAAGATGAAGTGTATGTTATGTTAGAGTCATATAAAATACCTACTTTAGGTAAGGAGCAATATCCTAATATTTCTACTGCACGCTTATTTCAAAATAACTCATGTTATTTCAAAATACCAGTGTGCATCTACACAGCAATCCCATTATTTAAAAATAATTTTGAAATAACGGGCTTCTTACTCTGACGTCTGTAACCCTCAATTTATGAGGAGTATGGTAAGTTGAAGGAAGACTGTTCTTCCTTCAAATTCCTGCTGTGCAGAATGCGCCTAAAGCCAAGTTAAGCTACTTCCACTTCAGGAACTCAATTAATGTAGCTACTGGGCTAAAAATATTTCTGTTTTTTTTCTTTGCATTTATTTCATTGCATTGTTTATTGCTGTAGGTTCTGGCCGAACAGTCTTGGAAACTGAAGAGTTCTGTTCATCTACAGAACAGGTAGAGCATAGGTCAACTTCAGTGCAAGCATCTCCACACTGTCCTGTTAACGTGCCTCAGCTCTGACTTGAGTAATGGGGCCTTATCTGGCTTTCATTGACACCAGCTGGAGGCATCAGGGCCCCGATATACCCCAGCCAAGAAAAATATTCCTCAACCAAGTGACCAACAAAACAGCCCTCTGACAGCATAGGGAGGCCAGGCAGCAATAGAATCAGGACTGGAATGAACCTTAAGAGTCCAGTTCTCTGCACTCATGATAGGATCAAGCTCCAACTAGGTCATCCCTCACAGGTGTTACAAATACTGGAAAACACTGATCAATCAAGAACCAGCAGGCCAGTTAAAAAGACTTGCCTGCTTTTGCTCAGGGGCAGAGCTGGGTGACATTGGGACAGAGGAGAAGCACCTCAGGGCTAATACAAGTCCAGGCCATGGTCTCACATAAATGGAGCAACTTAGTGTTTCCTTTTGAAGTTTTTTTAACTCTCTGTTTAAAGGCACAGACAACCAAATCCTGAGTTGGTGTTTTGTTTTTTTTGTTTCTTAAGAGAATGATGCCAAAGTTATGACCAGGCCCATCAATGAGAAGTGAAGGAGAGATGGCACTCAGGGTAGTTGCCTTGGGGTCCAGCAATTCAAAAGGGCCTGGAGCTCACAGCCACCGCCGCTGCTACCACAAGAGTGGTACACTCCAAGAAGCTCTGAGTTTGGGGAGGAGGGGCAGGTGCTGCACACTCTGGGCAGCGCTGATGACTGGCTGCCCAAACCTCACCCCTTCCACCCACAGCCCCCTTGCCCAGAAGCCCAGCAAGTCTCTCAAGGGCCCTGCTTATAATACATGCTACCCTGCTCTAAGCAGTCAGCCTAACCTTGCAGACAAAAGTGGGGAGTGACTGCAGTATCGCACCTTGGCTCTGAAGAGATGCCTTATCTCCTACAACTGCCTTCTGACTGACTGCTGTTGAAAGAGTAGTCTGGGATTCACTCTTCTTTTAACCTCCTTGATAACCAGGATGCCGGTTATTTTACAGAACAAAGAATGTGTGGTTGGTTGGAAGCAGGTTGGGTGTCCTTTCCTCATCTCCGACCAGAAATCCATTTGTCATAGCAGCTATCAGACGCTAGAAAACTTACCGTTTATACAGACAAAGACTAATTCAAACCAGAGATGTAGAGATGAAAAGCTCAGTTACTATTACTAGTTCTCCAAAGCACTGGGTTTCCTCTGCAGTTTTAACTTTGATAGTATCTTCAGTTTCTTCAACGGTGTAAAAGTGTTCATTGTATCTAAATCTCCTTGGCAACCTGGCATCTATTTTTATATTGTCTGTGTTCTCATAATCTTTATCTACAATGCCGGTGTTGACATCTACAAATGTCATACAGACCCAGTAGTAGTAAAACCCTTCACTATACCCTTTTGCTATGTGTATAGTTATTTGGGAAGCTAGTAAGATGCCGACAAAATCTTATCCTGTACTTTGCTGCAGTTTATTCCTTTTGTGCAGCACTGTGGCACATAAATGATCAAACAAGATATGGCCACAGTAGCCTTTTATTTTATTTAAAGTGCATTGGTGATCTTTTATTACAATGACCTGCGTTCAGCTTCAATTGCTACAGTTTTTTTCTCAGATGTGGAGACTCTAGAAACACATGAAATCCAACAATAATGACCCTAGACACAATCACAAGTACAAAGACTTATCTGTACTACAAGTTTTATTAATGCAATTAATAAAGTTACACATTCCCCATGCATATGGAAATCTTACAAAAACCTGTAAAATTATTGTAGCTGCAGTCATTCTCTCATCCTCAAAGATATTCTTGGCTCTGATGGACCTCTCAGTAGATGATCATCAGTAGAAGAACAGTTGCTGCTGGGGTTTTCCTTAGGATCTTCCTACTCTTACTCAGCCAAGAAACCCTCTTTTATATTGCAATTCTGACTACTCATAATACCTTATGCCTATGCATGAAGGTGTCATACTCTTTTCCTTTTCTGTATTTCCATACCCCGTGAATACTGGAATGCCCCATTTTTCAGAGGTTGTTTATAGTGCCTCTTATTCCCATTAACATCAATGCATGATGCATATTTTGCGGCCAAGACAGACATGCAGATATGTACAATCAGGTGTCTTGCAGTCTTGGACAATAATTTGCAGTCCATTGCAATCTGTTTTTCCATAATCTCACCTATTGGCACAACTTATGCAGTAACCTTGTAACCTTAGGGCCATAGCGGTAACTCACTCATGTCAAGAACTCTAAAGCCTATGGCCTAGCATAGCTAAGCTAAAGTCTTACATGTCTCAATTTGCAGGCCTTGTTTTTCAGTCATGCTTTATTTATATACCTAATACATGCTCATCACTCCTAAACACTTAAGAATCCTATACTTCTATAATCCAAGATCTTAAATCTGTTTAACATACATTGATTATTTATGATATAGCATATACATTGATAATATCATTTAATACAACGATAAAGAGATGATAACATGAACTAATTGGCTACAGCACGGAATCCATATCAGCCTTTTAACTTAGCTGTCAGACTTTTGCTTAAATAAAAGCTGCCCCTTCGTTAGAGTCTAAGTCGCTAAAAATAAAATATACTGTGTATTCTCTTGAATGTTGGTTTAAGGAATAAATGCTTAGCACTGTGTGTGAAGAAGTAAACATGAAGCTCCTTTTGTTGACAATAATACAAATTGCAAATCTGTTTCCTTGAACACCATATTGAAAAGGAATTCTCTCTCTGTGACTCTAAATTCTCAGAGCATCACACAAAGTGACTTGTATCTATTGAGGAGACTATAGAGTTGGGTTTCTCTCTTTTTTTTTTTTTTTTGGATGAGGTAGTTTCTTAGCTCATCTGATATCTCCATGTGGACTGAGAAATGGAGGAAAAACTAGCTGGCAGGAGGTCAACTGAAATACAACAAAGGAAATGTATAAGTACTAAGAGGAACAGCCAGAAGAAAGAGAAAGGATATGATATCTGGCTTTCAGCAGAAGGATGTGCCTGCCTTTTGTTAGCCTGGATCTTTAGATTGCAACCTTTATTTTTGGACATACACCTTGGCCTGTTAATGTATGCCTTTGTAGGTCTGTTATGATGATCAACTAATGTCTGGGAAGCTTTTTGTAAACTTAAAGTGCTATAGCAATGAGTAGGATTATTGCAGTATGGTTTGCATAGGTTTTTTGTTTGTGGGTTTGTTTGTGTTGTTTTTATGTTGTTAGTTTTTTTTTTAGAATGATGCAGTTCAAGTCTAGGTTTTGAGAAAATTTAAGTGGGATTTTATTGTTGCTTGGAAATTTGGGAGTTCTTTTTGGCAGATTATTATATTTTTATATGTAAATGTAAATATTTTTGTAAGCATATTTAAATGTCATATTTTTGCATTAAATGTCTGAGAAAAATAAATCTGTAATTATCTGTTTTGAAAACAAACTGTTGAAACTCTTAAATCAAGTGACTTTAACCCATCCATGTATATGAGGCTAGAAATACCTTTATTCTGCTTTTCTTCTAAGCTCCTCCCCTCCAATATCTTACTACTGCTTCTAAATTCCCAGTAATCCCTTCCTTTGATTTATAGATTCTTGGATTTGAGAAGACAAACTTTGTTCATACTATCGTATTCTTCTAATAATAATAATCTACCAGTCTTAAGGGCACCTCCTTATAATTTTTCAAGTACTTTTTCTGGCACGTTATATATGTAATATGAATGTCATTGTTGCTCAAACATAGTTTTGAATTTGTGGATGCTTTCTCTAAGGTTGTTACAGAGTTTTAGAACATATATACAGGTGAACTGTCCTGGAGATCTATATCTATGGGGCCATAGAGCATGGCCTAATACAGTAGTCTCCTGTTCATTTTGTTGTCATGAAGAGTCAAGTTTATAGTAAAGAATTACATTAACTTATCTTTTTTGACAGCCAGACAAAATTCCATTCTGTAGTCCATGGAGTGAGACAGCATCCTTCTCTCTGTCTGCCGTATACTTTCCTGATTCCATCATGATAATGGTTTCCTTGAGTAATGCCAGTAGGTGTAGGAGTTTTTTATGTAGCTGATAGAGCACTGTGAAAAATCTATTTTAAAAATAAAATAGTTCACATAAAATCTTAATGTACATGTGAAGTATTTAAATAAATGTAAAATTGAGGAGCATTCTCTCTCTCTGAATTTATTTCTTGGGAATGGAAGGAAATCTATGTGGGTATGTCTACACTTGCAGCCTATTTCGGAATAGGGCTGCAAATGTAAGCATTCGGAATTGCAAATCAAGCCCGGGATTTAAATATCCCGCGCTTGATTTGCATCTTCCCGGCCAGGCGCCATTTTTTGAAATTTACAAGCCCGGAATAACTGCCCGCGTCTACACGAGGCAGTGAAACGGGCATTTGAAATAAAAGCCCTATTTTGAACTACCTGTTAAACCTCATTGCAGGAGGAATAACAGGTAGTTCGAAATAGGGCTTTATTTTGCACGCATGTTTCACTGCTGCGTGTAGACGCGGGCAGTTATTCCAGGCTTGTAAATTTCAAAAAATGGCACCCGGCCAGGAAGATGCAAATCAAGCGTGGGATATTTAAATCCTGAGCTTGATTTGCAATTCTGAATGCCTACATTTGCAGCCCTATTCCGAAATAAGCTGCAAGTGTAGACACACCCTGTGTAATTTTCTCTTATTTTATATCCAGTTTCCAGACTGAAGTGATATGTTTAAAATATTGATCTTTTCATAGAATTATAGAATATTAGAACTGGATGGGATCTCAAGAGGTCATCAAATCCAGTCCCCTGCCCTCATGGCAGGAAAAAGCATCATCTAGATCATTCCTGATTTGTGTCTATCTAACCTGCTCCTAAATCTCTCCAGTGATGGAGATTCCACAGCCTCCCTAGGCAATTTATTCCAGTGTTTAATCACCCTGACTGTTAGGTAGTATTTCTTGCGGAAATGCGGTGCCGATGCTCTGGGGTGGGGAGCGGGGGAATGCTTTTCAGTTCTGCATGGAGAACAAGGGGGTTGCCATCACCTGGCAACAGCTGCATGGAGTCACGTCTGCTGACTGGTCTTCTTACGTAGGGGACAGGGAACATTCTGTGTAGGGTTTGATCTCTAGAAGCCATTGTCTCCTCCTGTTACCTTGAACATGCTTCTGTAGAGGCTGGAAAAATGGAGGTCTCTGAACTTTTCCATAATATTTATCAGCTTTCGGTTTCTGGGTCAGATTCTAGCCACTTTGATTTTCTTTTTTTCTCTTATCTGACCCAGGCGTGTTTGTCCTATCCCTTGTTGTTACTTATGTATCCTATCTGTACTAACACTAAATCATCTGAATTATATTCATGCACATAGTCATTAACAACAGCTACTATCTGATTAACTAGAATGTAGAGATTATAATGAGGGCATTAAAAACACATATGTGTATAATGTTTTTTTAATGTCATCACTATTTACTTCTAGTTTTGGTTTTAAAGTGAAAATCTTGTACAAATATAGGAATCTGATAGGTCTGACAATTTCTGAGTCAAGGATCATCTATGAGAGACAGTTTTTTCTAATCAAAATACAATGAAATGCTCCAAAATTGAGCAGACCTCCATGTGAAATTTTCTACTTCAGCAAACCAAGCTAAGAAGCTCTAGAGACAACCTGAATCTCAGGACACTATGGGTATATCTAGACTGCACGCGCCTAATTTGCATAAAAATGGCTGCAGCGTTTTGTCGACTCAGCTTTTTGTCGGCAAAAAGTGGCAGTCTAGAGGGGGATCTGTCAAGAAAATAAGCCTTTTTCGACAGATCCCTTATGCCTCCTGCAAGGAGATTTACAGGATCTGTCGAAAAAGGCTTTCTTTCTTGACAGATCCCCCTCTAGACTGCCACTTTTCGCCAACAAAGTGCTGAGTAGGAAAAATGTGGCGGACATTTTTATGCAAATTAGGCACGGGCTATTTAAATGCCCCATTTGCAATGTCGACCTGCCTAATCTACATCCCTCTGCTGACAGAGGGATACAGTCTAGACATACCCCAGACTTGTTAATAAATTGTTGCCTTAACTTTTATCCTTGTAACTGTTTTACAGATAATTTTATATAAATTCCATTATACTTGACTTATCATAGCATAGAAACATTAGAAGACAATATATCTGATTGCTAACCCTGCTGTTTTTAAATTACGGCTATTAAGTCAATAGTTTCCCCTGAAAATGTATGGCTTAAATTTACATTCCAATGCAGCTTTTTCTTACTACAAATCATATAGTTCCTGATGCTGAGAAATCCAAATTAGTTCAGAAATCTTTTGAAACAGATTTTACAGCTCAAAAGATGTTTCAGTATAAATTATTTAAAGAGCGTTGCCAAATCTCCTGGACTGGATGGACCAAATGCCTTTGTTGTGAATAGTGTCCAGTCCCCATCCAATTGAGAGTGTTGGCAACCCTAAATATAAAACTTAGTTCAGTCAGAATGACACTGTATAATTGTGTCCAAGTGGCTTTCCATGTATAGTCATGGTTTTTCACTGCATTATGTCTTGTGTTGTTATTTACACTTGTGCAAAATGAGGTACAGGTTGCACCTCCCAAAACTGGAATTCTCTAGTCTGGATCAGAGAATCCCAGTAGTCTAGTGGCAAGAAGGCATTCCAGGAGATGCTGGGCTGAAGCAGTGGGATAGGGCAGGGGCTGGAGTTGACAGCAGCCCTTGACGACCTGCAGCACTGGGAACGGACCCTGGAAGTGCAGGATCGGGCCAATGACAGCTTGTGTCAGCACAGCCTGTAGGGCCAGAGCCTTGGGCAGCCCAGAGCAGTGGGACCTGGATCGGGGCTGGTGGCAGCCCCAGCAGCCCATGGCAGCATGGATCCAGTTCCCCAGGCAGCCTGCACAAACAGGACCAACGTCTACGGGCTGCCATGGGACTGGAACCAGACCCTGATTCCTCAGCAGCCCCTAGCAACCTGACCAAGACCAGAACTAGCCCATGGCAGCCCACAGCAGCACGGGGTACAGCCTGTGACAGCCCACTGGATTATGGCTAGCTGTCTTGCTGGGGCAGCAGCAGCGGGTCCAGCAACCCAGTAGGCAGCTCTGCCTGGCAAGGGCTGGAAATATTCTTCCTGCTTCCCTCCTGCCTGGCCCTTCTCCCCTAGAGCTGGCTGAGTTGGTGGCTGGGGGCTGTGGCGGGGAACCTTTTCTATTCCAGCAAATTCTCTGGTTCAGGACTGGTCAGGTCCTGAGGGTGTTGGATAAGAGATGTCCAATCTGTAATAAACTACCTGATTATATTTTGCCACTTATGCTGGCAGTAGTGTTGTTATACCTACTTTCCACAAGTATGACTGTATGTGGTGGGGAATCAGATGCATATATATTTTATTATAGAAACCTGTCTAAAAATACACATGGCCAAGATTTTCAAAAGTTACTAGAGATTTTGGATGCCCAGTTGAGACAACTTAAAGAAGCCTGATTTTCAGAAGGTGGGTACTCAGCTGCTGAAAATCAGGCTTCCTTAAGATGTCTCGATTTGGCATTCAAAATTACCATCACTTTTGAATATCTTGGCCATGTGTGTATACACCGTGTGTGTGTTAGTGAATGTGAGAGAATATCTGTATACAATTTATTTAAAGTGTATTTTCTAGCAGATGAGTCAACACAACATTCCAGGTCTCTAAACTATAACTGACAGATTTTACTGTGTTAGGGAAAAACACATTGCAATCAAAATGAAGCATACTTTTAATTATCTGTAGTAATTTAGATGAAATGTGTAATGAGCTTGATAAATGCAAAGGCTTTAGGCATCAATTCTTCAAGATGAAATAAAACCAAAAGTGTCTGAAAATGCAGGCATCTGATAGGTCACAAATCACAATATTTTTGAGCTATTGGTTACCAGAAATGATTAAAATGACTTATGTAAGATAACTGTCATCTGTGTCAGTGACTAAATGTTAAATGTTATTATAAACTAATTGCTTCCTCGAGTTGAAAAGAAAATTATGTTCTGCTGCTGAAAGTGCTGAAGGATATAAGGACTTATCCTCCTCTCACATGGGCTTTACACCAGTGTGTCTCCATTGATTTCAGTGAAGTTATTCCTAATATAGCACACTGTGAGAGGGAATATTGGGCCTTTAGGACCTGGAGCAATAAACTACTCAGCCAAAAACCCTGAATAGGTGAAACTCTCATAGAAACCCTGATTAACTGAGGTTAATGGCAAAATTCTGATTGATTTCAACAGAACCAGAGTGCCACCCACTACGTTTAAGAAGATAATTTAGTATTCTGCATATATATTTTTTCCTGGATGTTCATCTGTTTAAAGTTGTATTGAAGACAAGTGCCAACCACCTCTCAGTTCTCAGACCAATACTGTCTAAATAGTTTCACAGCTTTTATGAACTCTGCATTTAGCAAGACCATGTTTTTTCCCTGATAGAAAGCATCAGTCTGCAATTAATATCGAGCCAATTTTGTCTCCCTCTTTGCCTGTCTGCCCCACCCCCAAATACCTCTTTCCTTGCACTTTCAACTGTGCTCTATCCCCTGCTCTAAATATGATTCTTTTGGTGCCTTTCAGCCTATTCTGCCTCCAAAGCCGCCATCTCTGCTCGTCAAGTGGTATCTGAACCTTGGGCTACGCTACTCAAAACTAGTCGGAGGCAGGCTGACTTAATGTGGACGTGCTACCTCGATTTAGAGCCCCAGGAAGCACTGGGAAGAAATGGCTTTAAATGAGTCTGGGAAGTAGTTATTTCAAAATAGCACCAGTGGAGTGTCCACACTACCGTTATTTCAAAATAACTTTAATTAATTCCTATGGAAAGCAGGAGTTATGATGTTGAAATAACCAGCCCCTTATTTCAAAATAACAATTGGAGAATCCACACTACCAAGCCCGTTATTTTGAAATAAGGGGCTGGTTATTTCAACATCATAACTCCTGCTTTCCACAGGAATTAATTAAAGTTATTTTGAAATAGCGGTAGTGTGGACACTCCACTGGTGCTATTTTGAAATAACTTCTCCCCAGACTCATTTAAAGCCATTACTCCCCAGTGCTTCCTGGGGCTCTAAGTTGAGGTAGCACGTCCACATTAAGTCAGCCTGCCTCCGACTAGTTTTGAGACTTCCCTGTAGTGTGGACATGCTGTTTTGAAATAGTTATTTCAGGAGCAATTAGTTCAAAACAAGTAATTTTGAAATAATTTCCTAGTGTAGACATGCCCTGAGAAATCAGTGGTTTTGCAGGGCCAGGTTTTCCCTGAATACTGGCACTCCTAAGCCCAGTGAGCTCTGAAGGGAAGCGCCAGTAGTGGGGATATTTCTGTTGCTGATTTTGTGCCTTACATGTAGAGCAGAATCTACAACCTGAATAATGGCAGAATGAGGAAACAAAAGGCAAAACGGGAAGAATGGGGGGAAAGTAAGGAATGGACAGGACAAAGTGAAAAATCAGTTTTGGGGATGGGGATAGGGAAGATCGGCATCTTGATGGAATTTGTCAGGATATATATAATAGTAAAATGTGTGCTCCTCCATCCCCTTATAGAATGGCTGCATGTGGTCACTGGTCTTTAGTAGTGTTTTGCTTGCATACAAGAATAGTACATTTTTCCAGTTTCAAGTCTAAGTTAGAGGAAAACCACCCATTATCTTCTCAGAATGAAGCATTATTACTGGAAAGCCACAAGTGATTTTCCTTAGCCATTTGAAATGTTCTTTGCAAAAGGCTGACACAACAGCTTCGATACATTGTGGTGGCTACAGAGGGAGTGGATATGAAAACAAGTTGAGATTTCCAGATTCTGAAGCATTGGAAGCTGAAAGGGGTGGTGAATTCCAGCCAGTGGTGTCAGGAAATTTGCAGCTACAGCTGTGCACAGAAGTTGATGCCATTAATGAAACTAGAAAATAATCCAATTTTTGCTGAATGGGAGAAACATTTTAAAATTCTGTAATTTCACACTGCAAAGAGAAACCACTTGAAAACTACAGGAGCCCTGCCCCAACTCAGAATAAAGTACATTTAGGTCCTGTCTACAGTACAATCAACCCTCTGTGGCTAGCCATTGCTAGCTGACTCAGGCTAAGGGGCTGTTTAATTGTGCCATAGACCAGAGGTGGGCAATCATTTTTTAAGGGAGGGACACTTCGCAAATTTCTGACGTGGTCGCGGGGGGCGCCCCAGAAGGGACGGGGCCTTGAGCGGAAGGGCCAGGGCCAGCAGACTTCACTGCCAACAGACCCTGATTGGCTTGGGGTTGGAGAGCATGTGAAGTCTTAACATTACCTGTCCCCTGCACCTGCCCTGCCAGTGGCGCACAGCACCTAGAGAGAACCACCAGCTGTTTTGAATGGCTGGCAGTTCCCTCTGATTCCATGTGCCCTTGGCGGAGGGAGGAAACTTCGCACACTCCCTCATCCCGTGGTCTCGGTTGGTCTGGGGCTGGGAGAACAGCAGGGTGGCCACAGGTCAGGACCCCTTTCAATTGCTGCTATTAAAGAGCTCATAGCTCTAGTTCCAGGAGCTGCAAGCCCTTTAAATAGGAGCAATTTAAAGGATTTTCACCTGCTGGGTGGCTGCTACCACATTGCCTGGCAGCTGCCCGGAACATGCAAGCCCTTTAAATGGCAGGAATTGAAAGAGCTCGTGTGTAGCAGCCGCCTGGCAGGCGCAAGCCCTTGAAATAGAAGCAGTTGAAAGGATTCATTCCTCCCTGCCTCCACTGCTAATGCCTTGCCTGGGAGCCACTGTGGAGGCATGAGCCCTTTCAATTCCTGCTATTTAAAGGGCTTGTGACTTTTGGGCAGCTGCTATGCATTGCCTGACAACTGCCCAGAAGTCGTGAGCCTTTTAAACAGCAGCAATTGAAAGGGCTCGTACCTCCCGGTGGCTTCCAGGCAATGCATTAGAAGCGGAGCTGGGAGCTACCACGGGCCGGATCAAAGTGCGAGGCAGGCCAGATCCGGCCTGCTGACAGCCTCTTGCCCAGTGCTGATATGGACATTTTGGTTTGTGCTGATTCTGAGCTCTGGGACTTTATGTGCTTGCCGGGTTCTAGAGCTCAGCCAAAGCTTCAATTTCTACATTAAACAGCCTGTCAGCCTGAGCCCCACAAACCTATGTCAGCTGGCATGGACCAGCCATGAGTCTGTTAGGGAGCGAGAGCAAAGTGTACAGCTCACCAACTCCTGAACTCCCCAGACAAAGCGAGGAATGCAGCAAACTGTGCACTTTCCCCTCGCTCCTTGATGAAAGGGAACAGCCAGCAACATCCCTGTATGAATTGGGGGGGAACTTCAGCCCCCTTATACTCCCGGTAAAGGGTGCTGAGTTTTGGGGCATGCCCCCAGGAAGGCTCTTTCACTTGCCTGGCAATTCTGTCTTTTCTGTATGGTTTTATGAGAAGCAATCTCATTCCAGACACAGCCTATTTTCCTGGCACAGCCAAACCTTTATGTTGCTTCAAATTATGATAAGAGGAATCTCTATACCAAATTTGGTGATCCTAGCTCTTACTATTTGGAAGGAGTTTTTGAACGGACAGATAGACTCACAGACAAACTCTTTCAAATATATAGTGGATAATTACAAATTTGTTCATTGGAGTTATTTAAATTTCTGTTTTATAGATTTTTTTTCCCACATGCTATGGATAGTTTTCATGGATCCTTTGAGTTCTGGGCTATTTTGAAAGTGTTTAGATAAAACTAAAATTTCCGGCATTAAGATAACGTCTCTTCAGCAGCATGAGTTTATGTGGACAAAAAGTACATCTTTAATCGAATGAACTCTTTCAAGTCTAGTTCATCAGCTTTTCAGCCTAGTATCTCACATCTCAACTTATCTTAGGAACATCATACTGTTACTATGGGACAATGTTTATAAGGAAGGTCAATACAAGTGATGTTAAAATATCATAGGAAAATA
Source organism: Pelodiscus sinensis (assembly GCF_052426305.1). Classification (NCBI taxonomy): domain Eukaryota; kingdom Metazoa; phylum Chordata; order Testudines; family Trionychidae; genus Pelodiscus; species Pelodiscus sinensis. The sequence continues at coordinate 51,967,363 of NC_143059.1, forward strand.
CTACTTTTACCTCAGGTAATAGTGCCACCTATTAAAGCATGTTGAAACATCTGAACATATTCTGATTAACTGTTTTTAGTCATGACTGTATTGTATTGTCTGAGTAGCATGTATATTTAATTCGGTATTGTATTCTGCATGAAATATGAGTATGGGTTTTAGTATATGTTTTATAAAAGGAAGTATACATTTCATATGAAACCACGGAGTTGTCATCTGAGGAATAGATCTGCAGATCTATGGCAGGTGAGCCAGAAGTTTTAGAGTTGTGTTAGTTTTTAGTCTAGCCAAAGCCAATTCAGAGAAATGAAGTAATACTCTGGATTGTCTAAATCTGTCTGATTTCAATGCATATTACAGCAATGAACATTACTTTTTGCTCTGTGCCTTGGATACCTCAGAGATGTAATGGTTTGGTAATTATCTCTAGCGTGATACTTTAAGTTTTAGCACATTCCTTCAGAATTTCAGTCACTATCATTATGGTAAGTTTTAAAAAATAATTTAATGTAACTCATATAATAAAATCACTTGAAAGCAGTCTGACTGTAAGACTTGTCTAAATATATGGAATTATATTTTCAATCAAATTTGAATTAGTAATAATCCCTGATATTCTTTTATACTAATATTTCAGTCTATGGCTAGTGGTGTTCTGTAGCCTTTACTGAAGATTTCTGCTTTTCATGGCATAGCATAATATTCTATTACTTAGCTAAACTGATAAGGTGGTGTGTATTTTACTGTTCTACTCTCAAGACTGTGGAGGCTTCATAAAATATTCCAAGCTGTCAGTTTGAATAGGATAACTGTCTATTAGAGGGAGTCAGAAAATTAACTACCAGATTCTTTAATTTGTCTTGAAATCTGATGTACTTGAATTAGAATGAAGAAAAAGTTTTAGAGCATCTGTGAAAGGTTAACAAAGAATAGATGCTGAGAGAGGCATTCTGACTTGTCCTGTGTGATAATGCATGGGAGTAAGGAGATAATGAATGCTCTTCCACGCCTGTCCAGACGATCTCAACCAGATATGGATGTAAGCAGGGCTACTCACTCTTTGTTTGGAGAAGTCTCATTACCTCTAGAACTTACCTCACGTAGATATTGAAGAAGAGCATGTTTGTGCAAAACTGTTGCGCGTAAGTATTGCAGAATTCCAAATGTAAAATCTACTAAAATATAAATTTCTCGGCCACCTATTCACTATCTACATTTTTGGTTAGTCTCTAAGATGCCACAGGACCATTCATTTTTTAAGTTTATTCAATAGCAGTTCAACTTGTAGGAAATAGTCTGGGAGACGATTTTCACCATAAAAGTCTGCTGTGTAGTTGTAGTAGAGGAATGGAGTTCCGGATCTCACTGACTCCACTGGTTATGCTGTGGGAAATTCACATCTGTCTGTTTTGATTTGAGTATCAGTCACATTCATTATGAAAATTCTTCAGGATGTTAAAATGGTTACTGCTGTTATGGTCATGGGACAAATCCGCAGTAATTATCCTGGATTATGGGCAGGTAGTCATTATCCCACACCTTTAATAGCTCATAGCTTGATTCAGCAGATATTAGTATTTTTAGGCTTCCAGGATTTGGCATAGGCACAGGTTATTATCCATGAGACACATTCTCAAATTGAGTACAATATAGTGAATACCATTTCTGTTGTTCCTTTCATTCCTTCATAGCCCACCCTGCAGATCTATTGGGTTTTCCTTTGCCCTTTCCGTAATGGCTATATAAGGCATATGCTCACTAATAACATCCCACTGTGTCTCTCAGAATGCTCAAAACAAGTGAAAAAAAAAAGAAGATGGATCAAGGCCTATTGAAGAGGCTTGCCCAACCATAGATTGTTGCAGAGAGAACTTAGCTGGCCATCTCTAAGCATTTAGGAAATATTAGGCTGAGATGTGAGGGGGTGGGAGAAGGGGAACTCATGATGGAAAAAGTAATTTTTGCCACATTCTCAATTAACAGTAGATCTCTTCATCACTGATTTGGAAATGTAATGAGAAGCAGCTGCTGCAGTTGTCATGCTTTCTTTGAAATAGTTTAGCATCCATGAAACCCGGATATTTGACACAGAGCTGTGATCAGAATGGAAGGCTATAAATGTTTTTCAGTTAATCAATCACTAACCAGTACAGCATAAAGGTGCAAAAAATAGCTGTTACTTGGGTTAAGGTTTTGCACAACTCAGATGTATGTCTCTGGGATGAAAGATAACATACACCACTCTGCCATAATTGCTGCTGATTCTGCAGAGGGTATTTTTTGTCATTATTGTTCCAAAATTTCTTTGGTGAGATGGGACATGAGAAACCATAATCCTTAGGTTTCATATCATCCACTGATTATCAGCTATAGTTAGAAAGGATTTTTCCCCTATAGTAGTGCACATTTGTAGTGCACAAACTTCATCCAGGCTTCTTCACTTGGCCTTACATTTTGCACATTACAGTCAATAGAGAACCTTAGCATTGACTGCAAAGCATGCTGGATCACTCCTGTGTACATAATATAACAGGTAGAAATATGAAGGCCTGTTTTTTTAAATGCTAATCGTGGTGGACTCAAAAGTTTCACCTGTTGGCTGTGTAAGAATGAAAGGAATTGCTATTACCATATATGCAGCATTGTTTTCCTAGTTCTGTATATGCCTTTCTTTTTTCTCACAATCACTGTGCTAATTAAGCATTGTAAATTTCAATCTCTCTTTAATTATGACGTTTCAGTTCTTCCATAGTAACACACTGGAGTGTACCAGATAGGATACTATGAAGTGGGGCTATTCAGTGGGCAAATGTCCAAAAGTATTCCAAATCACTTAAGATAATTAAATGGAGGGAAAGGATATGGTGTGTTTAAAGAATAAGGAGTGATTGTATGACTATAGTGATGTTAGATGCATGAGCATGGGAAACTCATTACCATACATCATTCAGTCTGTAGATTGTAATGAAAAAAAGAGTTGAAAAATGCCACTGTCAAGCTAGCCCAGCTGAATATTTGAAGATATTTTCACTAGAGTCCTGCTGCAGAAAACAGTTTTAATAGACTTGTTTATTTCAGTGAATGTGTATGGTAATCCAAATGGTTACCAATTGGGGAAACAACTAATTTAATGTAAATGTCAAGATGACCAACGAGATGCTGCAGTATTAATAGATTATGATGGTATCAACAGCAATTTAGTTATATTTTAGTATATCTGCCTGCACCCCGATCCCCCCCAATATTTATGGAAGAGTTCAACATGCATATCAAGAATTGTTATAAGAATACCCTAACCAAGACTGAGAGCAAAATAGGGAAAAAGAATATTTTATCATTCAGAATCTTTATCTGGGAGAGGAGTAGAAGCAGCAACCTTAAATAAAGATACAGGGCCAGTGCCATGATTGCATGAAAGCACCTGCAGCACATCTAAAGTGAACCCAGAAGATAGCTCTGAGATACCTTTCCAGTGCTCTGTGTCTGGTCAATTTCAGCTCCTGGAATTCATTAGACAGCCGGAGATACTGTTTTGGCAGCCAACGTTGGCCACAGTGGAAGGTGTTCTGGACATTGCCCCAGAACATGCCCTTCTTTCACAGACATGCCCCTTTACTCAGGAATGGAGGAATAAGTGGCATAAACCGGGTATGCCAGGTTTACACTATCCTGGGGCTTGCCAGCTGTTTTATGCTTGAGCAATTAGATGAAGGTCCAGAGATCACTCTCACTGAATAGTTATTAGTATTACCAACTCTCATGATTTCATCATGAATCCTATGATATGTAGTGGTGTTTGTAAAGTTCCAGATCCTGGAATCCTGTGATTACAGAAGACTCTGATTTCATTTAAAAAAAAGATGGAAATTGCGGAGAAATTCTTGAAATCATGAGCTCTGAAACCTCAAAAATCAGAAGGCAAATAAAAAGGACCCCAAATATACTATTTTAAGACAAATTCATGATATGGTTGGCTTGTGAGTTTTGTATGTTTGGGGCTGGCAATACTGTAGGGTATTAGTTAAAAGGTTACAATTATAAATAAGAAAATAAAGAAGATAATTGGCATAGCAAGATTTAATTAGATACATAAAAAGAAACTAATGGGCTGCATTTTGAATCGCTTTTCTGTGTGGGTGTAAGGCTGGAAGGGGAAGTTTTCTGTTATTGCAGAATAAATCAGAAACAGATCCTACATCTCACTGTTTTTAGATTAATGTAATCTATATGTTGGATGTCCAAGCTTTATTCCCAGGCCTGTCAGCCCTAAAAATCAAAGTAACTGTCAACAATGGATTTGTGTGCAGTGGAGGAGAGAGGCTAAGTCTCAGCTTTCCTGGTTACTTTCCGCCCACAGGAGATTTTATTTATTTATTGACTTATTTTGAAGAGCAGTTTTTAAAGAGTTTTGGGAAATTGCTGAGAGTACTTCTATTTTAGGACGAATGTGGGATATCTCCTATTCCCTCAGTTCCTGCTTCACTTCATCACATCTCAGAGTTCTGATCTAATCCTTAATGGAACTAACCTGAAAAATGACCACTCATGGGCTGTGTCTACATTGGCACCCCTTTCCGGAAAAGGGATGCTAATGTAGACTTTGGAATAGGCAAATCCGCGGGGCATTTGCATTAACATGGGTGCCGCTTTTTTCCGGCTTGGGGATAAGCCGGAGAAAAGCACCAGTCTAGACGTGATTCTCCGGAAAATAAACCCTTTTCCGGAGAATTTCTTATTCCTACTTGAAAGTATTTCTTATTCCTACTTGAAAGTAGGAATAAGAAATCCTCCGGAAAAGGGTTTATTTTCCAGAGAATAACGTCTAGACTGGCGCTTTTCTCCGGCTTTTCCCCAAGCCGGAAAAAAGCGGCAGCCATGTTAATGCAAATGCCGCGGGGGTTATTTAAATCCCCCGCGGATTTGCCTATTCCAAGTCTACATTAGCATCCCTTTTCCGGAAAGGGGTGCCAATGTAGACACAGCCCTGGTGTTCTCAGCCAGACTAGGCAGCATGCCACAGTGCACGATTTGGAGACCGGAAACCCAGATTCGCAACTTTGCTTTTGAATGCAGGCTATTACACAGTGTTGTCAGAAGCAGCCCAATATATGGGTTAGTTTTAAAAGCCTCTTTTCCTTCTTTCCCACAAGCCACTGTTCCTCTGAACTCTAGAAAAACCCACCAAACTGACACTGTGGGTCAGTTTTGGGACTGGTTCTGTTCAGTGATTTAGATAATGGCATAGAGAGTACGCATATTAAGCTTACAGATTATATGAAGCTGGGAGGGATTGCAAATGCTTTGAAGCTTAGGGTCATAATTCAAAACAATCTGGAAAAACTGGAGAAATGGTCTGAAGTAAATAGAATGAGGTTTTATCAGGACAAATGCAAAGTACTCCACTTAGAAAGGAACAGGATGAAGTTTAATAAAGACAAATGTAAAGTGCTCCACTTAGGAAGGAACAATCAGTTTCACACATACAGAATGGGAAGCAACTGTCTAGGAAAGAGTACTGCATAAAGGGATATAGTGGTCATAGTGGACCACAAACTAAATATAAGTCAACAGTGTGACACTGTTGCAAAAAAAGCAAACGTGATTCTGGGATGCATTAACAGGAGTGTTGTGAGCAAGACACAAGAAGTCATTCTTCCCCTCTACTTTGTGGTGATTAGGCCTCAGTTGGAGTATTGTTTCCAGTTCAGTGCACCACATTTCAAGAAAGATGTGGAGAAATGAGAGAAAGTCCAGAGAAGAGCATCAAAAATGATTAAGGCCTAGAAAACATGAGCTATGAAGGAAGACTGAAAGAATTGGCCTTGTTTAGTTTGGAAAAGGGAAGACTGAGAGGGGACATGATAGCAGTTTTCATGTATCTAAAAGGGTGTTACAAGGAGGAGGGAGAGAAATTGTTCTCTTTTATCTATGATGATAGGCCAAGAAGCAATGTGCTTAAATTGTCCCCCTCCTGAACCCATACCCTCCCTCTGACCCTATACTCCAATACCCTGCCCAAAGTCACATCCCAAACCCCTGCACCCCAATCCTTTGCCCTAGGTCACAGTCCAACCACCTGTACTTCTTCCAGTGCTGCAAGTCACCACTGCCTTCTTCACCCAAACTCCCTCCTGCACCCCAGTCCCTTACCACAAGCTCCCTTCTGCACCCAGCCTCCATCCCAGACCCTGCACCTCCTCTATTCATATCATGGAAGAGTGTAGTCCTTGACCACTTTCCAAAATGATGCAGTGGCCCTCCCGTCAAAAATTATTGCCCACCCCTGGTCTAGATGGTACTTGGTCCTGCTGTGAGGGCAGGGGACTGGACATGATGACATTTTGAGATTCCTTCCAGTTCTAGTGTTCTATGATTCTATGTAGCAGTGGCAGCAGCATCATACTGCCGTGCCAATGAGTTCTGTTCCAGAAGACATCTATGTGCTGAAATTTATCAACAAGACACGACTTAGTGCCAATAGTAGTAGCTATTTTTTGTAATGAGGACTCTTATCCATTGAGTTTGAATGAAGCCCACAACCATGTTCATGTAACCTGTTAAATCAGAAGTGCAGGACTAGAAGGGACATTGCTAAGTCAATCAGTCCAGTCCTGGCACTGTTTGTTTAACCTCTTCTTAAACACCTCGGCTACGTCTACACTGGCACCCTTTTCCGGAAATGCTTAAAACAGAACAGTTTTCCGTTATAAGTATTTCTGGAAAAAGCGCGTCTACATTGGCAGGATGCTTTTCCGGAAAAGTACATTTTCCGGAAAAGCGTCCGTGGCCAATGTAGACGTGCTTTTCCGGAAAAAAGCCCCAATCGTCATTTTCGCGATCGGGGCTTTTTTGCGGAAAAGAGTACTGTGCTGTCTACACTGGCCCTTTTCCAAAATAGTTTTTCCGGAAAAGGACTTTTGCCCGAACGGGAGCAGCATAGTTTTTCTGGAAAAACACTGACAATTTTACAGTAGATCGTCATTGCTTTTCCGGAAAAGCAAGTGGCCAGTGTAGACAGCTGGCAAGTTATTCCGGAAAAGTGGCTGCTTTTCCGGAATAAGTGGCTCAGTGTTGACACAGCCCCACACTGGTGGAGAGTCCACAGCCTTCCTTGGTAATTTGTTCCAGTGCTTAACTACCTTGACAGGAAGTATTTCCTCAAGTCTGACCTAAATCTCTATTGCTGCAATTTAAGCCCATTGCTTCTTGTTAGCCTCATAGGTAAATGAGAACAGTTTTTCACTCTCCTTCTTGTGAAAACCATGTATATACTTGAAAAGTGTTATGTCTGTCTTCAGTCTTCTTAAGATTATTAAGATAATTAATCCAATTTTTTTCAATCTTTTCTCCATAAGCCATGTTTTCTAAACCTTTAACCATTTTTGTCGTTCTCCTCTGGACTTTCTCTGTTGTTCCTCAAGTGCTTTGTGCCACTCTGGTTTAGAAAATAATTTTTTACCCATTTCCATTGCCTTTATCACAAAAAAGATGTAGTGACACTGGAAAAGATTCAGAGGGAGACAACAAAGATGATCAAGGGTATGGCACATGAAAAAGATTAGGGCTGCTCATTTGTCAAGTGATGGCCCTATTATAGTCCGCTGTGGATTATGCTTGTGCCCACAGTCAGGGCATTTAAAAGTAGTACTTATTGATCCACATGTGTGTCCTGGCTCACCTTGGACCAGTGGGCAAAAGGGCATGGCTGATGGCTTGCCTCTCCAATTCCTTCTCACCAAAGTTTAATCCTGGTCAGCATCTATGTGTGTCCATTGTTTTTGCTTCATGCCTTAAGGTACAATTTAGTTGTGGAAGTCGTTTTTGCCATCCTGTACAGTTAATACTTTTAGACTATGTCTACCCTGCCAGCTTTTGCCAGCAGAGAGTATGGTAATGAACTGCTCATTAGCATTTGTCGTCCTGTCATTAGCATATTTTCTGCCCAAGGCTTTTTGCTCAAAAACAAGCATTGTACACGGATCCGTATTGCGCAAAAGGGAGTTTTTGTGCAAAACGGATCCATCTATACTGCTTGATTTTGTGCAAAAACCTCTTGTGCAAAAAGCCTCGGGCAGAGAATATGCTAATGACAATGCGACAAATGCTAATGAGTGCTTCATTAGCATATTCTCTGCCAGCAAAAGCCGGCAGTATAGACATAGCCTTAGTGTTTCCGTAATTTTAGTACTAGATAGATCTTCAGTGTCGACTTCCTCCCCCCATCTGTACCTCATGAGGTACTGGACTGTGCCCAGGACTCTGGGCATTGGAGTCCAGAATTCCTACCCATGAGTCAGCAACAACCCCCAGCACTGTTTGTATTGCCTCGGGGAAGCTCAGATCTTAGTGAGGAGCAGTATTGCTGCTCATTTCTCAGCTGTAGTCAAGAAGAGCAGGAATTTCACCTTCAAAAACATCTCATGGAAAAGACCAGGAGGACTCAGTTGGACCCAGGTGAGGGAACCCTTCACTTCCTTCCCCCTCGTACATCGGCTGGACGCAGCAAGGTGTCAGCCTCCTGCTGCTAAGTCTGACACTGATGCCATCAAATCTACTCTCATAAGCCCTCTGGCAAGATTGTCTCAGGAACGAAGGAATCACTTTCATATCTGTGAGTCTAAGTCTTCCTCAAAAGTCACTTAAAAGAAATCAGATTTGCCTCTGAGCACACCCAGCACTTTTTCTCTTAGTAAGTCACTTAGTTGCCTGAGTATGTCCTAAGTCCCAGAAGCTTGACAAGAAAACCTATAAACACTTGGCTCTGTTGGTACGGGAACATGATCCATCAGTATCATCATCCCCAGCACTTTACATATACATTTTTGGAGCATGGATCATGAGCAGCCTATCGCCCATAAAGCGGAGCATTAAGTACAAATAGTGAATGACATAGTCAAAGCTCTATTGTCACATATCTTCATTTTAGTAAAGCATTTGATACATTGTTTTATGAGACCTTATTCTCAAAATTAATTCAGATTGGCTTGAATATGAACTCTGCCTGAGAGCTCGGACTGAGAACTGCCTAAATAAAATGTCAGGGGCAAAAAAAGCATAAAGAGATGGAACAGAGGTAGAATGGAAAAATCTACTAGGGGTGGCTTGTATCTACCAGATGCCAGTTAACTAGAGGACTAGCCACAGGTCCACCAAGGTCCAAAAGTGATGCCCATCTCCACTGCTACCTCTGCTATTGGGAGGGAGGGTGATGGTTAGTCTTTCTATCAGGCTGCTCTCCATGGGATTTCTACCTTTTGTATGTTACCTAGTGGGTCTTTTCATTGAATTTCAAAACTCTCCCTTGCTTCCTCAGCTACTGAAGAGAAAAGGAACTTTCTTCCCTGCCTATCCCTCCAGGGAAAGGCTGGTTAGAAATAGCTAATTTTACAGGAATTTCCCAAAATGTTTCTTTATAAAAGCGTGTCAACATTTTCTTATTTGGAAAACCTGAACATTTTTATGGGAACAAACTTTTTTGCTCAACATCCTCCTTCCCCCCCGCCCCGACTGCATCCCAAAGGCAGGGTGAGGGACATGTCAACCAACATTAACATTTAATTTCAGTCAAAAGCCATTTTTCGTTCAACCAAAAAAAATCAGCCTGCTTGTTCTACTCCATGGCCTCATAGCTTCAACATGATGTAGAAAGAGGTCACTGCTGCTCTCTCTCTACCTCTAGTACCTTGCTCCCTGAGAATGATTCCATTACCACGCATTTCCCATGTAGCAGTAGTATAAAATGTGCATGATTCTTGGCACTTCCATATCCTCATGGGAGTATTACTTGGTTAAGTAATGGTTCAAGGGCCGACATGATAATGATCTACATTTTTGAAGGATGCATGCACCAAAGAGAGGAATTATTTAAGCTAATAAAAGGGGTGTACCTTGGAGAAATTAAAACACGGAAAATCTATGCTGAATATCACAAATCATGACAGTCACATCTGTAAAACAATAAAGGCTGTATTGCTTGTGGCATTTGAAACTAGACAAGGCAAAAATTAGTTGCTGTACAACATCCTGCATATGCAGAGAGATTTGACTGTTCCATCTTTAGCTTCTCTGATTTTATATCTGTTTGGCATTCCCTAACTGATGGAAGGATCATTATGACCTTTGGAGATAATGTATAACTGCTTGAGAACACAGTGGTTTTATATTGGAAATAGGAAGCTAAACTGTGCTGCACCATCATACCTGTTAGAGAGCGGATTGAAAAAAGATCCTGTTTGTGAATAGGGGTGTTAAAATGTGTGTAACTGATTTAATCATGAAACTGCTGAAAATTTCAGCGATTACACACGGGGTAGCAGGTGGCTCCCCAGGAGTTGCGTGTAGCCACGTAGCTGTTTGGGTAACCGATAAGCTTATGCTTATCGGTTACCTACTTAAACGGCTATTCTCTTACATCCCTATTTGTGTATTTGAATGCAAGGTTGGCATTTTTTAAAAATCAACATGTCAAGTTTTTGGGTCCTTTAGCTTTTTTGTTAATGTAACTCTGGGTCTTAGACTAATGGAGGCAGCTGACACCTGAAAGTTTGTAGGCAAAAACTGATAGAGAAGTATAGAACTAATTTATAACTGCACTATATTTGACTTACCTCGGGGTAGGCAAAGCTTATTCTTCCCTGAGAAGCCTCCACTTGTTTGTTCAAAGAGACAGAAAAGCAAAAGCTGTCTTTGAGCGTACGTCTATACTGCACAGCTATTTTGGGATACTGGAGGTACCCCAAAATTGCTATCCCGTGTCTACACAAGCAACCCATAATTTCTAATATTTTTCGAAATAATGGTCACACTATTTCACCATCCCAGTAAACCTCGTTGCATGAGAGTTAAGGGATGGCTCAAAATAGTGTATTATTTCGAAATCTGGCACTGCGTAGACATGCCAAATTTTAAAATAAGCTATTTCGAAATAGATTCGTAAATTTTGCTTATATTATTTTGAGTTTAGGGTGCTGTGTAGACACACCATGACTGTGCTGCAGCACATATGCAGTTTAGCTCAGGTGGTGAATGTTTCTTATCTTCAAAGAATTAATTAGGAACGTCTGATGTTCCATTAGTTTTCTTTCTGTTTTGGGGGGAGGGGTTCATATGTTCAGCAGTGCGATGCCTGATATATTTTATTTCCTTTGTTTCCACTGCTTCTTGCAGTGCAAGAAATTGATAATCATTTGGCCCTCTTGAACATTGTGGATTGATAGTGCTTGGAATTTCAGATGTGGGCTTAAACTGAACCAGAGCTCCTGCACTAGGATGTATTAATGTTATTTTGATCCATGTTCTTTCTGAATTAAATTGATCCAATTAGGTTAAGTAGCTTGCCATCTAAATTGATTTACTTTCCTGTATTAATCTCCTTTGCTATGAGACGGAAAAGAAAATGTAAATCAATTTAGTGAATTACATCTCTTTCTGAGGGAGACAATTAAATTACCTAATGGATATATATGTTAAATTTGTTGTTTAATAACTTTAATATTAGTGCAGTAATAGGAAGTTCAAACACACCTTTCCTGATTTTTTAACCTGAGTGCCTGTTACACTTATTTTTATAAGCTTTCAAGAAATGCCCTTACATGACTTAGTCTCTTGATACTAATGCTAAATGCTTATTCTACTAGACAGCTTTTAAGGCATTAGATGTTTTGAAAGAGGGGATAACAGCTTTTCCTGCCAAGAAATATTGGGTACCCTACAGGCTGTTGTATTAATTTAGATGGACTATATGGTCCTAAGGTGTTAACATAAACCAATCTCTGGCCAACATTAAACAAGATATATTGAGACCTTACCCTGCTTAGTCCTATCGAACAAACACCATTCAAATTCTTAACCTCTTATTAAAAATACATAAAAGAAGGAAAAATAGTTAAAGCATTTGAAATGTTATGTAAGGCTTTCATTTTAACAACATTCCTTGTTCCCTTTCCTTTCAGCAAACCTCTAGAAGAGAATTTCCCTTCAGCTGGGGAGAGTTTTTAGAAGGAAAAAAATCCCTTGACAGCCTTTCCTCATTTCCCTTGACAGCCTTTTAGGTAGCATTAAAGATGATAATCACTATCCTTTTGGGACACTAGTTTTCAACCTTTTCTCATTTGTTGTTCTCCATTTCAAATGGAGGCACAAATGCCTTTGCAAATCTTAGACATAATTTATGGAACCTCAGGGACCCAGGAACCACAGGATGAAACCGACCATTTTGGGGAAAAGAGCAGAAGTAGAGATGGGACAGGAGCTATCATTGTTGCTGCTGATAAAACAAATTAAAAGAGAAAAGATGGATGAGGAAATATCTTTTATTGGACCGGCTTCTATTGGTGAGAAAGACAAGCTCTGTTGTATCCTGGTGTTTGACTTTCACTTTCAACCTTCTTACTCAAATATCATCTTGTCCAAGACCTGGCAACTTAATATCAACATTGGACTGTTTAGGGCATTGCTTTGATTTGCCCCTTCCTGTTCACAGGCTTACACTGTGCCACAAAATATGAAGTTTTGGCTGGCTAAGCTAGACTCTGATTCAACAGTTGGAATATAGGAAAGAGCAGAAATAAGATGGTAAAGGACAAGGACACACGTGAGAGAGAGAGCTTTCACATCACATTAAGATTTTATCAGGACCCAGTACAGGTGTCAAATGTCATCACCTTAGTGGGGGACAACCAGAGGGCACTCAGCATGTTCTGCTGCTTCCCATCTAGCCATCTCTGGACCCACTGCTGCTTCTAGTGCCAGAGTTCTGCTTTGCAGGGGCAGATGACAGTTTTGGGGGGCCCCGGGCAGTGTAATTCCAGGGGGCCCCCCCTTTGCCACAGCACACGTGCAGCAACACCATGGCACATGTGTGGGGCTTTTTGAAGCGTGGGGCCTGGGGCGGCTGCCCTGTTTGCCCTGCCCTATATCTGCCCCTGCTGCTTTGCCTTTGTAACCTGGGACCTCAGTGTAGGAGCTGCTACAGCTTGAGCTATGAAGCCAGTTGTGTCTCAGCTTAGGCTGTAGAGCTCACTCAATCTTATTGTCTCAGTGAGCCACTTCATTTGGTGTATGGGTTACATATTTGCCCTAGCTGAGGCAGCACATTCCAAGCTTCAGAGATGAAGTTGAGATCCCAGATGAGCCCTCGCTTCTGTAATCACCACTGAGTGGATTTGAACCTGGGACCTTTGGAATGTAGGGTAGGCGCCTCTACAGCTTGTGCTGTAAAGCCAGCTGTTTCACAGCCTAGGCTGTAAAACTCACTCATTCTTATCTCTCGCTGTAAGTGGTCTAAGTGCCACTACATGGGACAGCGAACCGCACCCACTATAGCTACATCTATGCAAATGAAGTGCGAATTAGCATATTGCCGCATGTCATTTGCATAATTAATTAGGAGCCATTTTTGCGCAAGAGGTCAGTAGCCCCCATCTGGCCGTAGCATCCTGTCCCCAGCCCCGATCCTTACCATCTTATTTCAGCCCCCATATGGCTGCAGGAAGGGCTGGTGGTGGACCTCCTCTGGCTGTGGCACAAGTTGGAGGGGACTTAATATGACTGCAGTAGACAGAGGGGGGATTGGTTAGCACAGTGAGCAAGGGGTGCAATTCCCTAGTTACTATTATTGATTGTTTTATTTTACCTGGTATACTTTCTTAATCCAGGAGTTGAAATTTTCCAGGAAACACAGAAGATAAATGAAACCAGTGATGCCAGAGAATAAGATCCAATGGCTGGAAGCTGAAGCTAGATAAATTCAGACTAGAAATAAAATAAGACACTTTTTTGATCGTGAAGCTCATTAACCAGCAGGCACAGGTTTGTGGTAGATTCTCCATCACTAGAAATTTTTAAATCAAGATTAGATATTTTTTCTAGAAGAGGTAAACAGTCTCAACCACAGATACTGGACTTAAAACAGGAATTACTGCAAGGAACTCCATGGCCTGTGTTAAGCAAGAGGTCAGACAAAGGGCATATCTACACTTACACAGCCATGTAGTGCTTTGTGAAGATTCTACCTATGCCAATGGGAGAACTTCTTCCGTCAGGGTATGTCTAGACTACATGCCTCTGGTGACAGAGGCATGTAAATTAGGCTACCTGGCATAGGAAAATGAAACAGCGATTTAAATAATCACCGCTTCATTTAAATTTAAATGGCTGCCGCACTGATCTGATAAGCTGTTTGTTGGCTCAGCGCTGTAGTCTGGACGCTCCACGGTCAACATCAAAGGCATTTGTCAACCTCCCCAGTATGCCTCATGGGAGGCAGTAGCTATTTCAATGGCAGAATTCTTTCCACTGATGTAGTACTGCCTACAGTCGGGGTTAGGTCTGTACAATTACATTACTTAGAGTGTGGATTTTCCTCACATGATCACAATGGTCCTTGCTGGAGTTAAAATCTATTTAGCATTTTCTGAGCTGTCTCTTCTAGGTGGAATGAATGGAAGTGTAAAGGCTGCCCTAATCATCATCACCTTTGTTATTATTCTCAGAGTTTGAGAGCCATCATGATGATATCAACATGAACAGTCTCCCTCCTCCAGGACCCAAGGAAATCAACTTTCCTCTCCTGTCTCTTCCTCAAAATTCCCTTCTGCAGGCTAGCACTGACTCACCTCCCCTGCTTCCTTCTCTCACCTCATAAGATCATTAAGTTTGGAAAAAAGAAGATTAAGGGGGGACATGATAGCGGTTTTCAAATATCTAAAAGGGTGTCACAAGGAGGAAGGAGAAAATTTGTTCCTCTTGGTTTCTGAGGACAGGACAAGGAGTAATGGGCTTAAAGTGCAGCAGGGGAGGTTTAGATTGGACATTAGGAAAAAATTCCTAACTGTCAGGGTGGTCAAATATTGGAATAAATTGCCAAGGGAGGTGGTGGAATCTCCCTCTCTGGAGATATTTAAGAACAGGTTAGATAGACATCTGTCAGGGATGGTGTAGGTGGAGCTAGGTCCTGCCTTGAGGGCGGGGGGCTGGACTCGATGACCTCTTGAGGTCCCTTCCAGTCATATGATTCTATGATAAGTTATTGTGAAAACCTTGGGAATAACAGGGCACATGCCAAGAGAACTGTTCATCGACTTTGCCTCTCGGTTACATCTTCTTGCCAATTGTGGGGGTTCGTACTGCTACCTCTCCTTTTTCTCCCCTTTTTGTCCCCAGTCCCAGTCCCCTTTCTCCGTGTCGTTGTGCTTACAGCCACGGAAGTGCGGGGAGGGGGGTCCGGGCCCACCCTCTCTCCCGGACCCCAGCCCAGGGCCCTAAAGACAGGGTCACCAGGACCTGTCCCACCGGAGGGGTAAAGACCCTAAACCCACCGGTGCGCCGGCTCCTTACCCTGCCCTGGGCTACTTCCACCCCGCCTTCGTTTGTCTCGGAGCAAGGGCTCCCCCCCGGCTCCTCCGTCGCGCCATTTAAACCTCCCGCGGCCGAGCCGGAGACGTCTGACGTCACCGGCGTCGACCAGCACCAACTCCTGCGGTCCCACCCCCCCTCGCCACCCGCCAGCTGTTTCCTTGCGGCTCCGCCGCTCAGCTGAGCCGCCGCCGCGCTACACTGCGCGCACGTAGTTAACGAGCCCTGCGCTGCCCCCATTAGAGTAAAGGCGATCGCAGGGTCAGTGCAGGGTGGGCCTGCTTCCCTGGGGTATGCGGGTCCCGCCCCGTCACACCAATATTTTGTCTATTTAAATAATAAACCCTCTAATGCAAGCATCTTGGGTGAAATCCTGGCCCTGTTGAAGTAAATGGCAAAACTCTCATTAACAGCAATGGAAACAGGATTTTACTTTGTCCTTACATAAAATGCTAAATAAATGGTAACAATAGCAAACAGCTGCTCTTTATGAGGATGCTTTCAGAAGTGTTGGCAGTAAGGGAATGTAGATACCCTATTCTTTCCCTTAAATTAGCAGCCATTCCCAAAGACTGAAATTGCGTGGTGCATGTCTGCACTGCAATTAAAAAAGCCCAGGCCAGCTGACTCAGGCGACCAAGGTTAAGGGGCTGTTCAATTACAGGGTCCAGGATAGAGTCCAAGCTCTAGGATTCTGCAAAGTGGGAGGTCTTTCTTAAGAACATCACAATGTATTAACCCCTTTGCCCAAGTCACGTGAGCATGAGCCAGCTGGCACTGGTCAGCTTCAGGTGTCTAATTGCAGTGCAGACATATCCTTGGTGTGGTCATAATATCTGCTGTTTTGCTCCTACCCAAATTGCCTCATGTACAATCCAGTGAACCACTGAAAAATATTACTGGTTTTTAATATAAAATATGACTTTATACAAAGAAAAGTACAACACGTGCTGAAATTTCAGATAAGATCCATGATTAAAACTTGGGGTGCAAAGATCTGCTGTCTTTCGTGTTACCTCATGTTCCATTTCCCGTCATTTGCTTGATTTCTCCACTTGTCATTTTCTACTTTAATTGAGGTTGTAAGCTCTTTGGGAAAGGGACTTTCATTTTTTTAAAAAACATTTGTAGAGTGCATCCTTCTAGTGCAAAGGATCCCTGCTCACGATTGGGCATTTAGGAACCACCATAAAATGAATAATGAAATAATGATAATAACAAATATTAATCTATCAGAGATGTTCATTTGTGTACAAGTTGAAAGAAATGGGTTAATTGAGAGGCAAAAAATCACCAATTTTGGAAAATATATATTAATTTCCAGAACAATACAGTCCATACTTTGCAATATAGAGATGTACCAGGTTGGACAAATGAACTTCCCAAATGAAAAATACATTTTTTGAAAGAAAGCAGAACATTTCAGAAGTCTATACCAATGAGATATTCTGTAATCTCAGTTCTCTGGTCCATTGCAGGTCTGCAGATGATACTGACATTTAGTTTTGATATCATCATTTGTCTGGAGCTTTCATATTTCACTAAAATGTTTGTCAAAACCTTAAACACTCACAGATGGTATTTTTGCACCTGTGTTGAGAGCCAATGTAAATATATATTCCCCTTTCTGACCTTGTTAGAAATGCTCTCTAGCTGAAAAATTGAAAAACAGATCAATATCTTGATTTGAAGGAAGACAGTTCCTTGTCAGAGAGTGCATTCAAAAGTAATGATTCCCCAACTCTATGGGCTTTTAGCAAGGGGAAACTTTACACGCATGCACACGTGCACATTCTCACACACACACAGTTGTACTGTTTAGAAAATAGCAGTTGTGAACTCTATAAAACTGTGCCAAAAATCTCTGTTCTCATTGTAGTTTAAAAGAAGATACAGTTAGCATTGGACATTTACAAGGTTTGGACATTCTTTTGCAAAACACCTTCGATCACTTATATTTCCTCACTGACATTGCATCATCCAGGAATCTTTTAAGTGCCATTATTATATATCTTCCTGAGAACTTGAGTCAGAAGTGGAAAGTCTTTTATTAATAATAATTCTTTCTTCAAGCAGTTGTTGTATGTGTACCCATAGTATAATCTTCAGATTTTTTTAATATTCTGGGTACAAAAGGGTTAATTTTATCAAACATGCCTCTCAATTATTGAAAACCAGTCTAATGCAACTGACAGTCTCATGGGACAAGTTTCTCTGTCCTCATCACAACTGCTTTCCATATACTTTTCCCTGCAAAGTGAACTGCCCAGATAGCTGTTACATTACTTTCTACCCATTTTACTTAGAAGCATGTTTTCATAACAATTAATTTCTCGTTTCTCTTTGTTTACTTGGGTAAACTACTAAGATGTTGTCTGAGTCCCTAAACAAAGGGAGGCCAACCTCATAAATGTTGCATTAAGAGAACTTTTAAAAGTGCCCAAGTGACCAAGAAGCTTAAGATTCAATAAAAATAAATGGGGCTTGTACTCGTATGTTGCTTAGGTATTTCTGATAAGGTATGGTGGGGAAGAAAGAATTCCATTATGAACATGGTCTTTGTCACTCTCTTGAATTATTCTTGCAAATTATTGACTGCTGTGTACGGGGGCAGATGACCATTTCGTGGGGCCCAGGGCAGCACAATTTCGCGGGGCCCCCCTTTGCCACGGCACATGCGCGGGGCTTCTTGAAGCGCGGGGCCCCGGGTGACCGCCCCGCTCGCCCTGCCCTATATCCACCCCTGGCTGTGTATGTTAATCCAGTTTATCAAGAAGAATTCTTTCATTTCCTCTTAGTCTCTCAAGCCTTTTCTATCAATGGAACAAGTTTGTTTCTTCTATTCTCATGTAAATTAACCTTAGTGCCTGGAGGTCATGTTGCTTTTGCCTAAAATAATCAATTATCCTATCATTACAGGAAGAGAGAACCGCTAATATTTTAGCTAGAAGGCACAGCAGTGCCTTGATGAGTACATTATCTTATTATGGCATAAAATATACCCCTCCTACAGAATATGGCTGCTACTTGCACCATGAAAAATAGTGACAATGTTAGGATAGGTTTTCTGCTTATAATTACAATTTTTTAATTATTGGGGAAATCTTTGATGATGGGAGCTAAATACTGTTTGAATGTAGATGTCTCTGAATTTCAAAAACAACTGATATTGCCCTTGCTATACAGTAGCATTGGTCAGTCGTACTATGTTTAATACAATCAGATGCTGTATAAATCACAAGGTGCATCAGTTGTTAGATTAAAGAATGTAGCAAAAGTTAAATGGACACCGACAGATCCTTCGAGGTACAAACAAATAATCCCCTTCCATGAACTGCTTGAAACATTCAAAGTTCTAAAAGGTTTGTGCTCCTTGAAGTTGTAGGGTAAAATTTTCAAAAGCATTCATCACTGGCCTAACTCTGCTCCAGTAGCATCCAGTGGGAGTACCATTGACTTCTCAGGAAGCAGAATTACACTACAGCTGAACATTCATGAAAATCCCATTAATGATATTTCAGTGACCTCATTTCTCCCATCTCCCTGTTACCCAGATTGCCCACACAGACCTAATTAATTACACTAGTCCAATAAATCCATGGTTTGTTTTCAAACCTATGTTTTACATTTCTGTGAGCATGTAAATGTGGCAGCTGTGGCTGGCCATTGGCTGATGTACATAGTACATTAAATAACAAAATGATGGATAGAATGTGGGACAAATTACCTTTTTTCTAATGTGAATCATTTTTGCAGCCTCTTTACCATGACTAAATTACTCTTAAAATATTTCAAATGTCTAGATTTTCAGTTTGCTTGGAAAGATACTGAAACTGACATAAGGGATTCAATATTGCACTGGGTTTATTTGTACTCTTCATAGAAAGAACGTCAGGCAGCTTCTAGTCAAATTCAGTCTGAATAAAGACTTTATTGTTAATCAGGAAACTTTAGCCTGCTAACCTTCTAGGTTCCTTTGCTGTTTTGAGTGATTACCAGTTCCATGTTTCCTGATCTTGTGCCTAGTTCTACACTAGTCCATACTTTAATAATGGTGACCTGTAATAAGGCATTCTGTTTCCATACTTTTTTAGTTTTAAATTTCTTGTTCTATCTCAGATGGAATCATGGAAGAACAAAAGTTGTGATTATTTGATCCTAACATTACAGGTGTGTGTTTTTGTTTTTGTTTTTTCTAGGGGCCTCTTAGCTGATAGCTTCACAGAAACACACTATTTGAAAGACGGCACTGATGTCATTCTCACACGCAATTACACGGTAAGGTTTGTGTCTTGAGGAATAGATAAAACTTTGCCATTAAAATACCACAAGTGCTGCCAGGATGGGAAATGGACAGTGAAATAAAGTAGATAGCTGGGTATTCTTTTTAGATTGTTGCGTTTGGTAACTTCTTATCCCTGTGTTCCTAAGCCAGAACTTTGAGGAAGGAATTTTCAAAGTGAGACACAGGGAATTTCACCAGTGACTGTCATTGAAGCCCATAAGAATTTTGCTTGTAAAGCCTTATACAGCTCTTTGCAAATGCACGTGTTATGTAGTTTGTTAATAGGCCACAAACAGCCATTGTTGCACAGAAAAGAAGTGAAGACCTTATTCAGTTAAAAAGAAAGCCCAATAAAGATGGCTTTCACAGTGCCATGTGGAAGGTTGGATAAAGGCATTTCAAGGTCTGTGTGGATTTCCACAATGCAAAAGCCAGATGCAGTGGGACTAACATGACACCAGAAGGGGTGGGGCCTCGGGCAGAAGGGCTGAAGCCTTGGGCAGTCAGCCCTTAGCACTGCCCAGACTGCAGGCACCCCCAGCCCTCAGAGCTGTGCAGGGCAGCACTCCTGCAGCAATACAATGGGACCCACAGCAGCAGGGCTGGGAACTTCAGTCCCCTTTAAATTTCCATGTCCCAGGCCAATTGCCCATTTCCCTCTCCCTCCCCCTCCACTTCACCCTTGTTGTCAGCTGAGCCCGATGTATCTTGTTATTTTTTTAATCAGGTTCTTAGATTTTTTTTATATCAAGCTAACTTTAAAATCACCACAAAATACCTATTTTCTCTTTTTAAAATGCTTTTTATAAATAAAGTACTGTTTTAAGGCACTCGCTTTTTTGTCCTCTGACAGCAAATATCAATTCCTTAATTAAAAACAGTGCACTAATTGATTTTAATTATAAAGTTCATCTTTTATCTGGCTGAGTAGATCCAGCTCAGATGGAATATGGAATATGTATTTATTATTTACTTACTGTATCAGCAGAAGCATCTCGCTCCATATTGTCAGTGATGAGTCTAAATGACAAAAAGGAAGTGTTTTCATTCACATATTTTTAATACTAAGAAATATCTTCAATATGAAAAGCCAGACATATCCAGAATAAAGCAATCCATTTGTACAGTTGTCAACTTCTTTCTGTGTGCACGCACATGCTTATGTGTGTCCATTTGCATAGCATGCATGCATGTGGTTATATCTTGTTGCGAATTAGTGCAATGGACAATAGTTGATCACTTCTTTTGAAAGATTGTGTAATATCAATACCTCTCCCATAAGCTACCTGAATAAAAGGAGGAGTCTATCGTCTATGCTGGTGATTTGCTGTAAGTAAACAATGAAAAGTCAGGTAGATGAGAAAATTCAAAATGGTCTAAAAATTCTTAATATTCACACAAGGAAAGGATATGCAACCTTTGTGGTTAACTGTTGAAGCAAACTAATCTCAGCTATGTGTACTGCTGACTATAGAATTTATTCCTCTTCACAAATTCATTTTAAAGGAAAGTTTTAAGTAGACAATGTACTTTGGTACAATGATGTCAGAAAGACCTCAAATGAATAGTACTAATGGTGCAGTTTGTGTCCTAAAATAGTTTCAAGAGACCAATACAACACATTTTTTATCAAAAGCAACTGCAGTATTGTCTAAAAGAAATGACCAGAGATTCTGTAATTTGATTTTATATCTTTTTCACTCAGTATGGCTAAGTACCTTTATGGTGGACTCTAATCTAATTCACTTTTCTGATTTATAGTTACCTGGCTGTAGAAATGAAATTGGGTTTTGGTCATTGTGTTATTTGGAGTCCTAAATCTGAGCACTTGCTTGGTGCAGATGTTACTATTGTATTTTCATAACCTTTATAGTAAATACTCCTCTAAAAAAACCCTAGTATTGTCAAACTTAACCACTGCTTTATTACTTAATGGTATGAAATAAAGCCAGAGCACAGCTTTAAATACGACAAATCAGTTAACTGTAGAAATGATTCATTTTTAGGGGGATTAGCTACTTGTACAGTAATTTAAAATAAAAAATTTTTTGGATGGGTGAAAAATACTGTAACTCAGCTGAGTTACTGAGCTAGAAATCAATTTTCCACTAGTTCAATCACAGGATATGATCTGATAGGTTTCCTGTTTTCAATATTGAATTTGAAGGAATCTTACCTTCTTGTAGCATGTGGATCTTGAAGAAGTTATGAAACTGAATAGACGAGGAGTTCAAAGTTAATGAAATATCAAGTGTGTCTGGAGTGAGAAAGAATAAGAACCATTTCTATAATACACTGTTTGATAATGTCAGTTACATCAGCCTAGGAATCATCTTCCCCCTTCCTGTTTCACCAGACACTTTCACAGTCCAGGCAAGTCTAAACTTAAAATACTGCATCAGCGCAACTGTGCCACAGTGGCATTTTATGAAGATGTTATGAGCCAATGGGAGAAATTGCCTGGGGAGGTGTCATTGGAGATTTTTAAGAGCTGGTTAGA
This sequence comes from Pelodiscus sinensis, assembly GCF_052426305.1. Classification (NCBI taxonomy): domain Eukaryota; kingdom Metazoa; phylum Chordata; order Testudines; family Trionychidae; genus Pelodiscus; species Pelodiscus sinensis. The sequence continues at coordinate 51,989,502 of NC_143059.1, forward strand.
CAAACACCTGTTGGGGTGGTCTAGATGATGCTTGGTCCAGCCATGGAGGAGAGACTGAACTTCATGACCTCTTGACGTTCCGTACAGTCCTGTGATTTTGTGTAATGTCATTGAATGATAGCCCAGGTTTTTCTCCGGTTAAGGACTGGGTGAGTTTAATTGATCATTGTCTTTAAAGCAGAAATATTATTGTCATGTCTAACAGTTGCATGTTTTTAATTGTTAGTAAAGCAGTCCTTTAGAAGATAATTTAATGTGTGGAATTGTTCCACTTGTTTGTGATTTTCTTTCTCATCAGAGTGTTACTAGCACTTTACTGAGTCAAATAATGAAGACACAGTAACATTAAGTCACTTACACACAGTTTTTTCATTGTATTTCATGGCCAACCATATAAATTTAATTCAGAGTATAACCCACTATTCTCTATTTTGTCACATTCTCATGTTTAAAAAATACTCCAAATAAACATTTTCTCATGAAGTAACCTAATTGGCTTAGGATTTATATCTCAGCTATTCCATCGCTTTCTTTAAGAAATCAAGGTGGGCTTTTAGAAGTATGTTGTGTGAGGATCTGTAATTGAAAACCATTCCCTGACATTGAAAAGGTTAATTAATGCAGCTAAATGTGAATGAACCAAGTAATAAAAAGGCATAGTGAGATGACTGTCAGTTGAAACATGAGTGATAACTTTCCTTTGCACTAATAAGATAGCAACCTTTTACAATAGTATTTTTAGCTTCCAGATAGCATTTAAAGAATCTGTGAAAAAAAAAGATGTAACACAATAACTGTGAAAGAAATGCTGGATGTAACACAATAATAATTTCTAGCCAGTCACATAATTGGGGATGTAGTGTAACCTTTAATCAACAATAACATTAATTTTGATTGCAGAGAGATATGTATCTTTATTGAGTCAGTATCTGTGTTGTGGTTGCCTTTTGCAAGCAGTTGGATTATTAAAGAAATACAATAACACTGCCATTACACAAAAAAGGATTGTTGCCTTTCAAAATAGAAGACCCTTTTAGTTTTCTTGTTGCTAATAATGTGCTGCTATTCAGCTAGTTAATTTAATAAGCTGCTTCCCTACCAACCCACTTTTCATTAATCCTATGAGTTTTTCAAGCCATAGATTTGAGACAAGTTTTAATATACCTCACAGTATGCTTAATTACCTCCTATGAATTTACATAATCTTACTAAAGAAAATTTATATCTAAGCAAAATGTTGATGTCAGTGTGATTTGTTCCAATGCTTAATTTTGTAAAATGCCCATATCCTAGCTAATATAAAACATAACCAAGGAGAAAAAACTTATTACATTTTAATAAGTTATTGTCTGTTAGTAAGTAGGGATGTCATAGGTACTTGTGTGTGGACTCCTTTGGTCAAACATTAAACTTTGAAAATGCTCATGACAATATTTCATTGAGACAGAAAGGTTACTATAAATGGAATTCTGGATGCTGCAGCTTGATATCAGAGGAAAGGTTTAGATAGAGAGACCCTCATAAAACAAGGCATAGAACAGAATTTATGATTACCTAAATGATTTCTCCTTCCTTCCTTTTTTCAATTAGGGTCACTGCTATTATCATGGTACCGTGCTAGGGTATCCTGACTCTGCAGTCAGTGTCAGTATCTGCTCTGGACTCAGGTAAGTGAATTTGCCAAAGCTATTATCGACATTTAAATATATATATATATATATATATAATGATTTCAATCAAATCACATGTATCAGGGCTTTGGTTAGTTTCCTGCGGGGGTCAGGAAGGATTTTTTCACAATACAAAATTAGTTAGCTGTATTCTAGATTGGTGTTTTTTCCATCTTCCTCTGAACTATCAAAGCTTGGCCAAACCTGTAGTTTGTGTGTCTTGTCCAGAGTCATACTGATCTCCAGATTTGGAATAAGGAATTTTCCTCCAGATCAGATTGGATAGACCTTGGAGTTTGCTCTCTTAGCATCTTAGTCGATCGTGTTCTTTGGCTATGGCACTCAATTTAGTCCCTGAATGAATGACATTCTGTTATCTCTAACTAGATTCTTTTGGCTCAATATATGGGAATGTGACTGAAATATAAAGACCTATGATATACAAGAGGTCATAATTTGTGTGTGATTTGTGCAACCCCAGTATTAAAATTGAATGTGGGGACTAGGAATGAGAATTCATAGAATTTAAGGTGAGGAAGTCCATATATTCTTACCATATATATAAAACCATTAAAATTCACCAAGTTATCCCTTTATTGACTCCAATAAATTAGTTTTGGTAAAAGTATACCAATAGGAAAGGCATATCATCATGCTTTGAAGACATTAAGAGATGGAGAATCTATCACTTCCATTGATGGTTTGTTCCAGTGGTTAAATTCATTCCTTTTTTAATTCAGCTTCCAGCCATTCTTTTTTCTTTAAGTAATGGCCTACTGTCGGTGCACACATGCTCCATGCACCAGAGATGGGAAGATTTTTGCTAGCGGTTCTATTGGCCCATGCCTGTGTCTTTCTCCTCTTCGTGCTACAAAAGAAGGGTATAAGTCAGTAATTGGCAGACAGGGTTCCACGTGTGGTCCGTGAGGCATTTTGTTTACTGTTGCCCACATTCAGGGTTACAAGATTCCGATGATCTCTGTCCACATTGTTTTTTTCCTACTGGTATTGCTAAAGTGACATGTACGTGAAGTGAGATGTGTGCTGATTGCACACAACAGTGACCGTGGGAGCCATGCACTCCTGCTGCATCCAATCAACGCACTACTATGGTTCAGTTAGCACACTGAAAATTCTAGGAATGCAAGCACAGTTTGGAACATAATTGTCTGTAGTCTTTATATAGTTGTAGATGTCATCTTAGTTCTTAGCTAGTTGGGACATAAGTACCCCCACACACATATCCTGTTATGAGATCATGACCAAGTTCCCAGGATTCAAGAACTGTGTTTTCAGACCTCCTCCCCCCCCCCCCCCCCAACGTGATTGGTCAGCAATTACCACCTGAAGCACTTCTGCTACTTTGGGTATAGTCACATCTACTTTGAAGTGCAGCATTTGCCAATTGTTTCCTAACAGAACCCATCAAACCTATGAGTACAGGCTTCAAAGATCTTGTTATGAATTCAGCAGTCTGACCCAGGGCAAAGTAGAGGCACAGAAGAACTTGCCTTCAGTTCTGGGGCTCAGAGGAGAGACCTGAAGATATTTCCTCATAGTGGCGTCAAAAGGTCAAGAAATGCTGTCATAACAAATGAGGGAAATCCTCCTCTAGATACACCTCAAAAAAGACTTCTTTACCAACACCATCTAAGTTGCATCCCAGTGCAGGAGGCTAAGATGGTCACAAGAGGCATGGTGCAAGTCTCCAAGATCCTAAGCACAAGAGCATTCTGAGGCTGCTACCACCCACAGGAGAAGGATCATGTTTTGTTAACAAAGGAAAAGCACCAAGCACCCTTGCATTGGCAGTACCATTGCACTCCAATGAGGAATGATCAGCACCTAGAGTTCTGGCCACAGTGATTTTGTCTGTAAGAAAAAATCAGCCTCATCGTCCCTCATTGTCTAGGTCAGGAGAGATACATTCCCTTAAGGCTGTAGTAATCCTTCCCAGATCCCAAGTATCCCATCCTTGCAGATCCAATCATTTCAAGAGACATCCTGATGCCAGTGGTCTGGGGATGGCAGAAGAGAGCACAAAAGCTGCTTTCTAATACGTTCCACTACTAAGGAATTACAATGTCTGCTTTAGTGGCAATGAAGGCCATGGAATCGGAGCCTATAAATTTGTAAGATAGTGAACTAACTTTGGTACCTGTGACACACAATGTCATCAAGACCTACTGAGCCACCTTTTGTGTCCACTTGCCAGTCTTTTTATGGGACCCATACAAGCACAGTCCAGAATCAATTAGATCTCTTTGAGAATCATATCATTCCTCTCTTACAGGGAGGAGATGGAAACTCAGGAAATGGATAAAGAGGTAAGAACTAAAATCAATGGAACTACTTGCTCCGATGGGACTATATCATATTCGTCCCCTGATTCAGCATGGTGCCAGCCTCGTCTTCTCTGCCTAATGATTACAAACAAATCCGAGACTCACTAAACAGGGTGGCAAAAGTACTCCAGATTCCCCAGCAGAGGTACCAGAGGCACTTCATAAACTCGTGGGCATCCTACAGAGTGTGAACCCAGCAAGGTGCTGCTTTCTGTTTTGCAGGCTGCAAGGTGATCTGGCATACCTCAGCCACATGTTCTCCCATGCCAAAAAATACAGAAAAGAAATACTTCATACCAGAAAGGGGTGCAGAGATTTTATTTACACCCCTTATCCTGAACTCCTTAGAAATCCAGCCTGCCACAAATAGGCAACATCCTCATTACAGAAGGGATGGATCCTGAAAGCTAAGCATTTGGATCTATTTGCAATGAAGTTTTTTACTGCAACCCACCTGCAATTCCACATAGCAAATTGTCATGCATTAATGCCTAAATATGATTTTGTTCATTATTCCAAGTTCACGGAATTCACCGACAAACTCATGCAACAAGAATGAGTGCCGTTCCAAGCACTTACTGAGATAGGTACACTGATTGCCAGATCATCCCTTCAAGTTCACTCAGCGCAGCTGACACAGCTTCCTAGTCGATAACTTTGGCTTTTTTATTCAACCATAATTCTCATAATTCCCTGGGAAAATCAACTCTATAATGAAAGGAGTTGCCCTAAGGGAATGGCCTGTTCAGTGAGCATATGGGTGATCATTTATGCTCATTGAAGGACTCAAAGGAACCCTCCACTCCATAAGAATTCACTTCACTATCCAGGAGGAAATTCCATAGACCACAGTCTTATAAGCAGCATTCAACATCTCAACCCTTTTCCATCAAAGGGGCTTTAAGCCACTATAGAAATGGCAGAGGATGGAGGGAACAAGTATAATGTTTTCACCTCTTTCTCTTTCAAACCCCAGCCTTGAGCTAACAAACACTTTTGAGAGATCTGAATCAAACCAGTTGCCAGTCTATCTACCCAATTGGTCACCCATTTTGGTGACTGCCTAGCTCATTTCTCCCAAGCCTAGCAAATGATAATAGAAAAATGGGCTCGTCACATCATTCATATCTTCTTTGCCATAGTGTTCTTCTGCTCCACTCCAACCTTCCCTCCCCCATGGGCATCCATCTTCAGAGACCACTCCCATGAAAGGATGCTCATTCAGAAAGTAGACTCTCTTAATCAATAGGGAGCCATAAAACTGGGATATTCCCAGCACAAAGGAAAAGGGTCTTTCTCATATCCAAAAGAAGAAAGAATGGAGACCCATCTCAGACAGCAGGTAGCTTCATGTCTTTATCTGGAAAAACAAGGTTCAGGAGAGTCACCCTAGCATCAGTAATTCTTCCTCTGAACAACTGCATCTGGTTTACCACTCTTGACATGAAGGACGCCTGTACTCACATGGACATCCATCCCACACACAGACGATTCCTGAGTTCACTGAAGGTTCAAATCATTGTCATTACGGCATGCTCCCCTTTGGCCTCACAACTGTGGCAAGAGTATTCACAAAGGTGCTATTAGTTGTGGTCTCCTACTTTCACTGTTACAGATCATCACTATTCCCCTTCATGAACTGGTTATTGATAGGGAGCTCTCATCAGGAGATTCTGAGAGTGATCTCATATCTGCCTAATCTTTTGTGCTCACTGGGACTTGATATAAATATAGAAAAGTCTGATTTAGTTCTACGTAGACTATAAAGTTTACTGAGGCAACACTGGACTCTATCAGTGGCAACATATCCCTTCTTTGGATCCGATTCCAGTCATCTTGGTATCCAGCCTTTTCATTCTGTTCATGTGTCGTCCTTCTAGGTCTTATGGCATCCTGTACCTATATGAATCCCTTTGTTGCCTACACACTTGGCTCAAACAGCATACATGTCAAGAAGAAGACACCATATGGAAAAACTCGACTCTGTCTCCCACAAAGTGTGGACTTCTCTAATCTCTTGGGAGAAAATTTTGTGTTTGAGTTCCCTTCCTTTCCTCCTCCCTATCCAAGAAGACATTGATCATAGATATTTCCTTGTTAGGATGGGACATTTTCTCTAGCCCAGAAATAATTTTTTCTGCTCTTTCTCCAATTTTTTAAAACATGCTTCTAAAACTACAGACACCAGAACTACATATGGTATCCCACTATCAGTCTCACCTATAGAGCTGGCTGAAATGTGAATTGGCGGTTTATGAGAAATGCTGACTTTCTGAAATTTAGTTTTGGTCCAATTTGGAGTTAAACCTTTCATTTCAGAAACACATCCACATGGTGTTTCCTCAACAAAATATGCTCCTGGGACTAGAATCTGCTGATTGAATTGACTCTAATGTTAGTCTGTAAGGGCCACTGATCTCAGCAGCTGAGGTGGCTGGAGCTCCTGGCCATTTAAATCGCTACTGAAGCTGCAGACACACCCCTTCTGTCTGAGGCCCCATCCTTTCCTCTCTCCCCAAGCACATTCCCAGAAATATCTGTCCTCAGTTGTGTTGCCCACAGTTGCTGGGATTACCAAATGTGAGGCTCTAGAGCAGGACATGCACTTGGAGCAGAAAATGTTGAGGTTTGTAATGGTCCTTTGTTCCTGGAGGGATCTCTGTCCCAGAGTTTTGGATGATCTTGTTTGATATCCTGGTACCATGGATCCCTCTGAAGATAAGGGCCTAGACCTTGAACTTGATTCAAAATTCTGTGACAATCCAGTGTAGGCAGTGGTTTCCCCATGACAGCATGTGTTAGATCTATTAGTTAGCTGGTTCTTAATCCATTATTAATGTGTGCTTTATTGATATTGTACAGTGCTATGTTTTTAAAGAAAGTGCCATGCAGTACCAAGTCAAACGCCTTACAAAAGTACCTACAGTTACTTTTATCAACCAAACTTAATGTCCTCAAAAAATGAAATCAGCTTTGTGTGAAAAAAGTGATTTTATACCAATGTGTGTCCACTGGGATTGATTATATTCCCACCCTTAATCCTTTATTAATGGAGAATGCATATAATCTGCAGCTGTTTCCAGGGGGACATCAATAGGACTGTACAATTTTGGGAAATCTTTGATTCCTGTTTTCCCATGGCAATTGTAGCCATGCAGGCCTGCCGACAGAGGGGGTAGCATAAAGGGGGCAATTGCTCTAGGGCTTGGAGATTTAAAGGAGCCAGGAACTCCTGGCCACTGCTGCTACTGCAGCAGTTTCCAGAGCCCTAAGACCCTTTGAATTGCTGCTGGAGTTCCAATCCATGGAGCCACAATGCTCTGCACAAATCCAGGCCTCGGGGTGTGATCTGGGCATCGCTAAGGACTGACTGCCTTCAACCTGCCCCTTCCGCCTGAAGCCCTGCTCCTTTCCCTGAGGTACTGCCCCTTCTTGGGGTGCAGACTGGACCTCCCACACACCTTGCCCCAGGACCTGTGGTGGCTGTTGGCCCCACTTTGCCCATGTGATGCTATATTTTATTCTCACGGTACACTGGTTGGCATATTTATTAGGTTGTGACAGGACCTGGTTGCCTTCCAGTTCTCATTTAGCTCTGGAGTCTTCAAAGATGTCTCCCTGTGCTAGAGAGCAGTGGTATACACTGGCAGTGACAGAACTGCAGCTGCTAACTCCTACGTCGTCCAACAGCCCAGCAGTTCTGAGAATTTTCTTCTTAATGTGGCTGTGATCCTCAAAAAATTGTGGCTGTGAAAGATATGACACGTAGCAAGTAGCATAGATACAAATGTTAACACACACCAAAAGAAAAAAAAGACACACACACACCACGTCAAGAAAACAATTAAATTTACCAATTTAATCATTTCTTAGTTACCTTGCAGAAAGGCACTGACTGATGGTAATTTTTAAATACACTATGGACACAGATCAGAAAACAATTACCTTCCTAGTTGGTCAATCACATAGTGGTATTTACTCACAAAGCAGCTCCAAATCACAGCAATTAACTGTAAATTGGCTCTAGTGTTCTCCCTGGAAAACCAGTTTTCCTGTCAAATTTCCAGCTGTCTCAGACTTTTCTGGGTTTGTTTAATTTATCTACAAACAGCATGACTGTTTGGAGCCTTTCCTGCCTCTGTTTTACATTTTCTATGGTGGTGGTATTGTCAAGGCTTTTGTATTGTAGCCATGAAAGTAATAGGAGCAGAGGAGTAAGAAAACACAGTGAATAAGCAATTTGTTACCAAAATTCTTATCCCTATTAAAAGGGCAACTTTGACCATAGTTATTAGGATTCCACTGGTGTCTTCCAGCAAGAAAACATTTTATGGGTGCTTTTTATGGATGTGTTTTTCCTCTTTTATTCATTCTCTCACTTTTGGTGAATTTTGTGCTCATGGCTGAATGACAAGCCTAGTCCTCTCTTTGGGTCCAGTCCACAGCTCCTTACAAAGTCATTTACACCAGTGCAAAGGGGATGTAAAACCTTATCCAGTCAGAATAGAACCATTTTTCACTCAAATTACACTGGTGCAAGTAACAGGTTAAGTTGTTGATAAACTGAACCTCTGGCTCATAAGATTGGTGTAGCATCTTCTTTTGCCATGGCTGGCTTTCTCAATTCCTGCTGGTGTGGTCCAACCTTAGCTTATAGGAGAATATCTAGGGGGAAGGATGTATCTCAATATCCATAGTTGTTTAACCTCTGCATTCTCTGTTGGAACTGGCCATACGAGCATCCATGTGTGATAGTGGTTTTGTGATAGGAACTCCTGTTGACTTAGAGCCCAAAACTCATTTCACAGCCTGGTGACAGATAATAACTTTGTCAGTATTTGAGTTTGAACAGAAACATACAGTTGAAAGGTTACATACTGCACTACCAGTTCCCAGAACCATACACTTCCTCTCATTAAGATAAGTTAGGAATAAAAGCCCAGATGATGCAAAATGCACGGGCCTGCTGTGAAATACTAAGTGTGCTGAGGACCTCACAGGTTTGGAAGAACAGTTCACCTACTACCTCTTTCACAAATAATAATCTATTTTGACCAAAATGTTAAATGCATTAAATGAATGTTTTACTAGTGTACACAAAAATAGTTTAAAACAGTGCAGGAAATTCAGAGCTCAAGCAACCACTTGGTCCTTGACACATTCCATTGTGGCTGAGCACTGTAGAAAATTAATGTTTAATGGATAACATTGCAAAGCTACGGTGCTGCAGCTTCCTTATTTATGTTGCTTTTCTTTCCAGAGCTCTGTTTTGATCTGATATAGTCCCAGGAATCCTAGCTCCACACAGAATTTCACAAGAAAGTTTTCCATCTGTGTAAAAGAAAATCATGTGCCTTTCCTAGGTACCAAAAGAATTCATGAAAAGGCATTAAAGTGACCCAAAAGAGAAGGTTACATTTCTTTAGGAAGCTGTGAAGCTTATAGGGTATGTCTACACTACCCCGCTAGTTCGAATTAGCGGGGTAATGTATGCATACCGAACTTGCTAATGAAGCCCAGGATTTGAATTTCCCGGGCTTCATTAGCATAAAGCCGGCGCCGCCATTTTTAAAAGCCGGCTAGTGCGAACCCCGTGCCGCGCAGCTACGCGCGGCTACACGCGGCACGGGCTAGATAGTTCGAACTACGTAGCCATTCCGAACTATCTGTACTCCTCGTGGAACGAGGAGTACAGATAGTTCGGAATGGCTACGTAGTTCGAACTATCTAGCCCGTGCCGCATGTAGCCGCGCGGCACGGGGTTCGCACTAGCCGGCTTTTAAAAATGGCGGCTCCGGCTTTATGCTAATGAAGCCCGGGAAATTCAAATCCCGGGCTTCATTAGCAAGTTCGGTATGCATACATTACCCCGCTAGTTCGAACTAGCGGGGTAGTGTAGACATACCCATAGATACAATACAACCATATGACTAAATGTAATACCAAAAGGCAGAATCAAACCAGAGACCTCTGAAGCTTAGTGCATGACCCTCTAATGACTGAGCTAACACTTTCTTAAGGCTGTAGAGGAAACTCATTCTTTTTCCCTGTAAGTGGTGTAAGTGCCACTACATGGGACAGTACACCAAACCCAGTAGGTGTGTGGGTTACATAAGCATTGAAGACACATTATTGCCCAACCTGTATTGCATAAGGAATGGTATAAAATCTGAACATTAATTTGGATTTGAAAAAGTGTTGCTCATGCATGTGGAGGAAGTTTGATTTAGACAAAACTGAATCACATAGATATAGAAAAACTTAATTTTCTTCTACAAAAAACATTTTTGTATTCCCCTATAATACTTCCTCTCAGACATAAATTAGAATATCTGCTTCGCTTAGGCCTACAATGGCATAAACTGAGTTCAATTGACACTGATAGCTGCCTAAAATGCAGGTTATAAGAGAGTGTAATCATGCCCTTGTCTGCATATTTCTTAACTCCTTTGCATATTTCTTAACTCCTTTGGAGGAAGAAGAGTTGAGTGGCAGGAGAGTGACTGTACCTTCTGAATGCATGAAATAGGGATGATGGATAATCAGCACTTCTATCTGGAAGAGCAAACCAATTAGATAGTTTTGACTACTTGGGAGGTGCTGGTTTGGCTGAGGCAAGGTCATTTTCCCATGCTGTGGAAAATACTCTGCTTTCTTTCCTAGGCAGTCATCCCATTTAGTAACAAAAATGACAGTCTTCTGGGCATAATAATTCAAATAATTTGTATATTTGTGCAACCTTATGTTTGTACATGTCTGTTTTCTCTCTTTTCTGGTACTTACCCTTTTGCGTGCAGGGTATAGAATATACACACATACAACTCATTTGTGTGAAGAGGATTTGTATGCACAAACCTCTTTACCTGAATGCACAGCTGCAGGTGCTGAAAAGAGAAGTGCATATGCAAGTACATGTGCATGCATTAGAAGAAGCCATACACAGAACCTAGGTGGGATTTTAAAAAGTGCCTCTGTAATTTAGGAGCACATGTCTCATTGCAAGTCAGTGATCCTTTTGCTCCTAACTTACGCATTTTGAAAATCTTACCCCATGTGTCCAGGTGCAGTGCATATTTGCTTAATAATAAGCACAACAGTCATACATACATGAAAATTTCAGTCATTTCACAGCAGAAAATGGACAGTAAAATCATTTCTGTAGGTCCTATGGTATTTATAACCCCCTCCTTTTCAACCCCAAATCTGGGGCCAAGTTTGACTTCCATGTCTCTTTACTGTTTCCATATATTATTTACAGTAGGCTTCTGATAATCCAGCACCTTGGGACCTAGGTGGTGCCGGATTATCAGATATGCCGGAGTACCAGGAGGTACTCCAGCGGGAGGCTGTGAAGGGTCTGCCGGGACCAGCACTGCATCCGGGGGGTGGGCAGGGAATGGCACGGCGAGGGGCGAACCCTCCACCATTTTGCAGTGGTGGTGGCGGACTTGGGGAAGCAGCGGAGCAGAGCAGCTGGGGTGCTGCCGGATTGGTCCCGCAGCGCCGCCCCTCACCCCCCTGCTTGGCAATAACTACTGCAGTCTGGGGGGTGGGGAGCCCGCTCCCTTCCTGGAAACTCTCAGCAGCTGCGCGGGGCTTCCCCCGCCTTCCTGCAAAACAGCAGAGGGTTTGCCCCTCACCGCACTATTCCCCACCCACTCTCCACCCTCCGGCCGGACACACTGCGGGTCCTAGCAGACCCATCACAGGGGTATAATTCTCTTCTCCTCTTCCCTTTACCAGCCACGAGTGCCCATGAGGCTCATAGCAAGTCCAATTGTCCAGCTGGCCAGAGCAGTTCCGGGTTCCAGTTGGTGCCGGACTATTGGGAGTTCCGGACCACTGGATACCGGACAATTGGATTTTTGCTGTATTATACAGTGCTACCAAATAACACACTAAAATGTTATTGACGTTAACTGCACCCTCTTTTCTTTCTCTAGTTCCTTTGCTATCTTCCCTGGTCTGTCTTGCTATTCTAATGGTGAAGCTCACTCTTAATATTTTTTCTGATAACACAGTTACTGGGCCGTGACTCCCAAGTAGGGGACATTACATTCTATTATCACTTTCTGTAATTCCATCCTTGAATTCTGGGAACCAAGATTTCAGACCAATAAGTGATCACACAGGATAAATCTGATTTGCAATATGAAAGGATTAACCTGCCTAACTCTGTGTTACAGTAGTCTCTGGACACAGGTAATTTTTATACACTGTACTATGGAATAGATTTTACATTGATTAAGGATGCTTTGCTAGTATAAAGCAGGTCCATGTGAACATGGCGTATGTCCAAATGAGAAATCCCTTATTATGTTTCAGTACCATAAAACAACACAGCCAGGCTACGTCCACACTGCGGAAAAGGAAATGCAAATGGAGCGCTCATTTGTATATCTCATGCTCTCATTTGCATATCTTCCAAACCTTTTTGAGGAAGAGGGTTCTGTGATAAAAAGCCCTGTGTAGAGGGGGCCATTTGTTGGAAAAAAATCCTTTTGCGCAAGAGCCTGTAGACCTAATTTTTTGAGGAATAAGGGATCTTGCGCGAAAGGGTTTTTTTCTGACAAATGGCCCTGTCTACAAAGGGCTTTTTATCGCAAAAACCTCTTCCACAAAAAGGATCAGAAGAAGATATGCAAATGAGAGCGTGAGATATGCAAATGAGTGCTCCATTTGCATTTCCTCTTCCGTAAAAAACCCGCAGTGTAGACACAGCCCCATTGTTTCAGTCGTCAGTTTGAATTCTGTCCATTATCTATTTGAGTCAGGCACTAGGTTCTTAGATTCTGCTTTTCATCAATGCAACCTAAAGCGGGAAGTTTCATTACCTGAGTGAGGCACAGAAAGGTGAAGTAAATTGTCCAGGCGGGGTAATCCAGCAGGCTGGTGGCAGAGCCTGAAATAGTTGAGTCCCAATCCTATAATATGTCCAGTGGGCCATACTAGTACAAAGAGGTAGGATATAATGCTCTTCAGGTGTTGTATGTCAAAACCTGAACCACTTACTCAGTCATTAAAGCTAATATAATGGTTGTAGGATTGGACTTCACATTTGGAAAATTGAGGCATATAAACAAAATAAAGGCCACATTTCTTACTCCTTTCAGACTGTCTCCATTTCATACCCATCCAAAACTTGAGCAAACTCCACATTTGTGCCCCCACACGGGCAGTTGCCTTTGTGCACTGTGCAGTTGTCTGGACATTTACTTGATTGGCTTGCACCCTTTCACAGTGCTCATAAAATGGAGTCTGGAAGAGCCTTTTCCCTTAGAAATATAATTTTAAAAAGCTCAGCCAGTTCTATAATACTCTTTCCATTTGCAACTTAGTTTGTCTGTACAGTTGTGAACCTTTGAGAACAGTTATACAGAGGAAATACACAGGCCCGCCAACAGGGAGGCGAAGGGGGCAGTTGCCCCGGGACTGGCGATTCAAAGGGGTTCAGGGCTCTGGCTGCTGCTGCTACTACTGCAGGAGCAGCCTGAGCCTCGGGCCCCTTAAATTGCCTCTGGAGTGATGTTATGCCATACATTATGGGCGGCTTTTAGGGCTGGTGGGGAAAGCACCTCAGGTCCAGGTATTGCTGAGGACCAGCTTCCCTCAGCCCTGACCCTTCCATCTGAGACCCCTTCTGGGTGTCACTCGCACACACACACATACACACACACACATGCACACACTAGTGGCTGCATCTAGACTGGCATGATTTTGCGGAAATACTTTTAACGGAAAAGTTTTTCCGTTAAAAGTATTTCTGCAAAAGAGCATCTAGATTGGCAAGTGCCTTTGCGCAAAAGATTTGCTTTTGCGCAAAAGCATCTGTGCCCAGTATAGAAGCGATTTTGCGCAAGAAAGCTCCGGCGGCCATTTTCGCCATTGGGGCTTTCTTACGCAAAAAAATCCTGTCCCTGTCTACACTGTCCCTCTTGCGCAAGATCACTTGCACAAGAGGGCTTTTTCCCGAGCGGGAGCATCAGAGTTCTTGCGCAAGAACACTGACAATCTTACATTAGATCATTAGTGTTCTTGTGCAAATTCTCGCAGCCAGTTTAGACAGCTGGCAAGATTTTGCTCAAAATCTTGCCAGTCTAGATGCACCCACTGTGTCCAGAGCTCACACAGGTTTATGAATAGTGCTGTTTCCAGAACTAGGATGATATGTGGACCTAGGGGATAGATAATGAGCATGCACAACTGAAGGCATATAATCCTACCTAGTTTAATTCAGCCCTGAACAGAGGGGCATCGTGAGAACTTCTCGAAATTTAATTCACTTTGACTTAAGTGGCACTTCACTGGTACATAGGGGTTGCATTGAACCTGTGCATAGGTTTGAATTTCACCCAGCATGAACACACAGTATACACAAATGTGATAGCCTTCTATTTCAGTACATTTCTCATGTACTAAGGCAAATTACATATACGTTTGTCTTATAATAGGATTTTTAATTGTTTTTATTTAGAAATGAGAATAACTTTGAGCTTCATTAAAACCAAATGTTTATTTGCGTTCATGGGTATCAGATTTATTAATTTACCTAACTCTCCACTTGTAATTCGGCAGAATAATATACCATCAGATAATGCCATCCGAGCCAAGTTTTTCTTTAGCATCACAGTTTCTAAGACAAGTATGCATCAGTGGTTTATATTGTCAGGGCCCACTCTTCTGCTGACAGGTTGGAAAAGAAAAATCTCATTTGTATTTTAAAATTTCCAAAAGCCTGTTGATTTATGAAATATTACTGGCTTTGCATTATGTTTTGTTTCTTAAAAAAGTGAAGGGGAAATGGAATAGACCATTTCACTTTGTCATGTATTAAGTTAAGTTATTCCCTTTAATTACACTTCCCCTCAGGAGGTTCCTGGCAAGTTAACCAGCAATTAATAACTGCATTTGTTATTTTATGTTTTAAGTTTCCTTTCAGTGGGATGAAGAGAGAAATCCACATTGTATTCTCCTCCACTCCAAGTTCCCTTTTGCTAGTGACAGAAGGGGATCTGCCCAATCTGAGGGAGGATCAATTCTTTGCAGACTTGTTTGCCTTGTCAGGGAGTAGTGAAGTCTAACTGGGCTGGAGCTGCTACTTTTTAGGGTTGTGGGCAATGGACTCTTTCTCTTGTGGGCAGAGAAAGGGGAAAATTAACCATGGGAACAAGGAACCTCTTCTTTTCTGGAGGAAGGAGTGGGAGTATGGGGATTACTGGGCAGAGAGAAGAAATGGAGAAAGGGTGATGGTATGAGGAGATGAGGAGGTGAGAGTAGGCATACCATATTACAGATGCTAGTGGTGTCACTTAATGTACCACTGGAAGGTGCTCAGATATTAGGGTGATGAGGGGCTCCTATTTTGCTTATGCTGTCACATAGCTATTCAAGAGGAAGGCCCTTTGGTATGCAAACTTCCATCTAAAAAGCACAGCTTCTTCCAGCTCTCTCTTTGGACCTTCACAGACTTCTTCCAAATTCAGCCTGGAAGACTTGGGAAGAAAATGAAGAGGCACAGAGCCTGTGTGTAAATAGCACCAGCCTTTTGGTAGATCTCAGGAGATCCATGATGGGCCCCCATTAGCTGTAGGAGCCCTCCCTTTTTTTGCACCTTCACTCTCTAATGCTGTCATGTATGCACCTTTTATGAGCACAAATGCCTTGTCCACACTTTTGGCAGCATGGAGAGGGGAGTGAAAGGCCCTGACAGGAGAGCCAATGATGAAAGGTTTCAGCAGTTGCCCCCTCTATTAGTCCCCCGCCACTGTGAAAGGCTACGGATCAATGACCCTTAGTGCTGGCTGGGAAATGGAGAACAAAACAATAAAAATTACAATCTACTCTACCTGACATCCTAGCCCTGTACAGTTGGTGGTCTAAAATAAAGCTCCAAACAGACTGCCATCCAAAATCAAGCCAAAAACCACAGCTACCCCTCCCCGCAAGCAAACAGGAACATTCCCAGTTAATATAACATTTCTGGAACAAAAAGTTGTTCTGGAGCATGTATAGAAATGAAAAAGAATGGACGGAACCTAAAAGCAGTCACGGGTATACATTGGAATCAGTGGATCATTTATGTGAGCAAGGGACCATGGCTTAGCCCACAGAACATAGGCCTACGGCACAGAAGACTTGTGTTCTATTCCCACTTTCTCTGTGTGTTGCTGAGTGATCAGAAGCAGATATAGCATTTTCTTGTGCCTCAGTTTCTCCATGTGTGAAATGAAGTTGCAGAGACTGCTCTCCTGCATAAAGCTCTACAGAGGCAAATAACTAAATAATTGTATTATTATTTAACGTCATTTCCTAAATGCAGCAAGCAAGGATTTCCAGCGAGAGGACTGCCAGAGAGGACTCTGAACTAGGAAAACTTTTCTTACTTCAGCTTGGATACAAAATCCTGATACAAAACTCACTGAAGTCAATTACATTCTCTCCATTAACTTCAGAGTGCCCTGGATTAAATCCAGAAATCCAGCTCACCCCATTAAATCATAACTGCTGGGCTAGGGCATAGGGTGAGAGGCTTTTTCACAGGTAATCAGAAACTAGGTTATGGAAGAGTTCATATTCTAACACTGAGGCTATGTCTAGACTGCGGAGTTAAATCAGAAAAAGATACGCGAATTGCAAGCCACAATTCGCGTATCTTTTTCCGCTTTTTTTTTCTGATGAGGCTTTTCCAAAATTTGGCCCATCTACCCAGGGCTAAATTTCGGTAAAACCTCCTCTTTCAGAACATCCCTTATGCCTCATGTAATGAGGAATACAGGGATGCCAAAAGAACATGTCCGCTTTTTTGGAAACTTTTGAAAAAGCGGACACGTTTCTTGGACACAGCAGAGCTTTTCCGGGATACCTCCCTTATCCCGCAAAAGGTCTGCAGTGTAGACATAACCTGAGTGAGTAATAAAAATGTGGACTATTTTTCTTAACTGATCTAGAGTAATACTTCCTCAGCTGTTTTCTAATATTTGAAAGGCTTTTGGTAAAAACTATTAAATATACAATGCAGCAGTGGTAAAATCAGTAAATGTCTCACTGCATTGACTATTTTTTATTCTTTACAACAAAAAGCTATTCAGCAAAAACATCCCAACTGTTGGCTCCTTTGCTTTGGAAGTAAACATCCCAGCTGAGCTATATCCTGTCTTGGCCTTTGAGAATGTGTACGCTATGGAGGAGTGGGAGAAACTCATGTTCATGAGGAAGAGGCAAAAGCAGTGTGGGAGTAATCAAGCTTGTTTGACAAAAATGTGCGAGGAAAAGAGTAATTTTGGATTTATTTTATTTGCATCAGATTCTAAACACTGAAAGGCTATAAGGTACAATTACTGTCATCTCCACTCCACCAAAAGAAGTAAAGAAATAGAAGTTTTCATCTAGCTACATTTTTAAGGTGCTGTATTTGGCACTGATTATTGTAAAAAATGCATTTGTAGCAAAAGGAAATTAGTGAGAAAACAGAGAACCAGCCAAGATAATGCATATTTGATATTCATTATCTTATTACAGATGGTCAAAAGCAGGTGCTGATATCCTGTAGGCAATACTCAAAGAATAACAGTACATTAAACAGAAAGTTATATTTTCTTCTATGTTGAATTTGCAGATTTTTGTATAGCATGATGGCCTATATGCAAAGGTAGAGCTGTTCTTAAAAGCTTTTACTCTCATTCAAGATGGGAATTTCAGTGTCAGTGAATTGAAGGTTCCAGTCTCAGTACTGTAGTTGGAGAATAAAATTAGTCACTTAATAAAAATATCTTCTCTTTACTTACATCCATATTTCCTGCTTCTGGGGAAAAGATCATGGAAGGGAAATAGTAGTTATGGAGTGACTTTGGACAGTGGTTGAGATTACAAAATGATACGCTGGAGAAGCTGTAGTAATGATACTATCGCTTGCAACTTGTACATTGTACAATGTAAGCAATTTCTTTTATAAACTCCTGTGACCATGACACTGATGAAGCAGCGAGAGGTTTTTAACCAAATGTATAGTATAAATAAGGAGGAATATGAAATATGTATTATCTTATTTTTAGTAAACTGTACAATTTAAGAAACAACACCTAAATGTTATGTATTTAGTGTTGCCTACCTGTCAATGCTGTAAAAATGTCAGAATTGCTTGACTCCATCAATGAAGCATCAGCATGGAATTCTGTTTCCATTGTTGCTCTAGCTGCCTTCAGAGTTTAATGATTAGTTATACCAGAAAAAGGCTACAACCATTATTTAATTAAGTTGCGTTCTAGACTTGCCAATTGTTGGTGCAAAGGGGATGTTGTCCCATGTTTCCTAGCCTCTTAGACTTTTTGTAGATGACTTAAAAGACTAGCCAAGAATGGAGAACTATTAATTGGTTGTTGGGAATTTTTCCGATGACTCATAATAGTTAGTAAATTTTTCTCGGCCTTTTATGCTTCATCTTACTCTACATTTTTCCTGTTCCATTTTGGCACTGTAAGGAAGATAATTTAATATTTAATGTAAAAATATAATATCAGTGGGTCATTATGGTTTTGATGTTTAAATTTAGTAAAAGCAGAAAACCACACTGCAATTGTGCCACTTCCTCTTCTCTTTTAGACCTTGCTTGTTCTCTGTCTCTTCCCACATTACTTTTCTTCTGGATTTATCTGGCTTTCTCCTTCTCTTTTTAGCTAGTGAAAAAACTTATTCACACTTTTAACTGGTATACACTTAGGGCATGTCTATAGTTGCCAGAGAATCAACGCACAAGAGTTCAATCTTCTGACATTCAATTTAGCAGGTCTAGTATAGATACTCCTCTGGTACTGGAATCCAGTACTCCTCCTTTTGCAAGCAGTAAGGGAAACCAATGGGATCATTTGCTCCTATCAGCTTCCTGCAGTGTGGACACTACTACGGTTCGGCTTATGGTAAGCCAACTCGGCATATGATAAACAACTATGATTGTACATAGCTTGAGTTGCATACCTTAAGCCAGCCATCCTGGTCTAGTATAGACCAGGCCTAAGTGTAAAGCTCTTGGAGGAAATGGTTATCTGAACTGAATTATGAATGCTCCAAAACCATGCAGCACCGCCTCAGTTATTTGGGCTGTAGCAGAAATTTGATACCTATATCTGATTGTTTTAATTTTCAAAATATCTGTATAAATGTTTAACAATCCACAAAACACGGCTGTGTAGTGGGTAAATATGGGCCTGAAGTGACTTGTCAAAGGCTGCTGAGGGAGTGGCAAATGAAGGATTTATTGGACCCTGGTTTTGTTCAGAGCTGTAAATTATGGCCCTCTCTCGTAAAGATCTTCTTGTGGAGGGTATTGCAGACCACTTTGAGAAACATTGCTCTAGTGCTTTTCAGCTGAAGTTCTAATTAAGGAACCCTCCCCATACTTGGCTAGATAGGTAAATGTCATCCCCACTTTACAGAAGAAGAAACAGGTGGCATGAACTGATTTGTTTGTGTTGCGTTGTAACCCAATGAAACCTGATCTCCCTCATGTGCTGTAACTTTTCAACAGTCTCTCTGCTGCCTTCTGATATTTTCTGACAGGTTGTCCCTTTCTGTAACCCTTCATTACCAAAGGGGCCTCAGAAAGGAAGAAACTGTCTCCACTGTGCTGCCTAGCATGGCCTATCTCAGTAAAAGCAGGTTCAAATGGCCAAAGCTTCGCATTCACTGTTTCAGTGTATTCAACTGGTGGTTTGTTTGGGGTTTTTTTGCTTACCATTATGTAGTCACTGCACTAAGGATGAGACTCATTGACTTGTAAAGCACTTTGCAGTGATCCTCCGCTATGAAAAGTCACTAAATGTCATATTCTCTCCTCCCACTTTAACTTCCATGTTGATGCTGGAGACCTGGCTTCTAAGACATCATTATGGCCATCTGTGCCTGTTCCATGCCAGTGTGGTGTGGTCCATAATAAAAATGAGAGCAGCCTTTTGATTCTGTGGAACAGCGCTTTAAATGGGGAGCTTTGACTATTAGTGGAAATATTATCATACCATGAGCTGCAGTACTTTAGGCCAGCCGTCAATAGCCCCCGAGGAACTGGTCCAGCAACTAGGGATTGCAGGGGCATTGGCACACTCCCTGGGCTTGTGGGGAGTAAGTGGGACAGGTGGTAAGAGTGCTACCATGGCATTGTGATAGCGCTCTGGCATGAGAGGCTTTGCTTTACTTTAGCAGTGAATGCAGCAGGACAGTATCCAGTGTGATAATCCTTTTAATGTGAGCTGTCAGAAGTGTAAAGAGAGATTGGTTTTCTGGCCAGGGCCCAGGATTGGAAGCCAGGAAAGAATGCACCTGCTCCAAGCTCTTCCATAGACTTCTTGAGTGACTTCATCAAGTTACTTGTTTTCTGAGCCTCTTTTTCTCCTTTACAGGCAGTAGATCTCAGGTGTTTAGCAACGATTCCTTTATTAATGTTTGTAAAGCTCTTTGAGATCCCTAAGTGGCAAGTAATATTGCAGTACACATTATTATTCTTGGAGTCAATTGAATTAAACAGAAATCCAGTGGTTAATGAAGCTGGGCTCCATTATAATTCGGTATTATACAGTGTCCAATAATTAAGTTTGATATTGTAGTGTGGTGTTTCTCAAACTTTTTTTAAGTACCCCTTTAAAAAAATTATAAGTACCCCCTTTTTTAAAAAAAAAAGTACCCCCAGTACCTACAGTTTTCAGACACGCACATTTTTTTTCTACCATTGCAACACATTTGTTTAAACAACTTAATCGTAGCTGGGTGGGCGATGACATTTTTGGGTGTAAAAAGTACAAAAATAATAAAGCGCTATAAAACTTAAAACAAAAATTCAGTTTTCTTCAAATTTTGGTTGTGTTGATGTACCCCTCAGACTTCTCTCGAGTACCCCTAAGGCTACTCGTACCACAGGTTGATGTGCGCAACAGCATTCAGTTTAAAAGTTATAATATATATTTCTGATCAAGGTTTTTTTTTTTAATTGCTCACTTCATTCTTGTTGGTTAATATTTGCTAAGAGTCATTCCAAGCAGATGCATTCTAACTCCTCTCAGCAGTGGTACTGCATCACAGGAAGAATGGAAAACACATCAAACACAAATGTAATTTTGCTGTACTCCACAATATTTCAAAGGAGGAATATTTTCTCTCTGCCTTTGGTTCTTGTAAAGTACAGTATGTCTAGATGACGCATACATCACTGATGTCTCCGACCCCAGCAGGTTTTGACGTTAGAAATCAGCATTTTACTGCTTCATATTTCATCATGATTATTAAAACCTCTATGTTGGCTGAAAACAAACACATCAGCACTTAAAAGCAATACATCATTTTTTGATCTTTTATAAAACAGGGGACTTATTTTATTTGAAAATAAAACCTACATTCTGGAGCCATTGGAAAATGCTACGAGTGAACACAAGATCTACCGAGCAGAGAACCTGAAAATAACCTCCGGATCTTGTGGCAACCAATTCAATGTCTCTGGCATCACTGTTGATGACACTCCACAGTCTTCTCAAGCATTCACTAGCAGGGTATGTGGAAAGATAGTTTTATGTTTCTGGATTGTTGATAATCTCTTTATGCTAATTTCCAGAAATTGATCAAATATCTACATCAAAACTAATTGCTGAGATACATGTGTATCATTTGAAATGGTGCATAGATGGTGAAATTGTGACTCTATTGAGTGGGGCCAAGATTTCACCTTGTGTTTGTGGTCATCATGAAATCGAGTAAAATAGCGATGGAAAATACCCTGCTAAATTTTCCCCTCTTTGCTGCTACCTGATGGTTACAGTACTAGGTAGTTAGCCCAGATGACTTCTAAACAGCCCAGCAAATGAAGATTCTGCCTTTTCTCTTGAGATTGAGTTCTCAGTTTTAAAAGATCCCACTGTAAAGAGATTTTTCAGTTTCTAAATTTCATCATATCGCTTCCAGTAGATCCTCTCTGGATCTACCTAAATAACTGTTCTTTACCCTCTTCCAGGACATATGGGTTAGGACAGTGGTTTTCAACCTTTTTCATTTATAGAACCCTAAACATTAAATCTTAGTCATAGTCTGCGAACCCTTGGGGATCTGTGGGCCACAGGGGGAAAGCCACTGGTTTAGACGGCTATCGTGTATCTTCCCTTCTTTAGGTCAAAATGTGACTTTTTACAAGGAGGAGCACTGGGGAAATTGTGCATAGCCAAGGGTACAGTCTGTCTTGCTACTCCTCCCTGTGCAAAGTCAGAGCACAGTTTATTGCTTGAAGTAGGCAGAACGCTCCCTGTGGTGTGCCAGCCCTGCTCCATTGGCCTTGCACACTCCAACAAACTGTTGGGAGTTTCTTGCTCATCCTTCCAGCCCTGTGCAGGAGCCATTCACAAGCTGAGTCTTATTGCTTTGACGTTCAGTATTTGTTTAGTTCTTTTACATTTTGTCTGTGACTTAATCTCTCCAGTTTCTTAAGCGTCTATTCATCAAAGCATCTAACCACATGGTAAGTTCTCTTAAAGACAGTGGAACATAAGCATGTCTTTGAAGTTAAAATGTGTTTAAATGCTTTGTTAAATCAAGACCTTTAATCATTTTTCTTGCTTGTATTTTAATTCTTCTCTGTTTTCATTAATGAAGTGGTACAGAATTTTAGGCAGATTACAAATTCTGGTAATATATTTTGATTCCTGTGCCACTTGCAATTCAGTCTTAAAGAGAGCTGGCAATGTCTAGAATATCTTTTTGCCCACCCAGGGAGGAAAGGAGAATGTTATAGCCATGTTACTTTCCTAATAATACATGTTGAAATTTAAACACACCTTTAAATTGTAATAGGAAAGTATCTTGTGCACACAGAACACATTCTTAGCATTTTGGTTTTAGGGATATATCATGTGTAATTGTTTTTATGTAGGTGGAAAGGCACTTGACATGCAATGCATCTAGCTAATGAAAATTGTATACAATAAATGACTTTTAAATCAGACAGAAAAATTACTACCACAGATTCACGTGTCTCTTGGATTGGGATTTTGTAGAAGGGACTGTATAATATGATCAAGAATAACATAGCAGCACAAAGGTGTGTGCAGTTTTTATTAAATGTGAAATATATAATATGTATAGAGCCACACAGCCAATCTAGTTCATATATGTTATGTTCAGTGTTAAGAAAAACAGCATCAAGGGATGTTATTTATGTACTGGAACAAATTGATTTGCCTTGGAGGAGCATTAAACAGTACTTTTCCAAATGTCTTTTCTCCAAATGCATGTACATTTGTTGTTATAGATACGTTGGTATAGATATGCAACTAGATATGTTGCTAGTTCTTTTTGTAATGCTGTAAGTATGGGTAAATCAGGACATAGATTGCACTACAATGCAATTAGCTGCAGAGGGCTAGATGAAAGGAGTGATTATTAAGTCCTTTTTATAAATAAATAAATATTGTATCTGAAGAACACATACAGCCTCTGGCCTCATCACAGGAATAGATTCAATATACTAGGTCACCACAGGCTCATATGATTAGGCCCCTCCAGCCAGCTGTTGAGTTTCTAAATCTCCCCTGTTCCAAGCAGTTCTATTTTGAGATGGCTTAAATTGATGACCATGCCCAAGAATTTCTCACATGTATACATTTATGTTGTCATCAACGGTCTGAATATTAGGTTTGGGGAAAAGCAAAGTATAGCACAATTCTGTAATTTTCTGAAACACAGCTCGGAATAAGTGTCAGGTGTCTATTAAAAACTACTGTGGCAGAGAAACCATAGGAATGTGTTGTCATTTGTTTATTTCAGTGATGTAGTGTTTCACCCCTGCCCAGTATTTGTGCCTAGACATTTTTAAAGGAAGGTAAATCACGATGCTTAATCATATGACTCTCCTCCAGACTTTCCACCAAAGGTGCACTCAGCCATTGTTTCTCCAGCCCAGCCAGTTCAGCAGATTTGCTGTGTGTGTAGTTTGATTATTATACAGATCCTGTGATTTATTATTATTATTATACAGAATGTAAATATGTTTTCTTTAGTCTTTATAATGACTCTTTTCTGAATACTCTCCTATTCATCTACATCCTTCTTGAACCTTGAAAACTAGAACTAGACTCAATATTCCAGCAGTGGTTGCACTGGTACCAAATTCAGAAGCAAAATAACTTCTCTATTCCTAATCAAGAGTCCTCTGTTTATGCATCCCAGGATCTCGTTAGCTTTTTTGGCTACAGCATCTCAGTGAGAGATCATGTTCAACCAATTATCCAACACAATCCCAAAATCTTTTTCAGAGTCAATGCTTTCTAGGTTAGAAGCCTCCTGCCTCAGTGGGTCACAACTAGGAATATCAGATTCAGAATAAAATGCTGAGAAATGGGGCAGACTCACCCCAGATTGGTGGTTATTCTTCCATAAAATATAACATACCAACAGCAAAAGTAAACTGCTGTCTCACTGCATTAGTTAACAAGAAGTTGGAAATGCAATCTCCCACAAACCTTGTTTCAGCACCCAAACACTAGACGTAATGATGAATGGTTAGTAGAAACCAGTTTCATCAGCTAAAGGTTTCTTCTGATCCCAAAAAATCAGTCATATACACAACTCAAATCTTACCCAATAATTATGCTGTTGACAATCCTTTAGTATCTAGTATCTAAAGGCTGCTTATAAGAGACAAGAAAGAGGTGGGAGTTAAAATGGTCAAAGGGAATCAAATACATAAAAAATAAGATCAGTTTGACAAGTTTTGTTTTTCATAAACCCATGTTGGTTTCTATTAATTATATTACCCTCCTTTGTTCTTTATTAATCAAGTCCCATATCAACTGCTTCATTATCTTGCCTGGGGTCGATGTCAGGCTGACAAGGCTATAATTACCCAGGTCATCCTTTTACCCTTTTTAAACACTTGCAACACATTAGCTTTCTTTCAGTCTTCTGGCACTTCCTCTGTCATCCAAGATTTATTAAAATTAACCTCAATAATCCAGCAAGTTGTTCAGCGAACTCTCTTAAAACTCCTGAATGCCATTTATCTGGACTTGCTGCTTTAAAATGGTCTAAATTTAGCAGCTTCTGTTTAACATCCTCTTGAAGATAGAATGGAAAGTGTGTTATCATCACCATGTGATGAAACCACATCATCTCTTCTCCCCCTCCCCCCCAATACAGAACAGGAACATTTAGTGAACACTTCTGGCTTTTCTGCAATATTATTGATAATTCTACAATTTCCATCTAGTGGACAATATCATTGTCAGAAATATTTTTGTTCCTATTATATTTAACAAACTCCCTCTTATTGTCCTTATTTCTATAGGCCATAGATTTTTCCTGCCTCTTTTCTCTTCCTTTATCAATTTTTTACAATTCCTGACTTCTGATTTATGTTCATTACTACCACCTTCCCCTTTCTTCCATTTGTTACATACTATTGTATATAGCTGCCTTCACTTCCTGTCTAAACCAAGTTGGTTTTTTTTAGTCAATATAACCATTCTTGCTCAACTGTGAGAATGTGGCTTTGAGAGCATTTGGTAAGATGTTCTTAAATTATTCCCAGTTATCATTTACAGTTTCCTGATTAAATTTTTCCTTCCAGCTTATTTGACTCATAAATGTTCTCAGTTTTGTAAAACTGGCTCTATTAAAGCAGCAAACATATTATTACTGGTCTGGACATTATTCTGCTTGCACATTATAAATGTGATCAAGTCATGATTAGATATACTTAAGCTACAATTAAATTTTATTTCTTTTGTCATTTCTTCTTTATCTGTTATGACAAAGTCTAATGCAGAATCATCCCATGCTGATTGCAACACTTTTTGAGTTAGGGAATTGTCATCTATAATATTTTAAAATTCCAAGGACGCTTTAGTACCAGCAGGATAAGACTTCCAGCAGATGTCATTCAATGTGAAGTCCCTTATGACCATTTAGTTCTTCTTTCCTGTTCATTATAGATAGATATGTAAGGAGGTAGTTACCCTCTTCCTATGATTTATTTATTTGTTAGGACATTGATCCATGAGCATTTGAGATCATTTTCTTCTGAGTCATTAGTGACCTAGAAATAAGTAATGTCATATTTTGACATAGAGTGCCATTCCCATTCCCTTTTCTCACTCAATCCTTACTAAATAGGTTACAATGAATTCCAGCAAGATGCAGTAATACCATAACAAATTTATGCTGATAATAAACAATTCTAATTCCTCTTGTTTGCTACCCAGTCTCCTGGTTGGACAAGCAATTCAGGAATTTCTTCTCTTCATGTGCTTTTGTTCCTTGATTAAGTTTGTTCTCAACATCTCATTTGTGTACTAAGTGGTCAGTTGACTATTATGTGAATTATTACACGTTGTCACTGTAGTGTTTCTCTGAAAGCATAGGAAGAAACAGGTGGAGTCTTCTCACCAAAAAGATGTTCATCTTCAGGTGGCACCTTGAAGGTTACAAGTTACAGAAATGCCATTTGCCTGCCTATATTGCACAGCTTTCTTAATGATAGGGTGAGTGCCAGGTAAACTCCTGTCCTTTGATGGAAGAGGGAGAGAATTATGTGAGGAGAAAAAAGACCACAGGAAATATTTACTCTATTTGACTGTGTTGGGGTGAGCTGGAGCTGATAGTCAGGTGTTTAAGATCATCTGAGGCAAAAACAGATTTCTATTTATATTTGTTTTTGCAGCACAAGAGGGAGACTCTGAAGATAACAAAATATGTGGAGCTTGTTATTGTTGCAGATAATCGAGAGGTAAGAAAGCTTTAAAGAAAAGATACAAGGAGTATTGGAGGGAAAGTGATTGTTTAGTTGTGTTTTCATGGTTCTGCTAACCTTTGTGCTTCAGAGAGTAACAAAAATAGGGCTACAGTAACAGAAAGGATCATTTAAAAACAGTGTAAGGGTGAAAAGTATTTGTTCCAAGTCTAAAATGTTCCCTGCAACACTTTGGAAGGAATTTAGTGCTCACAAACATCTGGGACCTCTTGCAGTAACTGATGTGGACGCCAGTAAGTATTCACTGGTCATGACCCAGTGATGTGGTTGAAACCCCATTGCACTATTTAACTCTGACCTCTGGAGACCATCACTGGCTAGAGTAAACAGCAGAATTTAGTGTTGTTGGTTCTTCAGTTGTAGTTTTGCAATTATGCTGAATTAAGCAAGACTATATGCAGTGTTTGCAAAGCGGGTTTCAAAACAAATAAACGAGACAGATTGTCGAAAAGGTATCTCAGCAGGCTGTAGTGAAACCAAAGATGTGAAATCTTGGTATGAATTATTTTACAATTTACATTTTTTCTTTCAAAATGTGACAGACTCCACTTATGCTGGTTACATAGCCAAAATCACTTTCTTGAAAAAACAGAGGCAGATAAAAGAAGAATCTTTCTATTTTTGCAATTAAGTCAATCCTAGGGAGATTCTGTGTAGGAGTATAAGGGATTTTAGAATCTTTTTAAAAAACAAAATCCTTTTGCCCAATTTGTGCTCATTTTGAACTAAATCCTGTTCCTGTGGAAGTCAGTAGATCTCTGGCCATTTATGCATTTAAGCCCAAATGTCAAGGTTAATGTCAGCATGGCAATGAAAGGTTATTTTGCAGGCAAATGTTATAATACTAATGCTGATCATGCATTATTCTTTTACATTTTAAGTTTCAGAGACAAGGCAAAGATGTGGAAAAAGTTAAGCAGAGGCTGATAGAAATTGCAAACTATGTCGATAAGGTAAGAACATGAACAATATTTCACTCTCTCAAACCTCACAAATATATCCAAGAGATATTGCCGTGAAATCTATGCCATCTAGGCTTACTGGGAAGGAAAGCCTTCTGAAATTCAAACATTGTTATACACTATTATTTCAAGGAAAAACAAGATAATGGCTTCTCAGTGAAAATGTGCAAGCCACTGAGAATAGCAAGACCTAGATATTCAGCACTGCAGAATTTTTACTAGGAACATTTTGGGGGTTCTGTGTGTGTGGCAAGGAAAGGAAATAAAGTTCTGTTAATACAATGTTTGAGGCAGATATTAACCTAAACCTCACCCATATCTTTCTAAGTGCAAGAGAATAATCACTTAACTTAGACAAAGATACTTTGTTTAGGTGTTGACCAACTAGGGTAGAGGTGGGCAATAGTTTTTGATGGGGTCCACTCTAAGATTTTGGTAACTGGTCAAGAGGGGTGTGTGTGTGTGTGTGTGTGTGTGTGTGTGTGTGTGTGTGTGTGTGTGTGTGTGTGTGTGTGTGTGTGTGTGTGTGTGTGTGTGTGTGTGTAAAAGAGGCATGGGATCTGGGACAGAGGTTGAGTGCAGGAGAAAGCTCAGGGTAGGAGACTGGAGTGCAGGAGAGGATGTGGGGTCTGAGAGGGAGTTTGGGTGAAGGAGGGGACTGTGATCTGGGGCAGGCGCTGAGGGTGCAGAATCAGGGGGTGCAGGACTGTATTTTAGCCTGAGGGAAATGTGTAGGACAGGGTGCAGGGTCTGAAAGGGAGTTGTGACCCGGAGGAGGGGGGCTGCAGAGAGTTTAGGTGATGACCTGGGACAGGAGGGAGCGTGGCCTACAAGACCCTGAGGCAGACTCCCTGCCTGCCACAGCCCTGGGCTGCTCAAAATGGCTGGCTGCTCCCTTTGGTTCTCTACTTCAGGCACCAAGGGAAGGGAGAGGCTTCACACAATGACCCCCGCCTCCTAGAAAAATCTCTCAGCTTCCATTGGCCAGTTTCCAGCCAACAGGAGCTGAGAGATTTTGCTGGGAGAGATACTGGGGTCGAGCACAAAGCCTCTCCTTTTCTCTCAGCAACCAGAGTAGAGAGCCACAGGGAGCAGCCAGCAGCTTAAAGTGGTGTGAGCTTCTCTGTGCCTGAGGGTCCTGGCGGGGTGGCATACAGGCCATATCTTGCCCGTCCCTGAACTAGGGCATTCTTGTGGTGGGGATGAAAATGTATTGCATTCTCAGGCCTGGTCTACACTAGGACATTTGTGTGTTGCCAGCACCATTGCAACTCCTCTGCATGCCTGTTACACACCACATGTACATAAATAGAAGTGCCTTCACCACTATGCAAGAATGCACACAACTTCCGTGGTAGTCCTTGCTTTGAGCAAGGCTGAGCACTATATGATCAACCAATGTGTCACTCTGTACTGTTGCAATGCTAATGTACTACTTGAAAGATTGCACTGGTGCAATTAGCCGTCCTAGTATAGTTCCATCATGTTCCAGGAGGCTGCTTCCTCAGCTCACAGCACTGAATTTGTCACCTCTCAATCCACCCACTAGCCCTCTCCATGCAGTTCTTAAAGTATCCTTTGCAGTACTTGGCTGTTGTTGATTATCTAGACAAGGCAGGTTCACTGGCAGCTATAGCTTCTCTGTTTCTACTGTTCTTATGTGTTGACTTCTCAAATGTGGTACACACCCAGTACTCCAATCTTGTAGAAAAATGTCCCTGGCCAAACAAAAGCAGCAGCAGCAGTAAAAGTAAAAAGTTAACCCACTATGTCCTGTTCGAATCACTAAGTTGTGAACTCAGTGCCCTTAATACTTCAGTATGACGTGACCTTCAAAGACTCGCTAGAACCATCATACTCTTTGAGGCATGATTTCTTTCTTGCAATGCTTGTAGGGCATTTCACCCATGTGCAGCCTCCTACATAGGACTAGTGAGACAACCACAATTTAAGTATTGGACTTTATTAGGCCCCTCTGAGAATCTGGGTCATTGTGGAGCAGAGTGTGGGAAAGAGGTAGGTTTTAAGGAAGAATTAAAGAAAGGGTGGTTGATTGAAGGAGCAGCAAGAATTCTCCAAATGTAAGAACCAGCAAAGAAGAAAGCCATAAGGTCCTTGTGGAAGTAAGCTAGGGTATGTCTACACTACAAAGTTAATTCGAACTAACGGCCGTTAGTTCAAATTAACTTTGATAGGCGCTACACACGCGATCCGCTAGTTTGAACTTAATTCGAACTAGGTAAACCTCATTCTACGAGGACTAAAGCCTAGTTCGAATTAAGTAGTTCGAATTAAGGGCTGTGTAGCCACTTAATTCGAACTAGTGGGAGGCTAGCCCTCCCCAGCTTGCCCTGGTGGCCACTCTGGGCACAACCAGGAAAACTCCTCTGCTCTCCCCCAGCCCCAGGTCCTTAAAGGGGTAGACTGTGGCCAGATGGCACTTGACACAGCCAGCCCTGCCAGCAGTCTGTACCCCGAACCAGTGGCCCCAGGATGAGCCAAGGAGCCAGTGCCAGCGAGCCATCCCCTGCCCAGTCCCCCAGCACCCAGGGGCCAGCCAGGGGCCGTAGATGGCGCGCACCCTCCTGGACTAGTGCGGAGGTCATGGACCTCATTGAGGTTTGGGGGCAGGCCCCCAACGTCCATGATCTCCGCACTAGGAGGAGGAACGCGGCTGTCTACAGCCGCATAGCAGCTACCATGGCCCTAAAGGGACACAGGCGCACCCAGGGGCAGGTGTGCCTGAAAGTAAAGCAGCTGCGGCAGGTGTATGCCAGGGCCACCAGGGGCGGCGCCGCAACAGGGGCTGCCACCTGCCCCTACTTCCCCGCCCTCGACCGACTCTTGGGGGTCGGTGCGGTCTTTGCCAGCCTGGGGGACAGAGAGCCGGGACTGGAGGGCCCTGACCCGTGCACGCCGGAGGGGCCACCGCAAGCAGTTCCAGCACCAGAGTCGGCAGGGTCGTCCAGGGAGACCGTACCGGGTAAGTAGTTCGAATTAAGTAGTTCGGGGGGAGGGGGAGGCGGGAGGGAGACCAGAAACCACGTGCATGGGCCAGGCATTCCACGGATCACGCAGACACCTGTGCACGTGCGAGCACGTGCCATGCCACCCTTGGGCAGGTGGCTCCAGCTGTGTGACACCCAGGGGCCATGGCCCAATAGGCATATGCATGTGTGAAGAGACCTGACATGCTCCCGACCCCGGGGCGGGACACAGCAGGATGCTTTCCCTTCACATGTCCCCTCTACACGGAGGCAGGGGACATCTCCCCCCCCCCGCCGCCACCCCGGCCACACTATACATGGCACAGGGACATGGGTGCGGTCTTGGGGCAGCTCCCAGTCCCGGGGACAGCCAGACATCCTGACCATGGCCTCTGTACAAGCACAGCGGCTCTGACGGTGCAGGGCATGGTCGCCCTCACGTCGTGGGGGGGGGGGGGGGGGAAGGGGGCTGGGCATCATCCGCTGCATCCCCAGGGAGAACTGACCACTTCTCTTCTTTCTCTACAGCTGCACCAGCTGCTCGTGCAGGGCGCACCACCCCGCCCGGGACATGCTCCCGCACCCGCGGCCTGCTCCGGACCGCCAGCACGGAGCAGGAGTACTGGGACCAGCACCTGGGGTCCTTGTGAGCCATGCACCACACACTGGAGGCCTGGATGCAGGCAGACCTCCAGCTCCTCCAGGAGCAGCTGGCTGAGGTCCGAGGGCTGGACTCAAACCTGCAGGCCCTGCTGCAGAGCATGGTGCCCCGTGCTGGTCCTGCGCCTGCTGCCCCCCCAACGACTGTCCCTCCTCCCACTCCTGCCCCCCTCCCACCTCTTCCTCTTCAACCCCCACACCCTCTTCCTCAATGTCCACACCCCCCACCTCAACCTCTGCACCCTCCACCCCATCCCCCCGGGGACGCCGAGGCCCCCTCCCTCGCCGTGCTGGGAGGCGGTTGGCCCGGCGAGACCCCCTGAGTTTCCCCTCCCCCTCCTTTCCCTTGACTCCTCCTTCCAGCTCCCTCCTCCCAGTTTTCCCCCTCCCGTCTCCCACACTCTCTCCTGCCCTTTCCCGCCTCCTCTCCCCCATCTTCCCACAGTTTTATTCCCCCCCCCCCCAGTTTTGTGAAATAAAGAGAGTTTCTATTTTTGAACACGTGTCCTTTATTTTGTACATCAGGAAGGGGGGCTAGGGAGGGGTAAGTGGAAGGAGGTGAAGGAGGAATGGGGTACGAGCCCCCGATGGGGAGGACTGGGTTGACTCTGCGGGCTCCTCGGGGTGGAAGGTCTCCTGAAGCCCCTCAATTGACACCCCCCCCCCCCCGGATGGCAGCCTGCGGCAAGTGCAGCCGGGCTGATGGCCGAGTGCTGTGATGTGCCCAGTGTGGGCACTCAGGACACTCCAAGCCAGGACTGCTTTGCAAGCGGGGCACCCCTGAGAACTGTCTGTCCGTGGTGGGGGTCACGTCCCTTTAAGCACAGCCCTCGGCTAGCCTGAGACAGCAGCTCCACGCTCTAAGTCCTAACCTGATGCCCTGCCGGCACTGCTTCTGGCCATCCTTAACCTTGGTTCAGGGTCCACTCAGTGTGGACATTCTAGTTCGAATTAGCAAAACACTAATTCGAACTAGTTTTTAAGTCTAGATGCACTAATTCGAATTAGCTTAGTTCAAATTAACTAATTTGAATTAAGTTAGTTCGAATTAGTGCTGTAGTGTAGACATACCCCTAGAAAGAAGCAAGAAGCAAAGCAAAATTAGCAGCACATTGATCCCAAGTTGTGAGAGTGTCAGAAAACAAAAGTTGAGATGTGGGGAAGGGCAGAGTCATGTGGCAGTTTGAAGCTGAGGAAGAGGAATGATATATAGAGCTAGACTTTTTGCATTTAATGTGGTTTCTTTGAAATATGTTGTATGCACCAGGATTCTTCAGGGTGAAAGGCATTGTATATAATGTTCAAGGCTGTTAATAAGAGTTTCTTGAACACAAACCAACCAGCATGTAAAATGAGATTAAAGCTTATTACACTGTGCCATATGTTCGAAAAACCTGTGAGAGTCCTGTAATGGAATTGTGATTGAAAGCATCTGATTTAACTGAGAATATATCAACTAGTAGTATCTCAGAGGCTCTGACTCAAGGTCAGGCAATTCTAGATTAAACACATGCTGTTGGACAGAAAGAACTCTGCTTATTCTGTAACTGTGTTGCTGATCTAGTAAAAAAAGAAGGGAGTTTATTTGCTACCTATTTGAAATAAATTGTGCATGTTATATTCACTTTGGCTTCAGTTTATGCTCTCAGGTAATTGCACTGCTATCCAAATAACTGCAAAACATACAATCAGGCGATGATGCAGCATATGCCTCATTTGGACTGGACTGAAAACCATACAACAGCTAGAATGGTCCCTGCCCTACTATATATTCTCCACACTACACCTATTTTCCTAAAATTTCCTGCCATTGCTAGCACTAGTACATCAGTGGTGGGGTCTCTATTATAGATAAGGTAACCATTGGTATTAGAACCACTTTGTCATCTAGACTTGCTATGACAGCATTAGGTGACGCTGCCATTTTAATTATAAGTCTATACTAGCATATTCCCACCAGTTGTATTGCACTGTTCATAACAATGAAGGGACATTTTAGGACTCACTTGCAATGAATCTGTATGGATGGACATTCATAGGTATAGAAGTTGTTACATCTTGGAGGAATGTACCAGTTAGGGATGTGAAAGTATAATCGTGTACATAGTTATCAATTAACATTCACAGTTACACGCAGGTTCCTGGAGCTGAACGACACCCACGTGTAACCATGTAACTGCTGAAATTTTCAGTGGTTACACATTTACTTGATTACCCACAATTTAACATCCCTAATACCAATCCTGGTCAGGACCACAGAGGCCTTCTGAGATTTTTAATGTTTTTCCTGAACATTTCCTGGATAGATAGCCATGGTCAGATCACTTTTTCTGGGTCGTGGCAATGTTATGTGTGAGGCCAGTGATTTCAGGTGTTTGTTTATGTGGAGACACATGGAACTCTTCTCTTTCATCCTAGGAGGAGAGTTTTTTTCTGGGAACCAAATAGATTTCTGAGAGGCTTATGTGACCATTATGATTTTGTTAAAATGCAATGATTTAACAGGGCCTTCTAAATAGATTTGTTTGTCTCAATAGTTCTACAGGCCACTAAATATTCGAGTAGCCTTGGTTGGAGTGGAGGTGTGGAATGACATGGATAAGTGCTCTATAACACAAGACCCCTTCACCAGCCTCCATGAGTTTCTGGATTGGAGAAAACTGAAACTACTACCTCGTAAACCCCATGACAATGCACAACTAGTGAGGTATAGCCAGCAATGTATTTAATATGTGAATGACTTTTGGCTGGAGTTTCCAGGAACTGAGATAATCATACAAAGCTCTTTTTCTCTTTTTATTTGGGTGATTGTGTTTTTTAAAGCAAAAAGCAGCCCTCTATCACAGTCTCTTTCCAGGACCCTACATATAGTGTGGGAAGGTGATATGTCAGTTTCCCTCCACAGTTCTGTAAAAAACAGTTACTCACGGGCTTCCTCTGAGCAGAGTCAGTAAGTGGAATTATGTCTAGCTCACAATCCTACAAACACTTAAGCACATGTCTAACATTGAGCATGTGAGTAATCTCACTGAAGTTAATGGAACCGCTCATATGCTAAAAATTAAGCGTGTGTGTAAATGTTCACAGAACTGGTGCCTGGTTTTATCAGTTTTAGCAGACAAGGGACTTGATCCAAAGCCTATTGAAATCAATTAAAAATTCCTATTATTATTATTATTATTAATTGCATTAATCATTATTTATTTGTATTATTGTAGCACCTAAAAGGCCTTACCCTAGACCAGGACCTAGTATGCTAGGAACTGTACAAACACAGAACAAAAAGACATTCCCTGCCACTAGACCTAGGTTGAGGTCATCAAATTCATTTTTACAGTAGAACCTGGATATACAGTAGAAACACCATCCTTGTGAATAACCAGTTTTCCTAACCATTTTTGCAGAGAGAAAAAAATATCACATAACAAAAGTGTTGTCTACAAAGAACAAGTGGACAACCCTTTGCATTCCATTGCCTTCAATACATTGGAAGTTACTTTACAAGTGGTCTGATAGAAAGAATAGAATGATTCATTCGACTATTCTGCAATTTATGCACCATTCCTATTGTAATTTTGATATTCAATTTTATCAACTTTTCAATGTTTAAGAACTCTCCAGTTCATAATGCAAGGGTTATACTGCATTCGTGGCTTAAATAAAATGAGAAATTGGATAGCTTAACAAAGAGAAACAAAGTGGATGAGGTAATATCCTGGGACCACCGTGGCTACAACAACACGGTAAAAATTATATGCCTTAGACTGATTTTATTTATTTATTGTTCATAGGTATAATTACAAAATCTTTCACTGGCCATGATGACAGTCAGTTTAAGCAAGTTTATTTTTACAGAGAGTATTTATTCTTGACTAGAGCTAGAATATGTTTTTTCTTGTTTTAATTTAGTAGACAACAATAAGTTGAAAGATCAAACATTCACTGTGCAATGACTCTTAGCAATTAAAACAAAAATGTATCGAGGCATTTAGTATCCTACTTAAAGTAGAATAGGAGGTCTTTCAAATTGTTGCAATATCATTCATTGCTCTGTATATACAAAAATATTTCTATTGGATGAATGACTTAATGTACACTTTATAACTAATACGTTCTAAGCTTGCACTGTGTTGTATTAACACCTGCATGAGCTGCAAGAATGTCTATGTTTGCAAGTGCATTTCCCAAGTTAAATGGAAATGGCAGTTTTCAATGGTTGGTATGGGTGTAATATATTGCATTCCAAAATAAGAAAAAGTCCTACTACGGCAGAAACTCCAGAGGAAGCTCAAATGCGGCTTTTAATAGAGCCGGGATTCTGTCATTTTCAGTTCCACAGATTTGCGTAATTAATTTATGACCCTCATGGTTTTTAACTGCAAGTGAATGGAGATTGTTGTCCAATATAGAGAGGGAAAAGAAGTTGTAAAGTATTAATTCTGCATGTTCATTTTCAAGCATTAGTTCATTTTGTATTAAATGGTGATTCTGTGGTTTGTCTTCTTCTCTATTCCCCTTCCCTCCATCAGTGGGGTATACTTCCAAGGGACTACCATTGGCATGGCACCTATAATGAGCATGTGCACTGCAGAACAATCTGGGGGAGTTGTTATGGTAAGTATTGGGAGCACAGGAGTTGAATTTGGTCCATCTTGTGCAAAAAGTTTTCATGAGTTATATAATACTTGTCTCTTGTAGTGGAAAGTCTGCTTTTAGTAGTATTTTCAACCTAAAATATTGCTTTTTCTCTATCTAACTATTGTGTATGTGTAATTTTTTAAAGTGTCATTTTTCATAGTGAATGAAATAATACTTTCCATTACAATATAGTTAAGCCTCTGTTGGAATTCCTTATATCCATGGGATGTGCACTATGAATGTTGAATAGTGGTTAGGAAGCTAATTGAGTAGTAGATGCAATTTCCATCGACTACTTGATTAGTCGATAAGAG
The DNA here is from genome assembly GCF_052426305.1 of Pelodiscus sinensis. Lineage (NCBI taxonomy): Eukaryota > Metazoa > Chordata > Testudines > Trionychidae > Pelodiscus > Pelodiscus sinensis. The sequence goes on from NC_143059.1 coordinate 52,025,849, forward strand.
GGTTCGCTGCGGCTCTGCTTTTTAAATGTAGTAAGAGCCACCAGGTTCTTACTATATTTAAAAAGCAGAGCTGCAGCATCTGGGACCCGATGCAAGTCAGGACTTCTTAGTCCCGGCTCATGCCGTTTCTCCTGCTGCGCTTCTACCTCTCCTGTCCCCCAATGGAGGCAGTTCTGGGGAGAGCCCGGTTTAAGCCGGTTCCCCCCAGCACCACCTCCTGTTCCCTCTCCTTGCTGCCTCTGATACAGAGGCAGCACGAGGGGAAGTGACTAGTTGACTAGTCGCTTACATCCCTAATGCACATGAACATTTGCAGGATCAGAATCCAAATGAACAAGTTTGCTATGCACATTTGGATACCAGTGCTATATGCAATGAAAGACTCTCATAAATCTTTTATAAGAAGTAATAGTTTAAAATACTGTATTTACCGTGCACCATGGATATACATTTACAAAGCCTTGTGTATTTTGCATGTTTCGAGTATAATGGTTTTATTACATTGTCAGACTTCAAGCACAAGCTACACTAGTAACAGTGGCAGCATTCATTTTAACTACATTTCTCTCACAAAGGGCATTACTCCAGCCATGTGATTAATTCATATAATCCATGAGTTAGAATATTTTGTCCTTTATCAGAACTTGTCTCTAGTGATAAATTCAATGTAATTACATATCCAAATAAAGAAAAGACACATCGAAACCAACACAAACAATTCAAATTCTGACTTAAGCTAGCTACTCAGTTCATAACATCCCCTGTTGTGTTGAGTTAAATAAGGATCTTAAACTAAAATATTGTTTTATATGCTTGGCATATACAGTAGATTCTGTACTGGCATGCAGAACTATTATCAATTTCGCTGAAAGTTACATGCATAGAGAATATTGGTATAGTGGGAGCTGCTAAGTTTGAGAGCCATCCTCAGCTGAATTCCATGATTTCTTCTTTTGGAATATTTCATCCCCATAATCCCATACTGTGTTACATTGTGGTTTAATATAAAGTTTTACTTTGTTTGCTATGAAATTTGATTCTTTGAATGAAAAATAAATTCCTTTATTCAACTGAGTGTCTCTTTAAAATGTTTGTAGGATTACGGGTTTTAGGCTGATAAATTAGGTTTGATGTTTTCTAGAGTTGTGCAATGAATGCCCAAGAAACCATGGCCCAGATTGTGCAGCTTGACTCACATTGAGGATTCATCTAGACTGCGGAGTTTTTCCAGGATACTATCCCAGAAAAACTCTGCTGCGTACAGGGGACGCGTTTGCTCTTCTGCTTTTTTCCGCTTTTTTCCCTGTTCCACGAGGCATAAGGGCTCCTCTGAAAGAGGAGGCTTTTCCGCCATTTGGCCCTATCTACTCAGGGCTAAATGATGGAAAAGCCTCTTCCAAAAAAGCAATTGGAAAAGGCTATAGTGTAGACCTAGTCTGAGTAGCACCCTGACTCTTAAGGAGTCCCATTTAAATGAATGGGAGCACTTAAAGTCCTATTTAATGTAAAGCTTGCACAATCTTGGCCACATGTGCTCTTTTAAGTGCTTAGCTAAATCTTCCTGAGAAACAGACAGTTGGCCCAAAACAAACCCCCACAACCAAATCAAATCACAAATCATGCAATTTAATTCCTGTATAAAAATGAAATATGCCAAAAACAAGCCTTCAGAAAGGAGGATGTGTAGGTGAATGAATCAGTCATTTCTAACCCTTGTCTGCAGTACTCAAAACCCTGACACATAGCACATATTCATGTACATGCTCTTTGGTATGCTACGTACCCTACTCCAAAAGAATTCCCACCACTCTGGAAGTATATTTCTAAAGAATGGGGCCATCCCTAGTCTGGTGCAAGGCCCAGGACATAAATGCCAAATTTCTAATCTGCTGGGGACTTCTTCCTCAGCTCTGCCCAGGCCCTTCCCTTTCCAACTCTTCCCCCAAGGTCCACCTCTACCATGCTTCTTCCTATCCTTGCTCTGCTGCTGCCCCTCCTTTTCCTGGTCCTGTCTCTTTCTGCTCCCACATCGCCTCTTGCTCACCCAGTTCTGCCCCTTCCCCTGAGCATGCAGTGCCCTCAATCATCTCCCTTTCCTTCCCCTCCAGGACTTCCTGATGATGCTGAGCAGGAGAAGGAATTGCTCATCAGTGGGGCCCACTGGTGAGCAGGGAGCCCGGAGGGAAAAGGAGGTTCTGGAGGGCCTCCCCAAAGTTTAGGCCACAAGACAGTTTTCCCAATTTGCCATATTGAAGGGATAGTTCTACTAACCACAGGGGGTGGAAGTCACTCCATACCAAATAATCTGTGAATATCAAAAGAGAGAAGGATCTTCCTTGTCACCGCTGATTTTCTTGTCTGCACTCTTATTCTAATTAAGTATCTAATCTATTTTGGTTCTTTTAACATGCCTCCTTGAACTCCTGTCCTGTTAAATACCCTCTCTTTGTGATGAATGAGGCTCACATTTCCATGAATATTAATGCTAGTTAAGTGAGGGCAGAAGAGACCTCTGAAAATGGGGGAAAATTTAGATTTATCAATAGGCATCATAGCTGCATAAAATATGTGACACATACCTTGTTTTATTTAGTCAGATTTATATGTTGTATTTGAATAAAATAAGTATCCCGTAAAAGAAAAATTCTTTGTCAAAATATGACAACTAGCTTGAGTGTGATGCTAATTGTTGGCTGGTATTTAAAGTAATCACTCACTATCTCCATAAATGTAAAGATAAAATGCTGCTTTCTGGCTCAGATATATTCTGCTGTACACATTTGGGCTTTTGACTTTCATGGCAGGTTCACTTGAGTGAGGAGTACAGAACTGAGCCTCTGAAATTTATTAACTTAGGAAACACCTCAATGCAAAGGGTTATTTAAAAAAAAATATCCCCGTTCTGCAACTTGATGAGAGTGGAGTGGGGTAGTAGATTGCAGCTGCATGGACAGTTGTTGTTTTTTATCAATAATGTTCAAGCTGTATCTCAAAGGAATGCAGCAGAGTTTAGTTGAAAGCGACTGCATATTTGGTATAACAGCCTATAACGTCTTCAACATGGGAAGATTTCCTGTTTGGCGATTGTAAAAACTGTTTGCTAATGACTTTTACTACTGAACTTAACTTAAAAAAATGTAGCGGAATAAATCAAAGCCTCATTCCTCGTAAGTCTGTTCATTTCTCAAGAGCTGCTGAGCTTAAATAGTCTCACTATCAAACTGGGCATGTTACTGCTTGTTTTGATAGTCTTAATTTATGCTGTCTTCCAAAAACCTCTTTTGCTGAGACATCACATTCTTTGTCTTTAAAAGCCCACTCTAGAAACCTGATAGCGTTCAGAATGATCCAAGCAAGTAATGAGAACCGCATGTGTTGTAGTAATTGCATTTCAGATCATTTCTTGCTCTAATTTTGCCACAGTCTGTGCAAATCATTATTTTAAAATTATCGTTGTAGGGGATGCTGGACTAAGAATGTCACTGCTGGTACAGAAAAATGGCTGTGAGCATGAAACTAACAGCTGGGATATGTAACAGAATCAGCTGCCCCTTACCAGGCACCCCCTCATGGCAAGGGGTGACCATGTAGAGCTTTGCATCTGTTTCCCCCTTGTCAGGATCTCTTACACAGGCTCTCCACACTTTTTCTGTAACCAGAGAACGATCCATGCAGGTAGAGATTTTTTCACAGAAAGTCAGGGGCAGCCTGTCCATATAGGCAAACTGGGCAGTCGCCTAGGGCGCCAAGTTAAATGGGGTGCCAAATGGTGGCGCAATATCCTTGAGGGGTTTGGAGGTAGGAGCGCCGATTGCATGGTTCGCCTAGGGCACCAGTTGCTGGCAGCTAGTCTAGGGCCACCCCTGCAGAGAGTAATTCAAAATAAAATTCAAACTCCCAAATTGACTTCCAACAGACAAAAGTTTCTTTTCCTGCTTCCAGGTCTCCCAGCCTGGAGAATTTTTGTCCCCTCTCCCCTGCTTGCTCAAGGTCTCTCCTGACTGAACATGCTACTACCAGCACCTCCTGGCTGGAGTTTTAGTTCTAAAACCCAGAAATGTGCACTGTCCTTAAACATTTCCCCTCTGCCCCCGCTGTAACTTCTGGCTGGTCTTTATAGGAAAATCACCTGGTTCCTCTCAGGTGAGGCTCATGTAAATATTATGGGGGCTCATCTTAAGGTAAGCCGAATCCAGCTATGTATTTTGCATAGCTGTATGGCATACCTTAAGCCGACCTGCCTGGTCCAGTGCAGACCAGGCTTTAGAGAGCTGAAAAGGGAATTTATAAAATCGAAACTAAATAATTTATTAAAGGCTTTTCTTATATAAGACTGGTATTTTGGGCACTTTTACCTCTCACTTTTTTTTTAAGTCCTAAGAATGGCTAAGACAGAAGAGTTATTTAAGCTGAATATATTAATTTATGCTTTTAAAGCAGGCAGCTGTACATACTAATTCCATTTACTGACTTATAAAACTGTAGATCATGCATTTCTATTACATGTTTTATGCCTTTTGGGAAAGCTTTTATAAGAAATATGCTTTTTTTCCCAAGGAAAGTGATTGATGTCGAACAGAGCTTTGTGGAAAGATCTGTTTTATTCATGGCCAGGCCAAAACATTAATCTGATCAGTAGCCCCTAATCAAACCACATAGTGCATTTCTCAGAAACATTTGTTTTAGAAAACAACATTCCTACAAGAATCAGTGCCAGTGTTTCTATTTTTTACATTTACACCAAGCAAGCCATGCATATGAATTAACTATAGGCTACCTGAGGACTTTGTCTTTTTTACTTTTTTAATTAAAAATTAAGTCCTGTAAAGTGGTTGCTTGAGCTCATTGCCACTGTAAGTTCTGCTTCAGACTTAGTAGGGGATGTTAAGAGACAAAGCCAAACCTCTTCACTGCACTGAGGCATTGAGCTGCTTAAGTGAAGGACAGGCAGCCCCCAACTTGCTACGCAATCGGTTCCTGGGGAAGCATTGCAAGTCGGTGGCATCGTAACTCGAACCCTCATTTACGATAGGTGTTGTGCGCAGTCATAAATGCAGGCCAAGGACGTAAGTTGGGAGGTTTTGGCCCCTTCCGTACTTACAAAAATGGTTGTAAGTGGGGTGCGGGGGTCGCAACTCAGACGGTCTCATCTCGGGGGTTTCCTGAATTTTCTGTCCCCTTTCTCCCATTCTCTCCTCTTAGAAATATATGCGAATCATTTACTTCTGTTTAAGTGTCCAAGTTCTTGGACATAAACTGGGTCAGGGTTACGAGAGAATTTCTAACTATAGAAGAGAGAAAGTGAACATAGTCAAAGCTGCCTAAGATAATTGAATGCCTAGTTGCCACAAGGAATTGGGAATCCAGCTGCCACAGGCTACTTTGATGATCCCAGCCTAAATGACTTGTTGATGGTATGAGGGAGGATATTGATAATTTGTAATTTTATCCATTTGGCATCAATATATAGCTGTAGCTATAATGGAGAGGCCTATAAAATAATTTAGGATATTGGAGATGGATCCATAGCAAAAGTGTATTCTTTTATGAGTCATTCATTTTTGTAATTGGGCTTTGCTCTTTATTTTTTTTTTCTTTGAGGATCATTCAGACAGCCCTCTTGGTGCAGCAGTAACCCTGGCTCATGAACTGGGCCACAACTTTGGGATGAATCATGATACGCTGGAGAGGGGCTGTACCTGCAAAGCATCTACTGATAAAGGTGGCTGTATCATGAACCCCTCTACTGGGTAAGTGCTAACATTAATAAGTGTTAGTTAATTGGGAGGAAATTATAGTATAGTTTATCAGCTTGGGAAGCTTTTGAGCACTCTTATAATATTTCAAATAATATTTTATTATTCTAAAATTACCAGTTTGAGTATTTACCAAAATATTTAATCTCTGGGACGATTCTTATCCCTGCACCCTGAAATATTTTAAAGCTTTGAGGCTGTGGATGGTAGATGAATGATCCCTACTTGGAAAATATTCTTGGAACAATAGAAATATCAAAAGAAAGAGTATACAAAGAAGCACAGAGACATTCCTTAGGCTTGCAGTATATGTATTCTCTTCCCATCCATGCCATCTAATTTCTGTTAGTTTAAGCACGGTGTTACAAAACTATAAAGGAAGAAAAGAACTACAAAAGGATAAAAAATATAAGCTTTAAAAAAGGATCAGCCCCAAAGAAGTCTTTATTCAAGAGATACAAAGGGTAGGAAAAACATGGGTTGGAATGGACAGGCTCCTGCAGCCTTTACTTTGGGGTCACTAATGTAGGTGTATAAGGAAGGAAAATGTTTGAGGCTTTTTTGCTTAAAGTGATTTAATTAATTATTGCCATCTTCTTACCTTGAAGAGTTTAACATTAAAAACTTGTCTTGGAAATTATTTCTTAGTGGAAGCAGTCTCCTGGGATCAGAAACTTAAACTCTGTTGGATCTATCGTTAATGAGCTTCCCGTAGCTTTTAGTCTTCAAAGGTGCCTGAAAGATGTGTATGCCCCTTTTGTATGATCAAGAAATGCTTTTTAAAGAGTCAAACACTTCAGTAAAGTATATTTAGCTTAATATTTAATATAGAATTATGGAGCAAAAGAACAACATGCTACCTCTGCTTCTCTGGAGATTCAAATATAATCTAGGAAAAATATATGTCCCAAGAGTGGGGCTTTTTGTGATAAATTGTATCAACAGAAAGTGTCTAATAATGAGGCATAATTTCCTTTCTAAGTTTGTCTTTTAATTATACTGTTTTGCCTTTTTCAGTTCTTTTAGGCTATGTCTAGACTGCAGGCTTCTTTCGAAAGAGGCTCTTTTGAAAGCATCTTTCGAAAGAGCCTCTTTCAAAAGATCGCGTCTAGACTGCAGGCGGATCTTTCGAAAGAGAAATCCGCTTTTTCGAAAGAGAGCACCCAGCGAGTCTGGATGCTCTCTTTCGAAGACGGCCTCTTTACATTGAAGAACGCCTTCTTTCGAAAGAGGAACTTTCGAAAGAAGGCGTTCTTCCTCGTAAATTGAGGTTTACCGCCATCGAAAGAAAAGCCGCGTTCTTTCGAAATAATTTCGAAAGAACGCGGCTTGAGTCTGGACGCAGGGGAAGTTTTTTCGGGAAAAGGCTACTTTTCCCGAAAAAAACCCTGAGTCTGGACACGGCCTCTAAGATAAGTCCTTTTGAGACAGGAAAAATGATAAAAGGCCGTGTGATGTGGGGCTGCAGAGAAGTGGCCCAGAGAAGCAGGCAGTGTTAGAGTAGGTGGATGAGCAGTGAGAGGCTGCCTCAGCCCCAAGTAGCGGGCGGGCCCCGGTCCCCCACTTTTCCCCCCCTGTGTTTCACAGTGATGAAAATGGTCTGGATAGACTATTGCTTGCCTCTGGAATAAGAGGCTAGATTGAGGACTGCAGTGAACTCCTGAGGCAAGTGGCAAGACAGTGGGTTGCTGTTCCCCTGGGAGAGGAGGGGCAATAGCACTGTAGCTCAGTCAGAGGGCTGTGCCCCAAAGCCGATGCCAGGGATCAGGACAGACAAAGAACCGAACAGGGATCAGACAGAAGTGACGGTGGTGAGACACCCAGTAGTAGAGGGAGTCATGGGAAGTCAGTAGAGCTAATTACCACCATGACTGGCAGGAGGCACCATAGCAGTGAGTTGAACCCTGTGACAGGCCCAGATAGCAGATCTGGAGTTTTAGTGAGTGCTGGGCATAACAAGAATGTGCTGGAGCCAAAAGGATAGAAATAATTGTGCGGCCATTCCTGTGCTCTAACTTTATCGACTTTAATGCCACTGGCATAATTATAAATTGGAAGACAAAGCATTGTATAGTTAATTTTCCTCAGTGTTTCAGTGTTTAACCATGCACAGCAAACCCACCTTTGCCCTATATCCATAAGGAGGTATTCACTATGGGGGCATGTCAATGACAGAAAGGGGAAAAGGTCTAAAAAGTGACCACCTTCAAGTCTACAATCCACTTCTCTTTGTGTCCTTCTATAGGAGAGGTACAGTTCACTTTATAGTCTGCCCCCCAGTCCGCTATCAACTTGTTTGGTATTCAAGTAACTTTACTACAAAAATTAATTATTTGGGGCCTGGAAATGTCTCGAGTTTCAAGAATAAGGCATAAAAAGCCTTCACGGTTGGCAAAAAAAAAAAGCTGGCATATGCAGCAACCTAGCCACTTCATCAGTCTGTGCTAACCACATCACTTTCACCACAGGGAGTGCAGGTGGGGATCAAGAACCTTCAAGCAGCAGATTAGTACCTACCCTGTACAATAGTAGCCAACATCAGAGGGAAGAGTTGTATTGGGGAATTTTCAGGGGTGCTACTACTGCTGTCTGGTGCTGATTCTTGAAAAACCAATGTTAGCTCCTCTGTGGCATGAGCTGATCTTAACTTAATAAATAAGTGACTAAAAGGGGATTCAGAGAAGAGTGATGAAGCAGATCAGGAGGCTGAAGTGATTGGCTTGTGAAAAGAAAGGATTGAAGTGGGTAAGTACATATCACCTGGCTAACAGGAAGTGGTTTAACATCAAAGAAGACCAGGGCTGAACACAAGGGTACAGCACGAAGAAAAGGATGAAATCAAGAAAGGGGACAATCATTGAGTTGTATGTGTCTGTGGCTTTGTCTCCACTTTGTGGAAGTGTTTGAATCCTCAGCTTTTGTAAATCTGAAAAAATGGAGATTATGAAACAAGGCAGCATACTGTCCGAATTCTACATGAGGTTTGAAAAAAATATGTTGATTGCATATTCATTTACTGCTCAGGTTTGGAGAAAACTTAAAAAAAAATCCATCCCCTATCATGAACACAATTTAACTAAGATTGAAACCTATTACAATAAGACAAGAAAGAAGGTGAATTATGGGAAGAAACAGATGGTGTAACCCGGGAGAGATCAAAATATTACTGGGTTAGAATCTGTTTAAGTTACTCTCCCAAATCAATTTAATTGGCTCAGTCTCGATTTTGTTGAAAGAAAAAACTCTCAGGAGGGATTCTTTAAAATGCTGTTTAAAAAGAGCATCAGAAATGCAAAGTATGTTTTCATTTCCTCTAGGCACAATTAGATATTCCTCACTCAGCACTGGGATGCATTGATAATAATTAAGGTTAAATAAAATTTTAAAGTGAAAACATAATACATTTCTGTGTTGATACTGCCAGGTTTCCATAACTCGCCTCTCTCCCCCTGCTTTTTCATGAGAGGCTAAAAGAGACTTTGCTATGAAGATTTCATGAATACAGGTTCCCCCTGTTCGCGCCACTACTGTTAAAATTGACTGATTTCTTTATATCATCAGCCTGACTGTCCAAGTTTTATTAGATCTAGAAAAATTTGCTCTGGCTGAATGTTGCAAATGAATTTTCAGTGTAGAAATAAAGTTGTTTTGAAAATGTAACCCTGTTGTGTATTTTGAGAGTGGGATTTATTTTGGTTTGGTTTTGGCGGGGCAGCTCCCATATGACTGAAAAACAGCTAAGTTAACCTGCTGCAATAGAGAGGGATTATAATGACTCCCTGCTCTAACTTTGGTGTCCAAGTTTAAACACTGGGTCCTATATTATTCTTTCTTTTTTTTATTGGTTACGTGTCTGTATTTCTGCTGCTGAGAGGAAATTTGTTGTGGTTTATATGCATACATCTAGCCTGCATTCTGCATTCTGATTATTGATGCAGTTTGTTGCAATGTTCTCTGTGAGGCTCTAACGTGCAATTTAGATTTATTTTCACTTTTTTTTTTTTTTAACAAATCTTGCCACATTTTTGCATTGATAATTCTCATACGTTGTGGTCTCTCTCTTTAAACTGGGTCATTCTGTGTTTTTATTAAAAGCCATAGAAATGTAGCCGTGTTAGTCTGGGGTAGTTGAAGCAAAATGCAGGACAATGTAGCACTTTAAAGACTAACAAGATGGTTTATTAGATGATGAGCTTTCGTGGGCCAGACCCACTTCCTCAGATCAAATAGTGGAAGAAAGTAGTCACAACCATATATACCAAAGGATACAATTAAAAAAAATGAATACATATGAAAAGGACAAATCACATTGCAGAACAGAAGGGGGATGCGGGGGGGTGGGAAGGGGGAGGAAGGAAGGTAAGTGTCTGTGAATTGCTGATATTAAAGGTAGGGAGAGTGGGATGTTTGTGAGTTAATGGTATTACAGGTGATAATTGGGGAAACTGTCTTGGTAATGGGTGAGAAAGTTCAAAGACTTGTTAAGTCCTTGTTGGCAAGTGTCGAATTTTAACATGAATGACAGTTCAGAGGATTCCCTTTCAAGTGCAGATGTAAAAGGTCTTTGTAGCAGAATGCAGGTGGCTAAGTCATTTAGAAAGTGTCCTTTCTGGTTAAAGTGGCAAGAAACTGTTTTCTCTTTGTGATCTTGTCTGATATCTGTTTTGTGGGCATTAATCCTTTGGCGAAGTGTCTGAGATGTTTGTCCAATGTACATAGCAGACGGACACTTTCGGCACATGATAGCATAGATTATATTTCTGGATGCGCAGGAATATGTGTTCTTGATCTTATAACTCACTTGGTTAGGTCCAATAATGGTATCAGCAGAATGAATATGTGGACAAAGCTGGCAACGGGGTTTGTTGCAAGGGAAGGTACCAGGGTTGGTATTAGTGTGGTATGTCCTGTGGTGGTTGGTAAGAATCATCTTGAGGTTAGGTGGTTGTCTATGGGAGACTATGGATTAATGCCCACAAAACAGATATCAGACAAGATCACAAAGAGAAAACAGTTTCTTGCCACTTTAACCAGAAAGGACACTCTCTAAATGACTTAGCCACCTGCATTCTGCTACAAAGACCTTTTACATCTGCACTTGAAAGGGAATCCTCTGAACTGTCATTCATGTTAAAATTCGACACTTGCCAACAAGGACTTAACAAGTCTTTGAACTTTCTCACCCATTACCAAGACAGTTTCCCCAATTATCACCTGTAATACCATTAACTCACAAACATCCCACTCTCCCTACCTTTAATATCAGCAATTCTCAGACACTTACCTTCCTTCCTCCCCCTTCCCACCCCCCCGCATCCCCCTTCTGTTCTGCAATGTGATTTGTCCTTTTCATATGTGTTCATTTTTTTTAATTGTATCCTTTGGTATATATGGTTGTGACTACTTTCTTCCACTATTTGATCTGAGGAAGTGGGTCTGGCCCACGAAAGCTCATCATCTAATAAACCATCTTGTTAGTCTTTAAAGTGCTACATTGTCCTGCATTTTATTAAAAGCCAGATTTTCAAGTGCTCAGTGCCTGCCATTTGGGGCCTGATTTGCAAAAGTTCTCAGCATGCAGTAGTTCCCAGAGTGACACTTCTGGCCATATTTTCAAAAGAGGATCGCACCCAACATGAACCTACCTTGCTGAACTTTTCTGGCCTTTTATTTAGGTATTTAAATGGAAGTTGAGCCCTTTGAAAAATTCTAGCCACAGTTACTAAGGCTAATTATTACACTTGTTCTCTTAAAAATGATGACATGGATAGCAATATGAATTATAAAGGTGGCATGTTTGCCTGATGAACTATCTGAATATCAGATTCACTGTTGTTACATAATACGTCTTATGTTCTCTTATTTCCGATAATGTGCTGGCAGGGGGAGGGGGCTGCTCTTCCCCTCTTTTCTATTGCCTGCTAGTATTAATGAGAATGTGCATCAGAAGAAGTCTGGTAATAATATAGAATTTATAACTCATCTAAATATATATTTGCATGATAAATTGTTGGTTAAGCTCACTGGAGGATCCATTCTGCTCAGTAGTGTCAACTCAGAAATTTCGAGGGGAGCCTTCTTAGTTTGTCATCTGGGTTTTGTTTTTATGACTGACATAGAACAATAAAAATTAAATAAAAAAACTACACTACTACTGCTAAAACATTTAAATTAAAACTCATTATCAATAATAATCTAGAAATGCTTAAGACTGTACAGGCAGTCCCCGACTTACGCGGATCCGACTTATGTCGGATCCGCACTTACGAACGGGGCTTTTCTCGCCCCGGAGCTCACGGGCGGCGGGTCGCCGCCCGTGTCCTCTGGGGCGAGAAAAGCTTCTCCCGGTCTCTCTGGTCTGCTGGGGGGGGGTCCAGCAAAGCCGCGGACCCCCCCCCCCCAGCAGACCAGGGGGACAGGAGCAAAGCCGCCCAGGCGGCGGGAGTCCCGCTGCCTGGGCGGCTTTACTCCCGGGCAAACGAGCAAAGCTGCCCAGGCGGCAGCTTTGCTCAGGTGTCCCTGGTCTGCTGGGGGGGTCCAGCGGCTTTTCTGGACCCCCCCATCAGACCAGGGAGACAGGAGCAAAGCCGCACAGGCGGCATCTCGCCGCCTGTGCGGCTTTGCTCAGGGGCAAAGGAGCAAAGCCGCACGGGCAGCGGGGTCCCTCCGCCTGTGCGGCTTTGCTCGGGTCTCCCTGGTCTGCTGGGGGGGGGAGGGGGCGCAGCTAGTGCCCCCCCCCCCCAGCAGACCAGGCTTTTGTTGTGGGATGCCTCGGGTAGAGCAGCTGGGGTGCTGCCGGGTTGGTCCTGTGGGAACCTACCGGGCAGTGCCCCAGCTGTTCTGTCCCAGTCTCCAGATTCAGCAGCTGTTGAAACTGATCAGGCTGATTCCAGGAAGCTGGGGGCAGAGCAACTCTGCCTCCGGCTTCCTGTAGTCAGCCTCTGGTCAGTTTCAGTGGCAGCAGCTGAATCTGGAGCCAGTTCTGACTTACATACAAATTCAACTTAAGAACAAACCTATAGTCCCTATCTTGTACGTAACCTGGGGACTGCCTGTACTTAACTTGCCCTCATATGTATTAGGTGTTCCAACACAATACCACTTGTTGGAAGAAAGAAAAATGAACCTCAAGAGAATCAGAGCACGGGGTCAGTTTTGATTCTGTAGCTACAAACATGTACACTTCTTCAAGCTTTCTGAATCTCTTGAGTCTGTAGAACTGAGCTATGAAAATATTCTTTCTCGTGAGATTTCCAGCAAGATGTGCCATGAAAAAGCATTTTAGCTTTGGTACCAATCTCGGCTTGAATCTGGAAGTGAAAAACCGTTTATCCCGACACTAAAGAATTTTTTTTAAATTTGGTCTGAAGTTTAGTGCTAGAACATGCGAAGAGTAATAATGGAAGTGGGACACAAATCAGCAGTTATGAATTAACTCTGAATTTCCTGACCTCCCTTGGGTTGTTTTCTATTGAGAAGATTTTGCTTTGCATTTCTCAGACCTGCTGTTTACAGACTCATAGACTCTAAGGTCAGAAGGATGTTACATTGCAGAGTCAGCGGACCCATCTGGAATGATATCTTTAACCATTTGAAGAAAATAAAATTATCTTTTAGATGTAAACAGACCCTAATTAAATTCTGGAACTGTTTATGTCTCCAGCACAGTCCTACCTGAGCTCTGCACGGAAGCAGACTTTTTTTTTAAAGTTGAATTACTGATTTAATAAATTGCTTGTGACAAAACTAGCTTTTTTTTGCCAGCAGTATAACTGCTGTTTTAAAATCTTGAGCAACATATTCTTATGCCTAGTAATTTAGTACATTGTATTCTAGATCTTCCTTTAGTAGGAAACAACCATGAGATTACAGCATAGACTTTTATCAGCATTTCTTTTAGCTTCCAGAAAATCTCTGTATACAACCATGAGACTATCAGTGCTCATTTGGCATCCTTATTATTAATTCATATTGCTGTCAAGCGATCAAAAAAATGAATCGTGATTAATCGTTCAATTAAAAAATGTAATCACAATTAATCGCGTGTGCTGCCCCTTTGAAATGCTGCGGCGGTGTTTCAGAGGGACAGCATTGTGGAAGCCCGGGATCAGCTGGAGTCCTCAGCTGACCAGGCTCAGTGCAGCTGCCCCTTTGAAATGAAGTGGCATTTCAAAGGGGCAGCACCGCAGAAGCCTGGGATCTGCTAGCACTGCCCCTTTGAAACACACCAGTGACGTTTCAAAGGAGCAGCGCTGCACAGAGCCCACAATCAGCTGGAGTCCCCAGCTGACCCCAGCTCCATGCTGCGCTGCCCCTTGGAAATGCTGCCCCAACGTTTCCAAGGGGCAGCACTGTGGGAATCTGGGATCAGCTGGAGTCCCCAGTTGACCCCGGCTCCGTGCAGCACTGCCCCTTAGAAATGCCACCCCAGCACCTCAAAGGGGCAGCGCATTAGAAGCCTGGGATCAGCTGGAGTGCCCAGCTTATCTCCAGCTCTGCATTGCGCTGCCCCTTTGAAGTGCCGCTCCAGTGTTTCAAAGGGGCAGTGCTGCACAGAGCCCAGGGTCAGCTGGGGACTCCTGCTGATCCCAGGCTCCTCATGCACTGCCCCTTTGATGCACCAGGGTGGTGCTTCAAGGGGCAATGCAGCATTAATGCCTGCGATTAGTGCGTTAAAAAAATTAACGCATTAATCCTGCCGAGCATTAATCGCAGGCATTAAAACACATCAATTGACAGCCCTAATAATTCAATTATATTATAGATACATTTCATTGGCTTGGGCAGGTTACAGTTCAAGTGCTAGTAGCATTAATTATAACAGGCTCTAGATTTTCCATTCCTCCTCAGCAATTTGTCACTGTCAGTGGTTAAAACACAGCACTGTGTAGCAGACAGTCTTTTAAATCAATTTAGTAGACAACATTTGTGTTGCTAGAGACCACAGTATTTTACTTATATGGTGCATTCCACATCAGAACCAGATTTATCCAGAATCAGATCATATCCAGATTCACAGCAGTGATTTTCTATAATTGCTTTGTCATGGACAAACATAAAACAAAGCCCCTAATATTGGGATGGTCTTGATAATATGGGGACTTTTCATCACCCTAGTGTAACCAAATCTGTACTGTTTTGCTAGCAGAGAGACAGTTATGTAAAAGTATAACTACATTTTGTCTTGTCAATATAGTGTACATACATAAAATAGCTTTGTTAGAGACACTTTTCCCCATGAAAGGTCATGATACAATATCTATATCTATATGCTAGTCTCTAAGGGTACGTCTACACAGCAACATTATTATGAAAAAACTAGCCGCATTTCAAAATAATTTAGTCCACATATATACAGTAGGCAATTATTTTGAAATAAAGTTGAAATACTGTCAAGCTGGAGGACTTCTTACTCACTCTCCTGTAACCCTCATTGTATGAGGAGTAAGGGAAGTTGGAGGAAGAATAAATAAGTGCTGTATAGACACTCAGAATTTTGAAATAAGCTATCCAATTGACATATCTCAGTTTGCATAGCTTATTTCGAGTTAAGCCCTCCTGTGTAAATACACCCTAAGGCTATACCTACACTGCACGGCTATTTCAAAATAAGCTTTTCCTAAATAGTTATTCCGGAATAGCTTATTTCAAAATAGCACATCTACATTGCAGGGAAGCCTCAAAATTAGTCCAAGGCAGGCTTCCCTAATGTAAGTGTGCTATCTGCAAGGCACTGGGAAGGGGCTATTTTGAAATAGCAGCAGTGAAGCATCTACACACACCTTATTTCAGAATAGCTATTTCAGAATTGGTATTATTCCTCGTAGAATGAGGTTTACAGATTTTGGAATAAGCTATCCATTATTTCAAAATTATTTTGAAATAATGGAATGGCTGTGTAGATGCTCACATTGTTACTTCAAAATACTGCTAGTTATCTCAAAAAATGGTACAGTGTAGATGCACCCTTAGGTGTTACAGGACTACCTTTTTTTTTTAAGTCACAGACTTCCACAGCTACCCCTCTGAGACTTTTTCCCCTACTTGGCACTGCAACCGATATGAACAAATCATATAAAATTTCCATTTACCTTTGTCTTGGCTTTACATTTCATCAGTGGAACATTTCAATCTGAAGGGATAAATATGCAGTGCAGTGCACTGAGAAATAATCACACAATTTCTGTTGTTAATTGGTATTGGTGATTGCCGAATTCTCTATGTAGCAGTGGAAATTTACCCTAAAGGGTATATCCTTAAGGTCATTCAGATGCTCCTTTCTTGGATGTATGCTGTATGCCATGAATTACTTATGGAGTTGATGTTGACTTGGATGTCTGAATCAAAATAATTAAATGATATTTAAGGCTGTGGGTTTGTTTTGTTTTGTTTTGTTTTGTTTTTTTGCTACAGATGTCATGGGAATCAGATTCCATTGTGTCTGAGAGAGATTTTTTAAAATTGGAGAGAGATGTCCATTTTGCCCATATTACAGCCACCAAAGTTGCACAAGGGTCTTTTTCTTTTCTAATGACAAAGTATTGTAGTCTCAGTGTGTGCTTGTAGAAGTTTTCTAATTGTAAAAATGTGAGGGCTTTCCATTTCAGCAATTTAAGGATGACAGAGAATAAAAATGGTCTCCTTCTTTTGGATAAAATTACTGAGAATATAGTGGCAAATATCTGCAATCCAATGGAATGCCCAAATTTTACTTATCTCTTTTAATATGCCATGGAGACTGCAATAATCTTGGTCAGTAATATCCTCCTGGCAATGGATAAAAGTCCAAGTGTGAAATCCTGGCTCCAATTAAGTCAATAACAAAAGTCACAAACTCTATGAGATCACGATTTCTCCCCAGATGTCCATGCTGATCCTCTTTAGATCTTTGAGAAGCATTTGATTCCTTTTGAGTGCAATGTTTTGTTTGGCCCACCCAAGGACCCAGATGGGATTGTTCTCAACTCGATTCATTCCTCTCCTCTTAAGCTACATCTGCACTGCAATGGGAAAGGTTGCTTTTAGCATGGGTGGACATACCTAAACTAGTTTGATCTAACTGCTCAAGCATGCATCCATGGTACTGGGCAGGTACGACAAGTCCATACTGCCTTGACATCACTGCTTAGATCTAGCACAGGTATTCTACATGTACTGCTATCAGACCTCCCAGCTGCAATGTAAATATGCCCCAAGATTGATCCTAGAAATGGGTGATGACTTCATGCTGACTAAATACAAAACTAAAACTAACTAGCCTATTTTCATCATCCTAGATAAGTGAAGAGCAAACTAGAAGTAATAATAAATGGTGAGAGATAAATTAGATTTGGACAGTTCTTCTAATTTCACTAATCTGAGGCTTTTATAGGTTATTCATGTGAAAACCTTTATTTTAACTGTCTGGCTAAAAATATAGATGCCCACACCTATTTTTAGTGTTGACTTGATTGCTGCTAAGTTGACAGAGACTCATATTTCCCCCTGCTGCTCTCTTACTTTCCCCTTTTTGACCTTCTCAAGGCTGTATGAAGTAATTTACTAATCAAATAACATTCTTTTTTGGAGTCTGGTTTATTAAGAGAATGTAGTAGTTCAAGTGTCAACTGAAAACAAGTTTTCCTGGAACTCTACAATTTGTTCAGCCCCTGGCTGAGCTCAGCAGTTCTTTTCCAAACCCAGATCCTACCGCCTGGAATTTCCTTGAGCCTCTTCCTGTTAAGGCTTGTGCTCATGTCCCTCACTGCAGGTCACTTCAGCCAGGCTTTGTCATCTACATAGTGTTGAGATGTCTTTCCCCAGTCCTCTCTGTCCATAGGGAATTCTTTAAATTCCCAGCAGGTCCCTCTCCTTTTTATGGATGGAGCAGGTTCCTTCTTGCAGGAAGTCTTGTCCTTTCCTCATTCCCTCAAGCCACTATTGGATGATCAACTGTTCTGAAGGCTAGGCTCAAGCCAACTATGGTCAAATAGCTAGGGATAAACCCAGTTCTCTTAAAAAAACTAACTCTCCCAAGGCATTGTCACAGCTGAGTTTGAAATAGTCCACTCTGGCATTTTGTGCTATTAACAGAATGTACATCTCTCTCCTTTAGAGAATTTGCTGAAGCACAACCAGAAATAATAGATTGGATCCAAGAATCATTTAGTCAAATACTGTGGCTTCTCTTATGCAGATTAAAAGGCCATAGTAATTCCCTCTGACCTTAACCTGTGAGTCTTACTAGGAACATCAATCACGGCATTAGTCATCTGGCATTATTTTAAATGTTCTGCTCTTTTCAGAACCTAGTGCTGTTATGTCTTCCCCATGAACCTCCACATGGCATCCACTCTACTCTGCAATGATTAGGCCTCAGTTGGAGTATTATGTCCAGTTCTGGGCACCACATTTCAAGAAAGATGTGGAGAAATTGGAGAAGGTCCAGAGAAGAGCAACAAAAATAATTAAAGGTCTAGAGAACATGACCTATGAAGGAAGACTGAAAGAATTGGGCTTGTTTAGTTTGGAAAGGAGAAGACTGAGAGGGGACATGCTAGTGGTTTTCAGGTATCTAAAAGGGTATCACAAGGTGGAGGGAAAAAATTGTTCTGCTTGGCCTCTAAGGATAGGACAAGAAGCTATGGGCTTAAACTGCAGCAAGGGAGGCTTAGGTTGGACATTAGGAAAAACTTCCTAACTGTCAGGGTGGTTAAAACACTGGAATATGTTGCCTAGGGAGGTTGTGGAATTTCCATCCCTGGAGATATTTAAGAGCAGGTTAGATAGACATCTATCAGGGATGGTCTAGATGGTACTGGGTCCTGCCGTGAGGGCAGGGGACTGGACTCAATGACCTTTCAAGGTCCCTTCTA
This sequence comes from Pelodiscus sinensis, assembly GCF_052426305.1. NCBI lineage: Eukaryota > Metazoa > Chordata > Testudines > Trionychidae > Pelodiscus > Pelodiscus sinensis. The sequence goes on from NC_143059.1 coordinate 52,044,459, forward strand.
GTTCTAGTGTTCTATGATTCTATGATCTGCAGAGCACCATTCCACAAATGCAATTGTAAGTCCATAAATCATGTCAATACCTCCTCTAGGATGTTGTGGATATCCAATTCACCCTTGAGTGCTTATGTGGGATATTCTGTTATGAGGGATTTGATGGTTTGGATGTTCTCACCACAGTCACACAAAGAGCTGTTGATTTTCAACTTGTGGGTCAAGTAGCTGCATCTTCCATGGTTTGTTCAGATGTAGTTCAGTGTGATTCAAAATCTGCATTTCAGGTCAAAATTGGGAAGATCGCTTTTTGGTACAGTAATAATGTGCTAATTTGGAATGGTAGATGAAGTCCAGACATTTTGCCATTTCCTGGCCAGATGCAGAGACATGAGTTGATTGCGTGTGGCCAAACGTGGTTTTTTTTATTTCAGGTATTGTTGAGGTAAATGGCGGTTTAATGTTTGCTGATACAAAAGCCACAGCAGAGGTATTGATTTTTAAAGTTCCCATGATAATTCACATGGCTTGATGCAGCTTCCAGTGCACAAGTTGATTAGGGCAATTTCTTATCTACACTGATGCACAGTACTCTGCAACTGACTACAGCAGAACCAAGGCCAGTGTTTGTAGGACAGGGCCCTTGATCATCAGCTTTTTCCAAATAACTTTTGAATAATTTGAAATGAGACTTCACCTTAGATTGGGGTGGGTAATAATTTTTGATGGGAGAATTGGTAAATGGTCACGGGCCGCAGTCTTCCATGAAGGAGGTGTGGGAACCAGGATGGAGGTTGGCTGCAGAAGGGAACTTGTGGTAAGGGATGGGGGCTAGAGGGGGTGTGGGATCTGGGAGGGAGTTTGGGTGAAGGAGAGGGTTGTGACCTGGGGAAGGGGACTGGGATGCAGGGACCAGTAGGGAGTACGGGTGTAGGAGAGGATTTTGACTATGAGGAGAAGTGCAGGAGGGGGTGAAAGGTCTAGGAGGGTGTTGTGACCTTAGGCAGGGGTTTGGGTTGTGATCTGGGGCAGGGGATTGGGATGCAGGGTCGGGGTCAGAGGTTGTGATCTGGGGCAGGAGTGCAGGAGAAGGTGCAGGGTCTGGGAGGAGAATAGGTGCAGGAGAGGATTCTAATCTGGAAGAAGGGTGTAGGAGGAGATGCGGGATCTGTGACCTGGGGCAGAGATGCAGGAGCGAGTGCAGGGATTCGGGTCATGACTGAGGGCAGGGGTTTGGAGTGCAGGGTGTGGGAGGGGTATGGGTGCAGGAGTGGCAGTGTAGGGTATGGGTTATGTGGGGCAGGATTCTGACTTTGGCTGGGAGGTGCTTACCTGGCAGGCTCCTCAGCCAGGCTCCCTACCTGCCCCACTTCCATACACTGTTCAGAGCAACTGGCTGCAGGGGCCATTTGTGCTTCTCTGAAGGCGGCAAGATGGGGGAAAGGAGCAATGTGATGCCTGTCCTGTTAACAGATAGCTCCCATTACCTGGAAACCAGACAATGGGAGCTGCAAGATTATTGTAGCCTCTCTCCCCTCCCCCTAGGCTCACAGCATTCAGAGATGCACACACAGTCCCTGAAGCCAGCTACTTGAGTGCCATGTGGGGGAGGGACAGGCAGGGAGTCTGGCTGAGGCTCCTGCTGGGCTGTGGGCCAGATCCTGTAGGCCATATTTTGCCTGCCCTTGCTTGAGAGGCTCCTTTCTTGAAGTGATCATGACAGGTCAATGTGTAGTCAAAAATAGCCCCAAGATACATTTTCTTTGAATCAAGTGCAGTTTTACCACAAAACTTGTTAGCTAGAGTGTACTGTGAAATTCTAATCTCAAGGTGGAAAGCAAAGGCTACCGATTTGCCTAGATTTGGTTTCAGGCACCACTTCTGGAAGTACTCCACCATCATCTTAATGTCAAACATGGGGGTTACTTCAAGTTCATTAAAGCTATGGGCCGGAGGTGCATCACTGCGAATAGCTAACAAAATAAGCTACTAGCAATGGTGCCTGGGTGTACATTTGCAGGACAGGAACATCCTTCACTGGAAATAGGGAATGAATGTGTCTGAGTTTAAGCTTCATGGATTTATTTTGCTTGGTTTGCAAACTTGGTATGGTAATCCCAGTTTTCTGGGATTCTTCTGCCTCACCCTGGGTCCATCCCTGTTCAGCATTTCTGGGGGCTGATGTAATCAACCAGTGATTTCCTACATTCATTTACGCTTTTGCCCCCAATTGGCTCCCACTGTCTGGTATGAAAGCCTATTTCCGTGGTCCCTCACAGGACAAAACCACATTATAAATGGATTTTTTAAAGTCTGAGTTCTGAAATCATATCATGACCTAATGCAATTCCATCGTCAGGAAATACAGACCTGGCACTTCTCTGAGACACGTGTAAGCCATTCCAGACAGGGTCCCTGTAATCTAACCAAAAAGTCAGTAGGAAACAGAATGTCAGCAGTGTATTTTGAATAACATTAGTCATTGTCTTCATTCACTTATCACTTAGTGAGGATGTTCCGTTTTGTGCAACAAATTTAAACAAATTTAATCTAGTTTGGCTTCCTAGCTACAATTTCGTTGGATGCTGGTAAACACTATAGGGCACAACATGACTGCTACAGTTTTTCTCCACACCATAACATCATCATTGGTCTGGCCTTTTCATCCCTTTCTCTGGTATTTGTTGCCTTTTTAATTTTTTCTGTAGTCAGCATTGGATTAGCATCAAGTTCTAAATTATAAATTGTGTAACCTAAACTCTCAACAATCTGGTGAATTTTTATTGATGAGGTAGCAGACTGAAGGGAAACAGTAAATGATGAGCCAGAGGCAAATTCAAACTGATTATAGCTACTTTCCATGGCTGTCTGGTTCCAACAGGAAATGCAGTTGTTTGAGCACAATTCCCGAAGAGCTTTTGCGAGGCAGATAACTCCAGAATACAGTTAGAATACTGTCAAGATTGATAAATTGGTTAGTATTGCTTCACCTCTAGACTACAGGAATGAAAATCACAATAGGCCTCTCATCAAGAAAAAAACTTTTCTGACTGTACATTTGTCAAAGTAAAAGTAACTCATAATAATGTGTTTTACTTGGCAGTTTTGTGACTGCAAAAATATTAAGCTATGACAGTGTATACTATACAAAATCATAAGTGTTATTCCTTTGCTGAAAAGTATTTTTCAGAATCACTGAACCATGTTTCATTACTACTTTTTACACCAAAGACTTGCATTCAGCATTGTAAATCTGCCCTTCAGAATATTTCTGGTAGGTGAATTCTCACGTTGAGTTTTCTCGGGAGAAGTCAGATCTACCAGAGGTTCTGAAAATCCAATATAGACTCCTGAGATTATTATTTGAATATAAACTGGAAATCTAATTTAAACATTTTGGTGAAAAGGCTTTCTTTTTATAATCCCTAAAGTTTCATATTAATGCCACAAGCGGTTATTGCCACATAGCAATTCAATTAACCACTAGCTTGATCATCACAATTACATATTGGGAGTGTAAAAGCTATATTGTAAAGAACATGCCAAAAGCTATATAAGAATTCTAGGCTTACTTTTAAACTACTGACCATGAACTATACAAGTGAGAGCTTTGATGTTATGTGTAACAACATGGCCCAATTTTGTGTGCTACTTTATTGATGCCCCAGGGATTAAAACTATAAAAGAGCGAGTGAGAGAGAGAGTAAAAAATAAGCTAGAAAAGCAAGTCACTTGTCACAGACTGGGTTACTTTGAAGCAAAATTTGTAGTTTAATATTGTGTAAAAGAAAAGCTCTATCCCTTAGCCAAATACAGGAGAAAGATGCCCCATGCACCAATCACTCCTGGGACTATGTGGTTGCAGAGTTAGTCCATAGCAGGCTGCTTTAATTCATGCAACCTGCCTATGCCCCATTGCAGCAGCCAGGAATCAGTGGAGTTCAGGAATGTTCCAGCCTCTCAACCTTTCCCCAGCTTCTTCCCTGTCCCTACCATACGGAGTGGGATTGCATAAGAGAGGGTTCTGTAGTGGCAGATGCGTCTGCAATGTCTACGTATGCCTGTTAAGGAATGCATTTCTCTGCTTGAGCTACATAAAGCTGCCTTAGTACCCAGCAAGATCTGGCCCCTGATATTCAAGCTATTTGCTTGCATTGGACTTGTGGGATCTATTTTTATTACATGGTTCTGATATTTTTTAAGGAAATACATGAATGGATTTGCAACTGGACCCATCAGTTAAATGGAAGACTGCAACATAACATCCCCCTTAAAGCACTTGTCAAACTTGAGACGATTTCTGTGAAAATTGAAGTTATACAAAGTCAGACATAATGTTCTTGATGAAAATCTATAGTATTTAAACATCTGTCTAGATATCAGATAAGGTTGAGTTTTTATCTCATGCTTAGTGCATAACGGCTTTTATGCATTCCCTGTGCTTATTTAGTTCATTACCATAAGATGCTATATACAGGACACTTGGAGCCTGAGAGATTCAAATAATAGCAAATGCAGTTTCATCCTGCTATGTTCAGACATCTCAAATGAGGCCTTGAAAAGTTAGTTTGGAAAGAGCTTACTAAAGGAGAAGAACATTGTCGTGAAGGCTAAACTAAACCCAAGTTGACTTTTTACTGAAAGGGAATGTTGCCTAGTGGGTCGGGGGGTTGCGTGTTTGGAAGCAGATCCTCAGCTATTTCATAGTTCCATTGAAATCAACACCCTGATGGAGTCATTGGCATAAGGACTATTTACACCAGCTGAGGATCTGCCCCTAGTAATTGTGAATTCTGTTTCTCTCTCTGTCATTGATTTTTGCTGTGTGAAGGTATTTAAGCACCTAGTTCCTATTGATTTCAATGGGATCTAGATATCTAAATACCTTAAATAATCTGACCACTAAGCCTACATTAAACTCAGCATGGTTACTCAGCTCATTCTCTGTGAAGAGGGTGGTGATATTTAAGCCATCTTCATAAGGGTGATGTGCATTTTAATTAATTGTTTGCTTGTAAAATTCTTCAGGTCCCTGGCTGAAAGATTCCGTATAAACCTTATTAGAATATCGGACATCAGTAAGGACTGAGAGAGAACTGGATTAAAAGGCAGCATATAGGTTCTGGAATCATGATGAGGAAAACTGTTATGGCGATGTTCTAAAATTCATAGAAATAAAAACACTATGGAATATGATTCTAAGCAGTGATAGTCAGAATATTCTGAATGCTCCTGTATGGGGGATTTAAGAAGGTTTTTAAGAATAAATGGAGCACAGAAAATAAATCTGTTCAGAACAAATGCATCCATGTAACATAAAATTGCTGCAAAGGAAACCAACTAAAGTTCAAAATGTTACAAAGCAGTACAAGAGTTTAGGGGCATTGGTGACTGGTAAAGCAAGGAAAGAAAATCACAATTTACTGAAATGAGAAGCCAGGAGAATCTGAAGAGAGCTGGGGCTTTATCCTGGAAAGCATGCTTGTGTGTGATGCTGAGTATCCTGTACTCTCACAGTAGTCAATGTGACTTAAGCGTGTCCATTGTGGTATCTGGGAGAATCAAGCCTATAGAGTCACAGGATCAGATACCATCTTGGCATGGGACTGTTGACCTCAATTAGATGTGGAGTAACACCTGAGCTGAACAGTGTCCATTTTTTTCTAGAAATGTGTGATAATGCATACACATGCCCAGGGCCAGATTAGCTCTTCTGTGGGCCTGGGGGTATTAGATTGTGTGGGACTCTTGTTGCAAGTCTTTTTCCTAATATAATGAAGGAGGCTGATGGAGATGCAGGTTCTGGGTAGAAGTCAGGTTGCAGGAGGGGGCTTAGGGCTGGGGGTTGTGGTGTGGGTACTGAGAGAGAATTAGGGTGTGGGTGGGGGGCCAAGACAGGCCAAAGTGCAGGAGCAGATTCATGGCATGGACAGGCGGTTGGAGGGCAAGGAATTTACCTTGGACAGCTCCTGTTTGGTGGCCCAGCAGGGCTCAGGCAGGCTTCCTGCCTGTCCTGGTCCTGCACCACTCCTGGAAGCTGCCTCCATGTCCCTGGCTATGGCCCATGGGGGAGGAGGTGACTTTGCACACTGTCCTCACCTGCAGGACCAATTGGCCACAATTCTTGGCCAATGGGAGCTTCAGTGGCTGCGCCTGCTGGTGAGGGCATCGCATGAATGGAGCTTCCTCCTGAACACTGTGAACCAGCAGTTGCAGCCTACAGCCCAACTGAGGGGGAACAGCAGCACACCAGGCAGGAATGGATTATCACAGGCTTTAGTTGCTACAGACCATGTCCCTGGTCTAAGAACCCTCCCCTCCCCCCCCAAAAAAAAGTTTTGGACTTTTTGGCAGCCCAGGGATGTTTTTGAAGGGACTCCATAGCCTGGGATGCTGGACTCTAGCTCCAAAAGCCCCTGGGTTAATTGAGCCCTGTACATGCTGTTACCCGCTGTTCCAGGTTTCACGTCGTGCATTGATAATTTCCTTTATTGCCTTGATGTAACTGATCCATGGACTTGAGTCTTAACTAGTACCTCGTATAGCCAACTGGAAATGGCTGCAAAAATGGTGGAATTCATTAAGCAGATTATTTATCAAATAAAGGGGCACACTGATTAGGAAAAGACTGGGGAAGACAGAGACTTTGAATTTGACATGCTATGGACTTGATTAGAATATAAGAGAATCCAACTGTCTAGCGATTAGATAGATAGATCCAGTCTAGCTTTATCAACAATCCATGTAGGACCCTCATACACAGCTCCCCAAAGCACTGAGGGGCCATGGTGTTGGGATTCAGGCAGTAGTGAGAGAAGCCTGGTCATGCTGGTGTAGCTCTTCTCTCTGGTGTTTTCTCTGCAGCTTTTCACAGTATCTTCCATTCTAGAAGATTTTCTAAGAAGGACCTGAGCCACATAGATAATAAGACTTGTCACACAAGGGAGGTTTGCTAGGAGTCTCCATTGTCCAGGGACAGTCCTCAGGAGGATGGCTTAGGAGTGCCACTCATTGGAAAGTGACTGACGTTTTCCCTGGACAAGAGCACTGGTGGACACTGTGGTGAAATCTAAGGATTTGTGAGGGTATGAATTGAGGTCCAGCCTTCTGCTAGAACTACCAGAACAAACACATGATCTTGTCACTGTGACCCTTGCCTTCCTCTATCCATTCTCTTTGCGTGCGTTCTCCCTTGTCTTTATTGTGAATGTAAGTTGTATGGGGACAGGACCTCTTAGCAAGGTTCAACAGGTCTGGTGTACACAGTAAAGAGTCTTCAGGACATCATGAGCAAGGATGCTATGAATTATAAGATGCAACATGCTATGAATTATAAGATATTTTAATAATAGTATCTCATATGGCAGTTTTTAGTGACTGATTTAGAAACCGTTTACAAAGGAGATGTCATTATCCTAATTTTACAGTGGGGAAATGGAAGCATATGGAGCAGAACCAGAGTTTTCAAGTTCTTGTGTGCCTAAAAGATACTCACAGGAATCTCGTGTGATTTTTCAGAAGCACCTTGATTTCCCAATGTGGCTTGCCCAAGATCACCCACAGGCTGGTGGCAGAGCTCAGAATAAAATAGAGGTCTCTGTAGTCCCTGTCCCATGCTCTATCTAGTAAGCCACACTGCCTGTTGTGATATTCAGTGGTGTGGACAGCCTCTCAGCAGTGTGGTCTGGTGGCTAGGACACTGTACTAGGAGTGAGGCGATCTGGAGTCTGCTCTCTTCTCTGCAACTGACGTGCTGCATGGCCTTCTATGAGCTCCTTCACCTTTTGTCTTTCTTATCTATTCAGACTATAAGCTGAGTGGAAAAGGGTCTGTCTCTTATACTGTATTGTGCACAGTGCCTACCACAATATTCCTCAGCCCTGTTCTAGCAGGTCTACTCCTGAAATGGAAAAGATAAGTTTGAACTCATGCAAAACTCTCTTGCCTGCACATCTATATAGGGCACTATATAGACAACAGTCGTATTAGCAGAAAATTCTGTGTTCCTTAAAGGCCACTTGATGCCACTTCACTTAGTTAATGAAAAGAACAAACTGTCAAGGGCTAAACTTAAAAGCAGATGTATAGAAAAAGAGATGGCATTTATGTGGCTTTTATATTTGAAATAATGAACGGAACAAAACCCAGCACTGTCGCTAATAGGATCACTTACTACTAAAAGCATCATCTTGCTACAGTGAATGTCTCATTACAGTAGCAGGGGGCCTAGAAATGACCTCTCCTGGTCCAGCAACATCCCTCATACAAGACTGGTCAAGTCCCGAGGATGCTGGACTATGGAGGTCCAACCTGTATCTTCTCATATGTAGCGGTGGTTGCTCTAGAACAGGTTTGAAGCATTGTGGCAGAGCAGCATGGAGAAGCCTGCTGTATGTGTTCTCTGGAGGTCTTCAGTCCCATGAGATGACTCCCTCAGCAACTGTCACAAACTTTAAATTCATTTAAACTAATAATATGCCTAATGCTCTTAATCCCGCCCCCATCAAGTAGTTAATGTTGCTGCTGAAACAATTTAAAAATAACACAGCCAAAACATCATAACATAACAGCAGAAATATTAAATGATTTGTTGTATCATCAATGGAAGGAGAGTGATGTCAGAGACCAGTCCTCCTTCCACAGAAAATTCCCAGTGTCTTCAGTGGATGTAGGATCCTCCCCTCCACAGATGAATTAATTCTTCAAATGCTCAGTTTCCAGTTGTTGTGATTGTCTTATTGTTTGTTTATTTTTGGATTATGTGGTTGAAGAATAAATATTTTCAAAAAGTTATTCATTTATTTAGTAAATAACATGTGCACTACTGATTTCAGCTGAGGAAATGATTGTCAAGAGCAGGAAAAGCCAGAAGATGAATGGGTCTCTTACTTAAAAATAGGAAACAGCTTGAAGTTCCTTTTGGGGTGGGGGGGAGATAGCTCATCTATTAACAATTACATTATTTTGTCACTGATACGAAATAAGGATTGTGTTCTACCAGTGCTGGACGCATGCACCTCCTATTCATGTGAACAATTCTGGGCCTTCGTGGAGGGAAATATAATAATCCTAAATATTCAGAGTTTTGACCAGCATCCTGCTGTAGCAAATTTACCATGCTATTGAAACTATGTTTATAAAAAAGCAGAGAGGAAAATAAAATGTATTATCCAGATTCCCACATCAAATTTTGATTGAATATATATGTCCTTATATGTCTCTGTCTTCACGTTGGTGGGTTTCAGATAAAGCCTTACCAGAAAATGCAGGATCAAGAATTCAGACATTCACAGCTTGAGGCAAGTATCATGCCTAGTTAAATATCCTTCCGTGTTCCATACAGAGTCTGTGAATCATGTGTCATGCTTGCATTTATACCAGGATTTGGAAATGCTGTAAGTCTGCCTACCTGTTTGCATTCACATACACAGGATGTTCTGTGCAACAGGATGTTTTTCCAACCAAACTAAGAGTTGTCAAGAATCACCAGTCAAGACAGTGTGCCTCAAAAAGCGTGCCTCTGTCACAAACAGAAGATGGTCCATTTTGTCTCTCTAATATCTTGTGAACCACACAGCTGTAACCACACTACATACAGTCAAGCATCTGCAGTTACGCTCATCTCTCCTAGTTCTATGCAAGGTTAGGTAGGAATATTTCCAAAATGTCCTTAATTTCTTCCCCCATTACCTCCAGTTCCCTTCCATGTTTTCCCTAAGGATACGTCAACACTACTGCATTATTTTGGAATAACTAATGTTATTTTGAAATAACAAAATGCGCATCTATATAGCAAGCCATTACTATGAAATAATGTTGAGATGGAGGACTTCTTACTCCAACTCCTATGACCCTCATTTCACAAGGAGTAAGGGAAGTCAAAGGCTACATCTACACAGTTTCCTTCTTCCGCAAAAGCCTATGCAAATGGAGCATGGATTAGCATATTGCCATGCTTCATTTGCATAATTAATTAGGAGCCATTTTTGCTCAAAAAGGCACCAACTATACAGCGCCTTTTTGCACCAAAAAAACCCTTTTCTGTAAGAGCCGTTCTTCCTGAAAAAATGAGGAAGAACGGCTCTTGTGCAAGAGGGGGCTTTTGCGCAAAAAGGCGCTGTGTAGACGGCATCTTTTTGCATAAAAACCTGTTGCGCAAAAATGGCTCCTAATTAATTATGCAAATGAAGTGTAGCAATATGCTATTCCTCACTTCATTTGCATAGGCTTTTGCAGAAGAAGGAAGCTATAGAGACGTAGCCAAAGAAAGAGAGTTCTTCCTTTGATTTCCTGCTGCGTAGACAATGCCAAAAGCCAAATTAAGCTATTTCGACATCAGCTACGCAATTGACATATCTGAAGTTGTGTATCTTAATTTAACTTTTGCCCTGCTGTGTAGATGTGCCCTTAAGAGTCCAAAGCTTCTGAAAAGTAGCCTGACTCCTCTCTCATGCTCTTTTCAAAGTTGATAGTTTCTCTTTGGCACCATTATCCTGTTAGACATTAACATTTTCCAGAGACCAACTCCTTAAGTGAAGATGCCTCTTAACTTATTAAAATCATGTGTTAGTGAACCACAGCATTTAGTTTAGCAAGTCAAGCCCCATAAGTGTTCTGTAAAAATTATTTTCTTATTCAGAAGCACATCTGCATCCTGTGCTACAGAGATGATTGTTTTATTTCAAAAGAATCTATGAATAGGTAATTTTAAATTGAAGCAAATTAATTCTTTGTGGAAGGTACTCAGCACCTTACTTAAGATCCTAATTAACCTTTCTGAATAAACATAGGAACTTAAACGTCCATTACATTTACATCTGTTGCAGTTTTTTTTCTTTAACTAGAAAGGATCCTCTCTCTGGCATCTCTGGGCATGGTCTCACCAGGCTCTGAGAACACTTTCTACTTTGCATTATTGGAAATCATGATTAATTACATTCTGTAATTCAGTAGCACGGGACTTTCATTTAATATCTTATTTGCCTATTAAGATTATACCCTGTTCTTAATAATATGTGGTTGATAGAAAGCATTTAGGGAACAAAGCCCAGTTATTATCAGTCCGGCTCCCTGTGCTGCCGTAATGCTGAATTACTGCCTAATTGCAGAGTGATGCCATATAGAGTCCAAAGTCTTAAGAGAAATAAGGCAGCTTGCATGTCATTTGGCTCCTGGTTACAATCCAGATCTAGTGTAATCATGCACATGTCCCAGTGGAGAAAAGGTGCTTTTGTATTCTTTATGGGGTGATAACATGATTTCCACAGTCATGTACCAGTGACCAGATCCAAATACCATGGAAGTCAGTGAGCCTCAGGGGTCAGAACCTGCTCTCTTTGAAACAAGCAGTAAACATCCATTGACATCAGTGGGTGCAGAGTTGAATCCCCTCAAGTAAAAGCAGAGGATTGCAGAGCATGTTTGTGGACTTGTTTGCTAACACTGTGAGTAGTTTAAGGAAGTAAAAATATTCATGCCCACAAACAATAATCAGGGCAGACAAATTCTCATATTATAGCAATGTAAATCCATGATAAGATGGCTTCAGTATTTACTTTGGCTTCATCCTGGTATAAAATGAGAACAGACTCGTGGTCCCTAGGCCTGGACTTCAGTGAAGAGTTTTGCTTTCCTGCGGATGGCAAGAATTGGCTGTAACCAAAATCATTTGGTATTTTTCTCCTTTGTTTTCCCTAAGAAAACTATGAGACCACCATGATGAAGGCAAAGAGACCTACAACTTCTTTCTAATAAAATGAGGTGTGTGTTAATTTTAAAATGAGAGTAACAGCAATAATTTTGGGTCAGATTTTCAAAGAGCCCTTAAACTAGCACCTAACAACCTGCCAATTCAAGAAATTCTGCAATGTCAATACTGGAGGATCATGGCCTAAATATGCCCTCACAATTTTGCATGTGTAATCAGCTATGTAGACATTCAGTTCCTGATTTACAGGCACAAGTTTTGTTTTCAGCCACGAATTAGGTGACTAAGCATGGAAATTCTCTTGGAAATGACTGTGTCTAGTCTCAGAATGTTTCTTAGAATAGTTCAACCTACAGTGAATTTTTGCAGCTGAATCTTCTGTGGAATGCCCTGGTGCTTGCTTGTGTATGGATGTACTGGGAGGTCACCAGAATAATAGAGATTTTTTTTTTCATCTCAGGATGCTAAACTTTCTCTTTTTTCAATTTTTTTCTTTCCCAGCTATCCATTCCCCATGGTATTCAGCAGCTGTAGTAAAAAGGATCTGGAAAATAGCCTGGAAAAAGGAGTGGGGATGTGTCTCTTTAACCTGCCCGAAGTTAAGGAATCATTTGGTGGACAGAAGTGTGGGAATGGCTATGTGGAAGATGGAGAAGAGTGTGACTGTGGGGAACCTGATGTAAGACTATCTCTCTATCTATTTCAGAATTATTATTTTATCTCCTTGCTATAGATTGATCCTCTCTAGTCCAGCAATCTTGGGACCTGATGGGTGCCGAACCAGAGAATTTGCTGAACAAGAGGAGATTAATGTTGTAGTGAATGGGTCTTTTTTTTTTTTTTTTTTTTTTTTGCCGAGGAGAATAATTGGAACAATGCTTGCAATACTGCTTAATAATGTATGACTGTACTGATACACCCTATATAAACTTGTGCCTGCCTATCCAAGGCTTATCAGCTCTCTTCATACCAACGTGTTAGTGTTGTTACACAATTTTATTATAATGGCATAAGGAAATATGTAGATAAAGCATAAGAAACATGCTAATTCTTAGCAGCATTACCTACCCTTTCACTGTTTACTGGAGTCTTAGAAGACATTTAGGAGTAAATTAGAGCTAAGTGACAGCACAGAACACTGAGAACCAGGACTAGTGGCTGTAAACACACTTTATAGGGACACAGGAAACTTGGCTATACTCATAAGTGGACATCTTGCTAACTAAAATCATGGCAGATCACGGATGTTGCTGGACAAGAGAGTGACGGCCTAGAGAGGTTCAACTGTACAAACCTTATATAGAAGAGGGCAAAAGTGCTTGCAAATTAGTCAAAGTTTTTTTTCAGACTGCTCTGTATTAAATAAAACTCTCTCCTTCCTTCATTTTTCAATCTTAAACTTTAATTAAATTCCCCAAGATAGCTGTTCATCTCTGCTTACTTTTCATTGTGCCTTATTGCAGTGCAGTAGGCAGGTCTAAGTGTCATCTTAGTGTGGGTTTTACAAACTACCTGTATCTCTTAAAATTAGTGCTGGAGAACTTTAACTGAGTTCCTATTGGGATTTACAACATGGGAATCCCTTTCAGCATTAGTTAATTACCTGAAACCAATACAAATTAGTTAAAATAATTCAGATTTCCCAAGATACCATATAATAGCTGGAGAATTCTTTCCTTGGATTCGGAGCTACTTGTTTTTATAGATTACATAATATCAAAAATATTGCTCCTAAGGAAACCTGCTTCCATTTTCATGCACAATACATTTTCCCTCTTGGTTTGAATTTTTTCTTTGCAGATTTCTGATTCAGTTGCCTTAATAATAGAAATAACCTACATTACATCCAAAAAGGATGCTGCTACTACCAAGCTGATTTACTTTAATTTAGTGCATGTGTCAAAGGACTGCTAGAATGAGAAGAGAAAATGCAGAATACGGGGAGTAAAATGATATCTGATCAGACACACATACTTCTTTTGGCCTCTCTATTCATTGGTCATATTGAACTTCTCTGAGATTAACCAAATTGAACTCATCAACAGAGGTGGCATTTGTCTCCTCTGATAAATATTGAACTGCCAACAAAATAGACTCAGGGCAGTAAAAATGGCAAGAGTTTGCTGTAGCCTTTCTATACAATATATTGAATTTATACAAACCATAAGTATTTCCTGACAGCACACTCATTATTTGGGGTAACAGGGTTGTAGAAGTAGGCTTGTCTTCTTGTTTAATGCCAGCATTAGTGTCAATGGCTTGCAAATATGTTTCTAATCCAGTTATCTTTCTCATTTTTACTCAAGTGTTAATAACACCTTTTTAAAGTCAAAGCCCCTTAATACCATTGAATGGTACCTTAAGCTGTCTCATCTCTTTCTCTTTTCTAAAATATCTTAATCTATGATTCAGGTATGAGGAATTTAACTTGCTCCCACTGTGGTCAGAGAGGTATCAACAAATCTCTTACATTATTTAACGTTTCATTAGCCAAGTTGTTTAGACCAATGTCAGTACATCAGTGCTGCATATGACCTTGTAGCACATGATAGTTGCACATGATAGTTTTACCAACTTTCAAGATTAAATATCACTGCAAACATATGTATGTATAACAAGTGGTTTGTCAGATGGACCTTTGATCTGACCCAGTATGGCCATTCTTCCGTGTTAGGGTATGTCTAGACTATGGCGCTATTTCTGGATGCCAGAAGTATCCTGAAATAGCAACATTGTGTCTTTAAACGCTCCCGCTATTTCCTGAAATAGCAGGCATGCTATTCCTGTGTCCCTGTAATCCTCGTTCCACGAGGGTTAAGAGATTTGTCGGAATAGTGCCTTATTTTGAAATTAGGTGCTGTCTACACAGCGCCAAATTTCAAAATAAGCTCTTTCAACCCAGACTCGAAATAATCATCACAGTTTATCCGACAGAAGGGTGCTGTCTAGATATATCCTAGAATAATGGTTTATAACTCTCTTTGCTGTACTCATATCAAGAAGTAGAGAGCTGTATTTAATGTCCAGGTTTAAGAAGTTTGTACACAGTATGATGACTTCACAATAGACCCGAAAAATGAAGGAGTAACATTAGTTCGAACCAAGGGGTTTGGTTTGAATGAACGCGTCCTGGAGCACACTTTCACTTTCAAAACAGCTGTTGATTGGAGTAACACACTGGCGAGATCATGCTAATGAAGCACGGGATATTTAAATCCCCGCTTCATTGACTATTTCGAATGCCTACATTTGCATCCCTAATTCGAACTAGGGTTCAAGTGTAGACATACCCTGAGTCATTGAGAAGTATGCATCTCAGTATAAGGCTCAGTTAAGACAAGATAAGATTAACACTGATATCAATTCAAAACACCAGTTAAGTTCAGTATTCCCCATCATGGCCCACATTAAAGCTTCAGACAGACAGAAGGGAGGGGTGTGCTGCAGTCATACTCTTTAGCACCTGCTTCCTCCTTTTATTTCGAATTTAAACAGTTTTGAAACAAATCACAGAAAAAGCGTAAAGAGCTGTAACATCTCTTGGACAGCAGAGAGGCTCACTCTACACTCCACATCCTGCCAGTAATGGAAGAAATTATGAGAGATGCTGGAGCCTTGTGATAACAAGCTGTTCCATATATCAGTAACTTACAGGAGTTGTAATTTGTTTGGCTGAAATGCAGTCATAGGCCAGGCAACCTACTCTAAGAAACCTAAGCCCTACTTTTTCTGTTCCTGTGAACAAGAAAAATTTAAAGTAGCTGGACCTGTGATTATCCATATCCTCTCTCTTGCCTCATTTTAAAAAAATTATAACAATTTACAAAGCACAACATCTATTTGCCTGCCTTTTTCCATGCTGAGTAATAGGAGAGTGAGTGATTAGAATTCTGCAAGAGTGCTATTGAATTTTGGTTGGAATTTCATTCATAGCCTACATCCTACCTTTGAACATACTGTAGCATGGATAGATGGCAAACTGACAACACTACTGAACAGCAGTTTTATCTGATGCTATATTTTTTAGATCTTAGAGGCCTGTGATTTAGCTTGGAACTCATTACTACAATCTCAGAAGCAAATCCACTATTTTCTTAAAGTTTTTATTGACTCAGTCTAAGAAAATAAATTTTATAAAAACCCACATACATAGGAAGTGCCATAGTCTAATGCACCAACATAAACCGAGAATGTTTCAGTTAGTGATAATGCGGTTCATATTTTCTGCAAAGCTCTCTATCAGAATAGTTCCGATAACACTATTGCAGTTGCACTCAGCTATACTGAACAATATCTCATTCTTTATACCATCCACCAATCCCATTACAATACAGAATTCTGATGATAAACTTTCTTAAAATGGAGAACTTTCTGATGTTATATTTAATGACACTATAAAGCCCTTCTGTCAGACCATTTAATTGTGCAGAAAGAATAGTAGATATGGCAGGTTACCAGCTTGGCTTAACAGAGAAATCTTCAGTGAGCTTAAACACAAAAAGGAAGCCTACAAGAAGTGGAAACTTGGACAGATGAGGAATATAAAAATATTGCTTGAGCATGCAGCGGTGTAATCAAGAAGGCCAAAGCACGATGGGAGTTGCAGCTAGCAAGGGATGTTAAGGTTACAAAAAGGTTTTGTACAGGTATGTTAGCAACAAAAAGGTGGTCAGGGAAGTGTCTGTCTATACTACAGAGTTCTGTCAGAAAAACTACCATTTTTCTGACAAAGCTCGAGGAACGTCCACAGTGCAATTGTGTTCTTCTGCAAGAAAAGCGAAAGAACAGAGGAGTTTTTCTGACATTGGTAATATTCATTTTATGAGGAAGAAGCCTTTTTGCAAAAGAGCTCTTTCTCAAAAAGGCATGTGTGGATGGGGAAAAGAGAGTCCTTTCAGAAGAAGAGGAAAAAGCACCAGAGCCCTGGTGGCCATTTCATCCATAGCAATCACAGCTTACATGCGAGAGAGCATCCATTCAGTCTGGACGGTCTCTTTTGAAAAAAGCAGATCGCTTTTTTGATGCACTTTTGCAGAGTGGACACTCTCTTTCGAAAGAAGATTTTTCAGAAGATCTCTTCCGAAAAAAGCTTCTTCCAAAAGAAGCCTGTAGTCTAGATGTACCCTCACTCAGTGGGGAAGGTAACCTAGTAACAGATGTGGAGAAAGTTGAAGTAGTCAAGGTTTTGTTGTTGTGTTTGTTTGTTTGTTTGTTTGTTTGGCCTCAGTCTTCAGACAAGGTCAGTTCCCATAATGCTGCAGTGGACAGCGCAGTATAGGGAGGAGGTGAGAATCCATCAGTAGTGCAAGAAGAGGTAAAGGACTATTCCAAAGAGCTGATCCATGCACATATCCGTGGGGCTGGATGTGATGCATTTAGGGGTGCTGAGTTAGCTGAGGTAATTGCAGTTCAATAGACATTCTGTTTGAATATTTGTGGCAATTAGGGGAGATCTCAGATGAACAGAAAAAGGCAAATGTAGTGCCCATCTTTAAAAAGGGGAAGAAGGAGAGACTGAGGAACTACAGACCAGTCAGCCTCCTCAAGAAATCCATTTTGAAAAACTTAGAGGAAAGGAAGATGGTCAGGGACAGTAAACATGGATTCACCAAGGGCAAGTCATGTCTAACTAACTTATTTGCTTTTTATGATGAGATAACTGTCTCCTGAGATATGAGGAAAGTAGTGAATGTGATACACCTTGACTTCAGCAAAGGTTTTGATATGGTCTCTCACTGTATTCTTCCCAGCAAGTTAAGGAAGTATGGCTTGAATGAATGTACCCACAGGCATGAGCGGTGAGTTATGTGGTCTTGTAGTGCCCTGGCTCCAGCAATATCCAGAGTCGGGGGCCCTGCTTCACCAATATTTGGAGCTGGGTCTATCCCCTGGCCCTGCCTGGAGCGGGCCCCGGCTCCCCCTGTAAGCCCCCCCCCCCATGCGTCCGTCCCCAGAGCATCTCTGTGATGGGGTCCTCACCCCGCCACACACACTAGCCCTGCTGGCGGTGTTGTGCTCGCGGCCGGCAGGCTGACGCCATTTTGGGCTTGCGGCTCATGCGCAGGGGTGGCCAGCGGGGAGCACCCCCCGGTCTGGTGCATGCGCAAGCCAGCTGGGCCAGAAACTGGCAGGCTGACGGACCCAGGGGAGACCTGGCCAGCCGAGGGCATGCCGGTGCTGGAAGAAGGCGCCAGTATTTAAAAACAGCGGAGTCAGACAAAAGGGGGAAGGCAGAGAGTGAGCAGCCAGCTCACCCGCAGGAGCCCCCTTCTTACCCCAGAAGGCTGCCAGAACACCTGGGGAGGGCAGACGCGCCGGAAGAGGAGGCCGTGCTCCAGGGGTCTGGCACCGATCAGTAGGGTTACCCTTAAAATATACTGGCCACATCTCATGGGCCACACCTTGTGGAACGAGGTGTATAGCTAGTTCGGATTAGGAAGCCTAATCCGAACTAGCTAGTCCGTGCCGCATGGCTACTTGCGGCACGGGATTCGAACTAGCCGGCATTTAAAAATGGCGCCGGCTGGCTTTATGCAAATGAAGCCCGGGAAATTCAAATCCCGGGCTTCATTTGCAACTCCGTATGACTACATTTCCCCCCCCCAGTTCGAACTAGGGGGGTAGTGTAGACATACCCAGATACTGCTACAGGCTGGGGACCAACTTGCTAAGTGGCAGTTCTGCAGAAAAGGACCCAGGAATTACAGATGACAAGAAGCTGGATATAAGTCAACAGTGTGTCCTTGTTGCCAAGCAGTCTAACGGCATATTGGGCTGCATTATTAGGAGAATTGCCAGCAGATGGAGAGAAGTGATTATTCCTTTCTATTTGACACTGATAAGGCTACATCTGGAGCATTGCATCCAATTTTGAGGGGGCCCCCACTACAGAAAAATGCAGAAAAACTGGAAAGAGTCCAGTGGAGGGCAAGAAAAATAATTAGGGGGCTGAAGCACATGACTTATGAGGTGAGGCTGATGGAATTGGGTTTATTTAGTTGAAGTAAAGAGGAGGAGGATGTGATAGCAGCCTCCAATTACCTGAAGAGGAGTTCCAAAGAGACTGGAAGTAGACTATTTTCTGTGGTGGCAGATGACAGAACAAGAAGCAGTGGTCTCAAGTTGCACAAAGAGAATGATGAAGCACTGGAATGAGTTGCTTAGGGAGGTGATGGAATCTCCATCCTTAGGGGTGTTTTTTAAGGCCAGGCTTGACATCGCCCTGGCTGGAATTATTTGGAGTTGAACTAGATGACCTCCTGAAGTCTCTTCCAACCCTAGTCTTCTATGATTCTCAGTTGGAGTAAATCAGTAAACTCAGTGAAACTGTGTTGATTTACACCACTGAGAATATGGCCTCTAATCTATTCTGTATTCTACCTATAAGTAACTAACAATGAGGGTGGGATAAATTCTTTTTTTTCTAGGATTCGCTAAATTCATTTTTTCGTATAATGTTTTTGATAAGTCAGATATCTTTAGGGTCTGATTCTGTTATCAGTGATCCAGTGCAGCCTCATTGATAACAGTGTCACTGACCACACATAGCTGTGGACAGAATTTGACACTAAGGATTTGATTCACTATTACATTCCTGGAGCCTGATTCACTATTACATTCCTTGAGCTTCATACTACAGGCAGTCCCCAGGTTACGTACATGATAGGGACTGTAGGTTTGTTCTTAAGTTGAATTTGTATGTAAGTCGGAACTGGCTCCAGATTCAGCTGCTGTTGAAACTGACCAGTGGCTGACTACAGGAAGCCGGAGGCAGAGCTGCTCTGCCCCGGGCTTCCTGGAATCAGCCGCTGATCAGTTTCAACAGCGGCTGAATCTGGACACCTGGGACAGAGCAGCTGGGGTGCTGCCGGGTTGGTCCCCGCAGCGCCGAGGAGCGGCGCTGCGGGACCAACCCGGCAGCGCCCCAGCTGCTCTACCCCAGGTGACGGCGAAAAAAGTCTGGTCCGCTGGGGGGGCGGGGAATGCACTAGCTGCACCCCCCGCCGCCCCCCAGCAGACCAGTGAGACATGGAGCAACTTTTCTCGCCGCGGAGGACGTGGGCGGCGGGACCTCCCAGACGCACCGCGGTCCTGCTGCCCGCGTCCTCCGCGGCGAGAAAAGCCTGGTCTGCTGGGGGTGGGGGACGCACTAGTAGGCCCCCCCCACCCCAGCAGACCAGGGAGACGCGGAGCAGCTTTTCTCGCTGCGGAGGACACGGGCGGCGGGACCATGGCGCATCTGGGCGATCCTGCCGCCCTCGTCCTCCGGGGCGAGAAAAGCCCCGTTCGTATGTAGGGATCCGACGTAAGTCGGATCCACGTAACTCGGGGACTGCCTGTAGTGTAACTCCATTTATTTCAGTGGAACTAAAACCTTGGGTGAATCTTACATGCTTATACTGTACATATTAATATTTAGGCATGGCTCTATGGCCCTTGGAAGTTTACTACAGTTACTTATAGGGTCACAAATGTAAAGGCCAAAAGGTCACCTTCTTTGACCTTTTACATGTAATTTCATAGTATTTCCTGTACAAACCCATAACTTGTTTGAGCTCTAGAGCATGCCTCTTAGAAAGACTTTTGATTTAAAGTTGTTCAATGTTAATTCACTCCCTTTCAAGGAATGTACAAATCGTTGCTGTAACGCTACTACCTGCACTTTGAAATCAGAAGCAGTGTGTGCACATGGACTTTGCTGTGAAGACTGTAAGGTAAATTTATAGAAATGTTTCTTATTTCTGTGAGATGGCAGAATTCCATAATCATCTTAACTGCAGATTAGTGAACAAGGAGGCAGAACAAACAAATTAGTATAATTAAGCATTAAGACACTTGTGGTGTTTCATGTAAGTAGTTAAAAAACTATCTACCAGAAACAGCAGTTGAAGGTACTAGGCCAAATCAATAGGGACAATATTAATTTGTGCCTGCAGTATTGGTGGCTGTTTCCACTCACTCATACACCCTGAATGTATATGAACTTCTACATGCAAATTTCTGCAGACATTTCTGGGTGCTATGCCATGGCAAGCAGTCAAGATACACTAGACATGCTTCATATGCCCTGTCTGGAGGGGTTCTTAAAGAAGATGAATGTTAATTCTTTAAAACAAACTTTTTTGTTGACAAGTCCCAAGTGACAGTAGATCTTCAGCCTTGTGGCTACGTTTATGAACAGCCAGACAGGGCTGCCACAGACGGTAACATTCCTAAGGCCTCAAAACAGCTTTTGGATAAGAGCTAGTAAAGTACCTAGGCAGGGTTTCACGGAAGCTAGCAGGCACTGTTTTAAGCCTGTTTAGATGCTTTTCTAACACGTACAGTTTATCAGAGTCAGTATGTTTGTTGCCTAGAATACCTTGTGGATGCAGTTAAAAATTTAGTGCTCCAGTGCATAACCATTGTCAAGCTGTTGATAAGTAAGTACTCAGAATGGCTAGCTATGCAGTTGCTGACTGCTTTCAACTCTGAAGAGAATGGGGGGAAGGTCGTGAAACATCTGTTATGATACAAAGGCCACCCAGTTCAGTATGCAGGAAAGGGGAAGAATCCACATCCAAATAGGGATAATCTGCTCCTGAGTTAATTCTGTTAATTAAGGCCAGTTCATGTAATCATATGTGGTTAATTTGCTGACTCGGTAGTTAGAGCCCTGCACAGATATAAAATTTGTATCTTCATCCACATCTGTATACACAAAAATGAGCCGTAGAGATCCGCATTGACATCCATGCATGTGGATACCTGCAGGTATAAAGTGGATATTTGCAAATATTCAGCGTTCTAAATACAAAATTTGTATCTGCATCCACATCCATATCTGCAAAAATGAGCTATGGATATGCACGTCCACATCCATGGATGTAATTACCCATGGACATAAAGTGGATATTCGTGGATTTGCAGGCCTCTGTTGATAGTTATGTCATTACAGTCATCTTGAGCATGTAATGTAGACCCAATATCAATAGTGAACCACTGAAAATATTTTCAGCCTCACATTTGATCCACATATACAGTTGTCCTTTTCCATTAAACACGACATACTTCTATGTCTATGGAAGCAATTTTAAAAAACTCCTTGGAAAGTGATGCTAGCTCTTTATCTTTTCATGGCTCTCCCACCCAATAAAACCAGTAGTATTTTAGGTGATACCAGGATATTGTCTTTCTTAAAATTCATTATGTTTTCCCAGAGTCAATTTCATCTTTGTAAATTAAATAACACAAGACCAAATCCTGATTCACTGTGTATCCACAGAGTAGAGCCCTAAAGAGCTGCCTAGGTGCCACGGAAACTTGCACCCATCTTTAGGACATTATTTAGTGCTTGCATGGCTAACCATCCCCATATGCATTCCCCAAGGACAGAATATGATTATGGCTAAACTACAAGACTCTTCCACAAGAGGACATTCAAATGGAGCGCTCATTTGCATATGTCATGCTCTCATTTGCATTTCCTCTTCTGTCCATTTAAAAACCAAACCAGTGTTAATTAAAGGTCAGGTTTTATTCTGAGGTGTACCACCTGATCCATACATTTTCATCCAGGAGCAAAGTCGTACTCTAGATTTCTGTCAACAACCTTTACACAATATATCAGGTAAATATATATTACGTACTCTATTGTTTTTATATTGTGCTTAATGGTCAATTGATGCAGAGCTACCCAAACATTACTGTGTAGCATAAATTATCCTGCTTTGTATCTTTTATTGATTGGAATTACAACAGCTTTTTTCTTCATTCAGTTGAAGCCAGCAGGGATTTCTTGCAGAGACTCAAGTAACTCCTGTGATCTGCCAGAGTTCTGCACTGGAGCCAGTCCTCACTGCCCAGCTAATGTATATTTACATGATGGACATCCATGCTACAGAGTAGATGGGTATTGTTATAATGGCATATGTCAGACCCATGAACAACAATGTGTCACACTCTGGGGAAAAGGTAAGTTCTGGATACAAGGAGCTAGTATTACAGCATTTTTTAATAAAATATCAAATCTCATGTGACTTTGAAAGAATGAGCAAGAGAATGTATAACGCAATATGTATCCATTTTAATCAGAAATACACCTAAAGAAGTTGTGCCAGTTTTTTGTTCATGCTCACATTCTTAGATCTTAAGGCCTCCTTATTAATAAAAAGTTCAGATTAGTTTAAAAAAAGTTGTCTTTTAGGTAGGCTCTGAGTTCTCATTTTGCTGGGGATACTTGACCCCCTTTGCCCCAGGCCCTTCCCCATGCCACCCTTTCTCCTAAGCCCTGGCCCTGCCTCCTCCCCCAAGCATGCCCCATCCCCACACCTCCTCTTCCCTCCCAGAGCTTGAATGCTGCAAATCAGCTGTTCAAGGCACTCTGGAAGCACTGGGAAGGACAGGATGGAGTTGGTAAGCCCGGGGCCATCAGTGTGTGAGAGGTGTGGGGAGAGGGGGCAGAGCTTGGCACCAGTGGGAGCTCTGCACCCACTAATTTTCCCCTGTATGTACTGCAGCCCAGAAGCAACCATGCAATCAGTGCCTTTGATGTTAGGCATTTGGGGTCAGATCCTCAGCTGGTGTAAATCAACATAGCTTCATTGAAGTCAATGGAGTTACTCCAGTATACACTCTCTGAGGATCTGGCAAATAATATTCTTATTCTGACGGAACAATTTTAGGATATTTATATGATGGATTTTATTTTAGGATTCCTCTTAAATAATGTCTAGTGGTTATAGCAGAAGATTGAAAGACAGTGTTCCTGGCTGCTACTTACTGGCTATGTGGCTTGAGGCAAATTACTGTATTTAAGCCCTGATTCTGTCATGACTTCACTGGGACATAAAAACATGTTTAAAGTTAAACATGTGCTTAAATACTTTGCTGAACTGGTGCCTGGAGCCATTCTGCAAGGTGCTGAGAACTCTCAACTCTACTTGAAGTCATTAATGCAAAATGAAATAAGATATTAAGGTCTCAGGAGTTAATTGCCTGATTTGTGTGTGTGTGCTGTGTGTACACAATCCCATGCAAAATTGCATCTGAACTACTCCACCAGTACACTAGCAGCCTTACTTACAAACCATAGACATAGTCAGGGATAAAACCCACTCTTAAATGCATGGGTACGGGAAGTTTTGTACAAAACAAAAACACTTTTCAAAACAGTTTTCCATACAATGGTACATTATTCAGTTGGATTGTTAATAATTCCTGTTAGTGAGATACATTCAGATAAAGGTCAGGAAGCTGAATTCCCACGGCTCCATAGTTATCTTCATTTCCTGAGGAAGAGGTTCCTCTGGAAGATCCAGAGCTCACTGCCAGTTTCCTCACACCCATCTTTAAACTTCTGTTCAACATGGGCTGTACTGTGTGGCAAGACTGTAGTAGATACCAGGGCACATTTATTGTTAAAAATGGTCAGAGGTCTTGTTGAGTTCAGGAAACTGTAATTACTTCATTTGTCTCATGCTTAGTTTCAATACCATGTGCAGGCACATGCACATCCACATCCACCCCGTTCCAGGCCCATACTAGGAATGTAAAAAGTCATTTAAAAATGTAACTGTGTAACCACTAAAAATCCTAGCAGTTACATGATTACACGTGCTGTGGGCTCTGTAGTATAAGGCTTTATAAGCTTTATACTGCAGAGCCCTCCTGGAAGTGGGGCTGGAGGGATTCCCCGGGAGGCTTCGCTGCAACTCTGCAGCCAGATCCTGGGAGCAGATTGCTGGCCCTGCTCCCAGGGAGTCAGGGTGTGTAACCTGCGGTGGGAGGGCCAGACCAGGCACACTACAGACAGAGGCTGCTCTTGCTAGCTGGCCAAGGGTGGACAGGGAGCTGGTCCAGCCCCCGCTGGTTAACAGGAACTGGTAAGCCTCACCTATTAACGGTGCGGTTTACCAGTTAATCTTTTAGGGTACATCTGCACAGAAACATTATTTCAAAATAACTAGTGCTATTCTGAAATAACTTAGTCTGTGTCTACACAGTAGGCAGTTATTCCAAAATAGTGTCAAAACACTGTCAAGCTGGAGGACTTCTTACTCTGACTCCTGTGACCCTCATTGTACACGGAATAAGGGAAGCCAGAGGAAGAGTGCACTATTTCAAAATAAGTGCTGTGTAAATGCTCCCTATTGCAAAATAAGCTGTGCAATTGACGTAGCTCAATTTGTATAGCTTATTTAAGTTAAGCTCTGTTGTATAGATATACCCTTACATCCCTAGTCCACACTAAAACAATGGCTCTCTGAGTTGCAGTAGCAGCCAGAAATGGTGCAGCTAAACAGAAGGGTGTGACAGCATACAGTTTTTATAGTATGGTGACAGAATCTCTAGAGAGTCTTAGCATTTGCAAAGTTGAACTGTTTCTAGCTCCTGCTGTATTAAAGGTGCTAATTTTCCTACTGTTGTTGCCCCTACAATATGAACAGTCACTTCTCATCTGTGGTAGCTTCTGAGACTACATTTCTGAGGGAGAGGAGATTACCAAACCAAAATCGAGGGGTTTGAGTCTTCTACCACTAACATCTTTGTAAATCAGATATAACCGCATTGAAGTCACAGAGCTATACTGGTGTAAATTCTCTCCATGTAAGATCAGAATCTGCCTCCTTTTTATCTTAATAATAAAGCAAAGAAGCCTGAATCTTAAATGAAATTACTAATATCAGTAGCTGCAATGGCTCTGTTGTTTTTAAGGCATAAGGCCCGTACCTACTCCTGAATACAGTTGTGTTTGTGAGAATCAAGGCCAGATCCTCAGTTGGTAAAAAATGACAAAGCTTTGTTGATTTCACCAGACTTACCCCCAATTTATACCAGCTGGCCCACAGCATTTAAATAATTGTTCAATCAAAAATCCAACACTGAAAGAGACAAAAAAAAGCCCAGCATATATCAGTACAGCAATTGGAAGTAAAACAATATGCAAAACCATTATAGTGAGTTTAAGAGACCAGTCTTCAACTAGACCCCTCTTACTACACAGGAGAGTCACATTTTGGGCAGAGAGTGGTGATTTCATAATAACCATCAGTGAAAAGTGGAGCATTTGGTAATGAGAACATTGTATATTCTAGGTATTTTGGTGTCCCCGGTTACTGTAGTAGTGAGTGCCTCATAATCTTTTTGCATGTATTTATATACACAGCTGAGGTATGAAAGTGCATTTTAGCCCCATTGTTCAGGTGGGGATACTGAAATATAGAGAAACAATTGGTAAAATAATTAGCATGAACCAAGCTTTTGAAAAGCATTTAAATGATTTAGGAGCCTTCGTCCCAATTTTAAAAGGAATTTCAGCTCTTGGCAGCATAAGTCCCTTTGACTTTCAGTGACATTAGTCTCCTAAGAAGATGTCTACATGGCAAAAAATAAACAAATGAAAGTGGCAGTGAGTCTCAGCGCCTGGGTTTAGAGACTCACACTTACAGGGCTTGTGCTCTGGTGTTATAAGTAGCAGGAAGTCATGTGGGATAAAACATAGTAAAGTTTCCTGTACAAAAGAAGTCCTTATGTGAGTGTCCTTTGTACACTCCTGACTCCTGTCTCCTGACAAAGGCCAAGTATCCCCTGTAATAAACGTCAACCCTACCTTTGTAGCTCTAGTTAAAGAAAAGCAATGAGATATTTGAATTTGTGTAAATTATGGAGACCAATGAGAATCTGTTTCAGGGAAACGAGAACTACATTTAATGTTTCTTCATTGCTCCAAGCAGATAAGTCTAGTTCACACATAAAAATACTTTTCATGGCTCTCTCACCCAATAAAACCAGTAGTATTTTAGGTGATACCAGGATATTGTCTTTCTTAAAAATCATTATGTTTTCCCAGAGTCAATTTCATCTTTGTAAATTAAATAACACAAGACCAAATCCTGATTCACTGTGTATCCACAGAGTAGAGCCCTAAAGAGCTGCCTAGGTGCCACGGAAACTTGCACCCATCTTTAGGACATTATTTAGTGCTTGCATGGCTAACCATCCCCATATGCATTCCCCAAGGACAGAATATGATTATGTCTAAACTACAAGACTCTTCCACAAGAGGACATTCAAATGGAGCGCTCATTTGCATATGTCACGCTCTCATTTGCATTTCCTCTTCCTTTCCCTTTTGCACAAGAGGTTTTTGCACAAGAAAGTGCTGTGTAGATGGCGCCTTTTTGCGCAAAAAAACCTTTGTACAAAAAATGAGGAAGAACGGCTCTTGCACAAAAGGGGGGGTTTGTGCAAAAAGGCACTGTCTTCACAGCGCTTTTTTGTGCAAAAACCTCTTGCGCAACAGGGAAAGGAAGAGGAAATGCAAATGAGAGTGATGTATGCAAAAGAGTGCTCCATTTGAATTTCCTCTTGCAGAAGAAGCTCGTAATTTAGATGTAGCCTAGGTCTCTCTTCAACCTGTGGTCCTCCACCATACATGGTAGTTGAGTAGTAGGGTATAATCTCAGGGGACAATCCCTGAGTGGCAGCCAGGGAAACTCAGTGGCACATCTAAGACAGGACCTGAATGACAATTTAGCATTAGAGCTATCAGACAAAGTAAGGGCATATTTAGGAGAAGATACAATACCTACTGGCAATCAGGATGGAAGGAGTCTTGCAACACTAATTGAGCTTCAGAACCATTTAATTCAATCTTTTGTGCACAGGACCTCAGATCAGAGAATGACATGGAACTCTTGCCTTTCTGCATTCAGTCACTTGCAGCAAAAGCCAAATAATAATAATTATTATTATTATAATAAGAGTGTCTGAAAGAAATAATATAATAATAATTATAAGAGTGTCTGAAAGAAAAGGCCAAGCAGCCTTCTCCCTTGCACCTATACACACATGGGGAAAGTGCATAACATATTTGATGCTTTGAAGGCCTCCACAGCTAGAGTTTGATCCTGGATTGAAGCCACTTAAAAACATATGGTGTGTTTCACCAAGCATTTGGCTAGCTAGAAAGCTCCAGGGACAGTCTCTAAAGAGCATCATTACTGTGCTCTGCTCCCAGTGCAGATTTTTCTTCTGTTTTATGCTTGCATGTGCAGAAGATAAGTTAGGTCAGGTAGTATTCTTCTGCAGAGCTCTGTGTAGCACAAAAGCTTGTCTCTCAGGCCAATAAAAAATATTACCTCACCTGTTTTGTCTCTAATATCTTGAGACCCACATGGCTACAGCAATACTGCATACTCTTGCATGTGTATCATGTTTATACTAAAAGAGTAAAATGCTTCCACTTGAAACATTTTTTTTATATTTCCATTTCTAAAAAGTTATATTGCCATTTGTTTGACCTACCAACAGTAATATGACTGAAGGATACATCAATCGTAAATGCATTTGTATAATGTCTGCAGCTCCATTGGCATTTTCAGGATAAACTACATATGCAGAAAACTATGAGAAACAGACAAATTATTGATTTCCTGGGAGTGTGGAGAATGTTAACCTTTAGACTGCTGGCATTTTCCACACTGACAGGCAAATAAATCTTTCAGAAGAGGAGCAGAGGGTATGCATCTACATTCATTTGTTCCTGTGTGAATAACGTGGGACAGCTCATGCAGCCAAATGTCAGATGGCCTTCTTGTTGGGTGGAGTCTGTCTGTTGGTTCTATCACAGAATAGAATCATAGAACACTAGAACTGGAAGGGACCTCAAGAGATCATCAAGTCCAGTCCCCTGCTCTCACAGAAGGACCAAGCACAGTTTATATCATCCCTGATAGATGTCTGTCTAACCTGCTGTTAAATATATCCAGTGATGGAGATTCCACAACCTCCCTAGTACGGATTTTAAGGACTAGTCGAATATGCTTATTGGATAGTCAGTCGATTAGTTGATTTCCCCTCACTCCCCCCTCCCCCCCCCCCCCGCCCCTTGCTGCCTCTATCAGGTAGAGGCAGCAAAGGGAGAAGAAGAGGGGGGTACTTGAATGCGGCAGTGCCGCACAGCTGAGCTGGGAATTAGTTGTGTGGTGCTGCGCACGTGGATCCTGGGGTCAGCTGGGGACTCCCCAGCTGATCTCCTGCTCCAGTGTGGCATTTCCACGGAGCCCAAGATCAGCTGGAGAGTCCCCAGGTGATCAGCGCTCGGCATTTCAAAGGGGCAGTTGCACAGCTGATGCCTGGCTCAGCTGTGTGGCGCTGTCCCTTTCAAATGCTGAGTCAGTCAAAGGGGCAGCCCCGCACAGCTGTGCGGTGCTGCCGCACATGGAGCGTGAGGTCAGCTGAGGACTCACCAGCTGATCCAATGCTCCAGCACAGCATTTCCACGGAACCCGGGATCAGCTGGGGAGTTCCCAGCTGACCCCGGGCTCCACGTGGTATTTCAAAGCAGCAGCGCAACATGGAGCCCGGGTCAGCGCTTCTGCTTTGAAATGCACAAGAGCCCCTGCTGGGGACTCTTGTACATTTCAAAGCTGGCACAAAGTCAGCACGAAGTCAGCAGGACTTCCCACAGGCCCCGGGCTGCACACAGAGTTCTGCATTCCTCCTTTGAAATTACAAGAGCTGAAGTGCCTTTCAACTAATCGGGTAGTCAATGGAAATTCCATTGACTACTCTACTAGTCAATTAACTGCTAGTTAACATCCTTACTCCCTAGGCAATTTAATCCAGTGGTCTAGTCCCTTAACAAGAGCTGCCTTCCTCTCCTTTCTGCTTTTCATTTCAGCACCTAGTACAAACACCTAGTATCTGTGTTTGTAACTTCCCCTACTGTCAGAAATCTTGCTCCTTCTCAGATTCGAACCCTCCTTCTCATGTTCATATTTTAAGGTATTTTAATTAAAGCAAGTTATAGAAGCATTTGAACCCGTACAACATTACTCTGTTTTTGTGTTGTAATTAAAGAAGTAAATTAATCAGTTTTCACTTCTGAAAAAATATGTATCCAGGCTGACAACTTCAGGGGCATGTTTTAATGTGATGTGAATTTCAGATGATTTAATTGCGTAAAAAATAAGATTTGGAAGGCAAAGACTGATAGGACCTTAATTATAGGGTTGCAGTGTTGTAACTGTCAATAGCTAAGTTAAATAAACTCTTGCTCATCCAATATCAAGGCACTTAATATCCATTGGAAATCTTTTCGCAAATCATTTTGTTTCTTCTTCTTGAAGTAGCAAAATAGAGAAAGCACTTTCTCCTTCAGTTTGTGTGCTGAAATTGTGATAAATGAGCTTCCTCAAGAAACATAACATTATGAATTTCTTACGTAAGTCCTTTGAGAGCTCTGTCTTTTAACCTAGGAACTCCATCTGTTCAGTTTCCTCATATATTTTCATGCTTGTAGCTAAAATAAAATCGAAAGTTGGAAAAATGTCCAATCTGATGGAGGTTGCAATCATCTGAATCCCAAGCCAATGAATGTTATGCTTTCAATTAGGTAACAGAAATTTAGAGCTAGGCTTTGGTTTCCAGACCACAATTGACCAATGTGAGTCAGGTGCTTTTACATGCAGTGTACGCAGAGCCTGGTAGGAATGGACTGTCTGTCCACTTAAAGGTCTGGTCTCTTAATAAGTAACATCAGTTGGAGTTGAATGTGCCTGTGGAGCTAAAAGAGATAGATGAGCTCCCTAGACAACAAAGCCTACTTTGTCATCTTTAACATGCTGGCTGCTTCGACATTCAAAAATATAGGTGAGTATCTAAAGGATCCTTCAGTAAATGAAAATCCACCCGTCTGCTCTCCTTCATATCGCTCCTTATCCAAGTAATGGCCATGTCCTTAATCAATCTTGATTGATGGTCTTGAGGCAATGTAGGCACACACACACAAGCAATGTGTTTGCTGTTATAGACACACATAACGTTCTGTGCAAACATTTGTATTTGGACTGTCACAGTGACACGTTCTCTTGGTACTCTTTTAGAGGATGTGTTCATTACTGTATAAGATAACCTACTGGGTAAGAGTTTTCCCAGTTGAGAAAACGACACCAGAAGCAGGTGCACAAGTAGGTGCACAAGTGCTGCATTCCTTAGGCTAGTTATGAAAGTTGAGGCTAAATAATTAGGTCTGTGTAAATGCAAGAAGGAATGGAATTAGGTTTACTTGATCGTCAAGCTTATTTCCACTTATTCCTTCTACCACTTTAATTTAAAAAAATAGTACTAGCTTGTGCATGTTTAAAATTTAAATCTGATGCTGAATCTTGGCCCTGAACTGGAAAGTCAAGACAGAAACCTCATAGAAAGTGAAGTTTGAATTTTGGCTTTCATCTGGATAGTTTTTTTTTTTTTAAGATGCCTCCGTTAATTTATAATTATTGCTTGTGGTTTCCTGAAAAAAGTATAACGATCTTGTGTGATTCCTGTTTAATAGTCTCAGATTTGAGAAGTATCCTGAATTCAGCAAGCTTGATAGTAATCAGTCAAAGAACTTCAGGCTCTTGTCCTTCTCTCCAGGAGAGAAGCAGCTCATATTTTGTTCCCTCTTAGCCTTATTTTCTGAGTTTTCCAGTGTCAATCTGTAAAACGTTAGGGAGAGTTAAGGAAGCCATCTAAAACCTTTCCCTAAGATTGAACATTTTGTCCATGGTAGCATTAGCTTGCTGCTTAGTTAAGAACATTCTATTAGTCAAGCTTCTGACTGTGAAATATATATAATAAATTGAGTTTTTAATCTCTGCATTATTAATGAAAAGATTTACACTAACCGTAACTCTCTTTTACCATGTTTAATTTTATTCTTCAGGAATATGAAGCCCTTTTTTCACCTTTCTCTTTTTAGAAATTTTATCAAGCACTACAAAATTATTACTATATACACATGCTTGGAAACAGCTCAAATATTTGGAAATTATAATGCTCACTAGGAGTAAGTCTACACAGCAGGGCTAAAGTCAAATTAAGCTACGCAACTTTAGCTACATCAATTGTGTAGCTTACGTCGAAATAGCTATTTCAGAATAGGCATTATTCCTCATGGAATGAGGTTTACAGAAGTCAGAATAAGCCGGCTGTTACTTCAAATTTATTTCGAAATAACAGAATTACTGTGTAAACACTCACATTGTTATTTCGAAATAACGCTAGTTATCTCAAAATAATGGTGCAATGTAGACACACCCTCAGTGACCTAGCACTGCTCTTTGGCTATTCTTTAGCTCTTAGGTTCTCACTTACCTACTCTGGAGGTAACTTACCTACTCTGAAGACAACTGGTAAACTATTCATTATCTTTCTTGGCCAAACTAGTTACAGTTATGTTTAAAGAGGATATATGAGGGACACCATCTAGAAATCGTGGAGAATTAAGCCTAATTCGTTTATCAATTCACTTAGCCAAGAGAGACCACCAACTGTGGACAATCCATACATTCAGGTTGCTCAGTTAGCATGCTGAGTAAGCAGAACTGTTTTGATGGGCTTGATCTGCATGCAGGCCACATCTCACCTTCCACTAAAATACAAGTGGAGCTCAAAGAAACTTATTAAAAACTGTGTCAGATGAAAATCCTGATTTGTTTTTATTTCAGGTGCTAAACCTGCTCCTGGGATCTGCTTTGAGAGAGTCAATTCTGCAGGTGATCCTTATGGCAACTGTGGCAAGGACTCCAAAAGTTCCTTTGCTAAATGTGAACCCAGGTAGTCTCTCTCTTTTCATCCAGAACTACTGATGTTGCAACACAAGCCACAGTTTTTGGATATCTTTAAAACTGTTGAAATCATTTTTCCCTTCAGAGATGCTAAATGTGGAAAAATTCAGTGTCAAGGGGGAGCAAATCGACCTGTAATTGGTACCAATGCTGTTTCCATAGAAACTAATATCCCGCTGCAGGAAGGAGGCAAGATTCTATGTCGTGGTACCCATGTGTACTTGGGTGATGATATGCCTGATCCCGGTCTCGTTTTGGCAGGCACAAAATGTGAAGATGGAAAAGTAAGATTCAAAAATAATCTCCAAACAGCCAATTCTCAATGTATAAAAGTGGAACTTTATTATCCTTATGTCTCAAATCTCTGTGTACTAAAATAAGTGTCTTTTTTCACAAAGAAGTATGTGATTTTGCATGGTTTTCCACAGCCTCATAGGGAGCCATGTTTTTACCTGCTTCTTCACTTGGCTTCTGTTTTTGAACCCACATTTTTGTAGGTATAATGTAAATTGCTTAGATGTATGTTTCATTAGTACTTTTTCTACTTTTTATACAAATCCATTTTTTTCTCTTGTAAAATAATTCCAAAAGCCAAAATAAAGACCAGCTATTGAAAATCTGACAAAGTATTTTTATTGTTTGGTGTTATACCTGGGCATTAGGATTGTAATTAAATAGGTTTGTGTATTGTCTTGAGTCAGAATTTGTTGTTTATTCTATTGTACAGGATTAATTAATTAGGTCAACAGATTTACATAAACAGATTACCCAGGATTTGTTGAATATTCTTTGGATCCATTCAGAAAATGGCCATTTTTGCACAAAAACCTTGCAGTGTAGACGTAGCCTTTGTGTTTAATAAAATATAAGATTCAAAATATAAAGGTCTATGAATTTTTATACCAATACCCAAAATGATGAGTATCCATGGAGTTTTCTGATATTTCTACATGAGCTTCTTAATGTGTTCATAAGATTTTGCTAATCACTACTTGCATTTCCATTTTTCACTTCCAAAAAAGCTGCTTATTGAAATTGAAGCATCTGAAATGAACAATCTTTCACTTTAAAGGAAAACAAACCAATGGTTGTGTAGACGCCGAAGCTAAATTTTACACACACACACACACACACACACACACACTGCAAAAATTATTACTTGTCTTCCACATGTGTAGTACAGTTTCCATCTTGGCACCATATCCATAGTTTTAACTGGAGGGGAAAAAAGCAGACAGGGCAGTGGGAGAGAGAAGAGCCGTTGGCCACAGGAGGGCTTTAAATTTATGGAGTTGAGGGACGTTGAGCCTTTGCACTACTGAGGAGGAGAGGAGAGGGCAGGCATGTGATTAGAGGTTTGTGGACAGAAAGGAAGAAGGGGAAGAGTCTAGGAAAGTTTAGGTTAGTTGCAAGAAAACCATTCATGTATCCAAATGTTTGAATGTTGCTGAATTACCACATTTGTTACACATATTAGCAACAGATTTTAAAAATGTCTTATTACTACAAAAGCTATAAGAAAACACACCACCCTCCATAAATGTAAAATAATTCTGTGATAAAATGGTCTATAAAATGGCTATTCGTAGAGAAAACTAGTGAGTAATCCAGTGGTATAGAAGTCCCCCCCCCATTCCAGTTCAGTAGTGAGTATTTAATCTTTCTAATCTGTCTAATTGTACTCCGCATAAACATGCTCTATAGACTAGACTGCCTAATACTCATGAAATTATATTTTCAAGGCATTACCATATTTGTATTACGGATTCAGAATATGAATTTAAATATTCTTGATTTTTTATGCTGAAGATTTAAAGTTTGAAATGCAGCCATTTTTATGTGATCAGAATTCTCTGTGCTAGTACACTCTAAATATCTGAATTGTGAACACTGCTGTAATCAGAGCATATTCCCCACACGCATGCAGGTTGATGCCTATTCACTCTAATTTGCTTCCCAATTTTTCCCCCCAGGGGATAACTGCCCTGATTAGACATCCCTTTTGTCTACTGCCATCACTTTTTCCCAGCCTGCTGCTAATTATTGTGACTGCCCTGTAATCCTACTAAACTGAATTAGAGTTTTAAAGGAGAGCATAATTTATACACTGGGTTTTTTATTGCTGAGCTCGTATAGTAATAGTCATTCCAATCTTAATGTTTTTTCAGTTAGAATTGGATAACTTATTACCATCAGTTCCATCAGTCATTTCCATTTGTATTGGTGCTTTTATTAGATTGTTTTATCCCAACCTTCAGCTGTGCGGGAAGAGTGAAGTTAACTCTCTGTAATGATTATAAAACAAAGAACTTTGAACATGATTGGATGACACTCTATATTTGTTAATTTCCACTTAACAAAAGGGTAAAAGCTCTTCCTCTATGCTAATGCTAATCTGTAATTTCCTGTGAAATTAGGTTATTTTACCTAATATGCAACTCTATTTATGGTTGATTTAAAAATAATTTAGTTTAAAAAACTTTCACTGTTAGAATGGTTTAGATTTATCCAATCAGATGAAATTTGCCATTTTTCCTCCATCCTTGTTCCACATCAGCATTTATCAGTGTTCTTTCGAAAATATTCAAGAATTTCAGATATCCAAAGCACTTTTTGCAGCAAAGCGTCCGTGCCAATCTAGACGGGGTTTTGCGCAAGAAACCCCCGATCGCCATTTTTGCCATCGGGGCTTTTTTGCGCAAAACGGTTCTCAGTTGTCTACACTGGCCTTCTTGCGCAAAAGTATTTGCACAAGAGGGCTTTTTCCCGAACGGGAGAGTCATTGTATTTGCGGAAGAACACTGACGATCATACATTAGATCATCAGTGTTCTTGCGCAAATTCAAGTGGCCAGTGTAGATAGTTGGCAAGTTTTTCCACAAAAGCATCTGCTTTTGCGGAAAAACTTGCCTGTCTAGGTGCAGCCCTGGTGTAAATTGAACTATGTCCATTTATACCAGCAGAGGATCTGACCTTTTAATTCAGAAAGTGGCTTGTGAGAATTCTAATGCAGCCAGTTCAAGTACATGAAAGAATAGGGTTTTGACATGTTCACTGTTCTAAAAGAGTAAGAACCCAATTATGTAAATAGAGTGTTTTAATAATTATTAGTTTGCAGAAACTAAAAGCCAGATCCTCATCTAATGTAAACTACTGTAGCTCCATTGAAGTCAATGGTGCTAGGCAGATTTACAATAGCACGGTATATAGTCTTTGATATCACATATACCTGAAATTCAATCTT
Organism: Pelodiscus sinensis; assembly: GCF_052426305.1. Classification (NCBI taxonomy): domain Eukaryota; kingdom Metazoa; phylum Chordata; order Testudines; family Trionychidae; genus Pelodiscus; species Pelodiscus sinensis. The sequence continues at coordinate 52,079,998 of NC_143059.1, forward strand.
GCAGTACTCTGCATAGCTAGTCAAGTGTAACATTGACCTTTACCCAGCCTAGGATTGAATGTGGATTTGAATCCAAAATGGTTATAATATAAAGAATGTACTTTTAAAAAGTATTTAGGCATTGCTGTGCTCAGTGTTGCAATGCCTAACTGACTTGGGAACCTAGGTATTGTTTTCAAAAGTGAGTTGGGCATATAAGCACAAATCCCCCTGATTGCCAATGCTCAGTATATAAATCCCCTTTGAAAATGAAACTTCAGCTCCTGAATCAGTTACATGTTGAAAGACTGAGTGCAGCAAACATCTAAGTATCTTTAAAAATCTGGACTATAGCTTCTGATTGTGATCTTCTCTACATTGCTGAAAATCAGGGTTAACTCTACTGATGTGTAATCAGTTACTGGATAGGCAAATCAGCACAAATGTTACTGGAAAGGTGGAAGATGAATAAATATAGTTGTAAAGTTGTAATGGTTTTTTGGGGGGGAATATAAATCTGTTCTCCTAATTTTGCAGATCTGTCTCAATCGCCAGTGCCAAAATACTAGTATATTTGGTGTTCATGAATGTGCAACAAAATGCCATGGACATGGAGTAAGTATTACAGAAATTTTTTTGTAGTCAGTCAATACCCAGTTGAGCAATAAATCATTCACTGATAACAACTCTAGAATCTACAATTCTTTGCAATATATCGGTTAAAGTCTCTTCAACATTTCCCTCTACAGATATCAATTTGCAGTGCCCTTTCTGCACCATGAGAAATTAAATATGATTTTACTTAACAAAGAAAAATGTGATCAAATAGTAATTTATTTTTTTAACATTCTGAGATGAAAAGGAATTGTTTCATCTTCAAAGTGATTTTAAGCCTACCCTTCCTTCTTAAAGAATTTGCTATTAACATTTCAAATAAGTTTCTCTGTGGTCACAGATGTGAGTTAAGAGTTTGCATCTGAATTCGTGTTTTTCAAAAAGCACTTTCAAAAGGTTTAAAATAAAAAAGTAAAACCATGCTGATTGCAGTGTATGAATTACAGGCCAGGCATCTTAACTTCAGTACTGGGAAAGATACGAGAGCATATAATTAAACAAATCAATTTGTGAGCAACCTAGAAGATAACAAGATAAGTGGTAGTCAGCACAGGCTTATCAAGAACAAATTGTGTCAAACCAACCTAATAGCTTTTTTGACAGGGTAACAAGCCTTGTGAATAGAGCAGAAGCAGTAGATGTGGTATATCTTGAATTCAGTAAGTACTGTCTCACATGACCTTCTCTTAAACAAACTTTGGAAATAACTGGTAGGTAGAGCTACTATAAGGTCAGTGCATACATAACTGGTGGGAAAACTATTTCCAGAGAGTAGTTCACAGTAGAGATGTTAAATTGCAGTCATCTGACTAATCATGTAGTCTATACAAATTGTATCGACTAAGGACCATTGTGCAGAGCAACAGCAGAGGTAGCTCCAGGATGGCTACTTAGCCATTCGGTCCCTAGCCTGTAACAATGCTTGAGAGTCTTCTGTCCCAAGTGCAGGACTCTACACTTGTCCTTTGTGAACCTCATCAGATTTCTTTTGGCCCAATCCTCCAATTTGTCTAGGTCACTCTGGACCCTGTCCCTGCCCTCCAATGTATCTATTTCTCCCCTTAGATTAGTATTATCCGCAAACTTGCTGATGGTGCAATCCATCTCCTCATCCAGGTCATTAATAAAGATGTTGAACAAAACCAGCCCTAGAACTGATCCTTGGGGCACTTGCCTGAAACTGACTACCAACCAGACATTGAGCCGTTGATCGCTACCCATTGGGCCCGACAATCTAGCCAGCTTTCTATCCACCTTACAGTCCATTTATCCAATCCACACTTCCTTAACTTGCTGGCAAGAATATTGTGGGAGACCGTTATCAAAAGCTTTGCTAAAGTCAAGGCATATCACTTCCATGACTTCCCCATGTCCACAGAGCCAGTTACTTCATCACAAAATCTAATCAGATTGGTCAGGCTTGCCCTTGGTGAATCCATGTTGACTATTCCTGATCACTTTCCCCTCTTCCGAGTGCTTCAAAATGGATTTCTTGAGGATCCCCTCCTTGATTTTTCCGGGGACTGAGGTAAGGCTGACTGGTCTGTAGTTCCCTAGATTGTCCTTCTTCCCTTTTTAAAGATGGTTACTACATTTGCCTTTTTCCAATCATCCGGGCCCTTTCCCAATCTCCATGAGTTTTCAAAGATAATGGCCAAAGGCTCTGCAATGACATTTGCCAACTCCCTCAGTACCGTCAGCTGCCTTAAATCCAGATCCATGAATTTGTATATGTCTAGCTTTTCTAAATAGTTCTTAACCTGTTCTTTCTCCACTGAGGGCTTCCCACCTCCTTCCCATACTGCATTGCCTAGTGCAGTAGTCTGGGAGCTGACCTTATCTCTCATCTTTGCCAATATCCTTCTTCCTCCAAATTGTACACACAGTGTGACCAATTCCCTTTGGCTGGGAATGTTGGTCACCCTTACAGCTGAGGCCTGCGAAGTGCCAGAATCAGTAGGCAGTCCAACATAGGGAAGTTAGGACTCAGACCAGAAAGTAAGCAGCTCAGGCACTGCTGGGGCTTTAAGAAGGTGAGAGGACTCTCGTTCTTTTCAAGGGAGAAGTAATAGGAGTTGTGAGTGAGGCTCCTGATGGAGAGGAGAAAGAGAAACATTGAAGACAAGTGAGTGTAGTGAATGTTAGTTCAGATGATTGAAGATGAACACCACTCTTCTTTCATGCCCTGAGTTTCATAGTTTCAGCAGAGGTACGAAATGGCACTTACAGTTTAAGTTATTACACGCGCAACTTGAATAGTGATTTAGGTTCCACATTGCTATTAGGATATAAACATTTTGAAAAACGTGTTAAGTAATTGTATTGAATCGAGGTAGTTACAGTATGCTGATTTGGAAGTGTCCCTGTTATGTGCTCTGATAAGATTCAACTCTGAATTAACTTCATTTTACTTCATTTGTCATAATTTTATATTGAAGGTCTGTAACAATAAAAAAAATTGTCACTGCGAACCTGACTGGGCCCCTCCCCATTGCGACAAGCCAGGTTTTGGTGGCAGCATGGACAGTGGACCAACTAGACAAGCAGGTTAGTAATAGCTAGCACTTTCCTGCCATTCTATGATAGAAAGTGAAAATCCACATGGGTTTTTATTGAAAATGTGCATTGAGAGTGCAAAACTGTCAATTAATTGGACAAGCTAGTTCAAATGAATTGGCACCAATTAAAATTTAGTGAAGCAAAATCACTGTCAGTTGACTGTAGCTATATTATTGCATAATTAAGAACACAAACAATTTGTTTTTAAAAGTAAGCTGCCTAATTCAGTAATTGGGGATATGTGGGGCCATGGTATATTGGTGAGAGTGCAATTTTAGGAACCAGGAACTTGAGTTTTAACCCTAACTCAGTATGTGGAAATGAGCAAGTTACTTAACTGACTTGTGGTGTTTACGTAAATGTAAGCTCTGGGAGGTAGGGGGAGGATTTGAGACAGGTATAAATCAGCCAGTTCATGGTACTCCAGAAGTGCTGGGAGGGAGAGAAAGGAGCAGGGAACGTGCTAGGGAGAGGAGGCAGTGATTTGATATTGTAAAGTAAGTGTAATATTTTAAACTATTGTTTGAAGTTGATAGTTTTATTACTATATGAATGATTTCTACTTCTTTTGAAATATTCAGCATGCCATGTATTAAGGTACTCAATCTTTTTTGGTCATGGTTATTGCACATGACTAATTTTAGTCTTGCAAAACACTGAGACTAGGGAGGGCCATCCACGTGGCCCACTCAATAGAGTTGGTTGCCCATTACTGACTTGTACTCTGTAACAGTTTGCACCTATCTATTTAGTCCTTCTAGCATATCACCATGTAAGAGATAGTGTTTCAGATGTACCTTGAGATATATCAAATGCCAAAATATCTGCCAGTGACTACAGCATCATTGTTAAAGGAGGGTAGTAAAATTAATGCCAATCAGCACTAGTTTATGGAAAATAAATCAGCTCAAACTAACTTGATATTTTTTCTGGATGAGATTATGAGTTTGGATGATAAAGGTAACAGTATTGATGTAATTTACATAAACTTCGGTAAGGCATTTGACTTGATACCATACAACATTTTCATTAAACTAGAAATACAAAATTATTACACTTATTAAATGTTTTAAAAACTGGCTAATGAGGAGATCTGAAAACATAAGTGTAAACACAAAATCATCATTGCCTAGATGTGTTTCTACTGGGTCTCACAGAGATTGTTTTTTCATTCTACGCTACAGGTATTTAAAAATGTTATCAGTGGCCTAGAAGAAAATTTAATATTCACTTATGACACATAAGAACAGAGGAGTGGTAAATAATGAAAGTGAAAGGTCACTGATGCAGAATGAACTGGATCACTTTTGCAATTCATATGTTTTTCAAAATGTTCAAGTGTAAACAAACAAACATAGAATGCAGGCTATATTTACAGAATGGGGAACTCTGACCTGGAAAGCACTGGAAAGCAGTGAAAAAATAGTCTTGGTCATGGCAGATAATCAGCTCTACATGCACACGCCTTGGATGCACAACCAGAGAATCTTAAGTAGTAGTAAGAATATTCGCTCAGTATTTGGTATTGGTGTAACCACTGTTGGAATACAGTATTCAATTCTGATGTCTTTAATTCAAGAAGGATCTTGATGATAAATTGGAGAGAGTTAACAACATAGTGACCAAAATTATTAGTGGATTGGGAAAGTTGTCTTACCGGTGATAAACACAAGGGCTGTGTCTACACTGGCCACATAACCCGTAATAGCTATGGAAATGAGAGAAGTCAGAATAGGGAAATGCGCGGGGGATTTAAATATCCCCCGTGGGATTTAAATAAATATAGCCGCCGCTTTTTTCCGACTTGGGGAAAAGCCGGAAAAGAGCGTCCAGACTGCCGCGATCCTCTGGAATAAAGCCCTATTCCTGAGGATCTCTTATTCCTACTTGCAAGGATCGCGCCAATCTGGACGCTCTTTTCCGGCTTTTCCCCAAGCCAGAAAAAAGCGGCGGCTATATTTATTTAAATCCCACGGGGGATATTTAAATCCCCCGCGCATTTCCCTATTCTGACTTCTCTTATTTCCATAGCTATTACGGGTTATGTGGCCAGTGTAGACACAGCCAAGGAGTTCAATTTAACTTAAAGAGAAAGTTAACAGATTTCTTGGTCACAGTTTATAAGAACCTATGTAAAGAACAAAAAATCGGCAATGTGCTTTTCAATCTTGCAGACAAGAATATAAAAGATTCAAAGACTGGACATTTAAACTAGACAAATTCAGTCTAGAGTTGAAGTGCAGATTTTTGACAGCGAGGGTAATTACCACTGGAACAATTTAGCAAAGATCATGGTGGATTCTCACTAGCAATTTTTTCTCTGAAAGATGTGCTCTTGTTCAAAAGTTACTCTCAAATTTGATATTGATACAGTAACTTTTAAAAATGTGAAAGTTAAAAATGGATTTTATGTTTAACTGTGACCTATTCAGAAGTTTTCCCCACTACAAAACATTTTCTTATAAGTCACCATATCACATTTACTTAATTTTCTAAATTTGTCATATTATGAGGTTTTGATTTGTAAAAGTAAATGCCTGTAAATCAATACCTTATTTTGATAATCTTTAGATACAAGTTATATTTCAGAGTACAATAACGTTAGTGATTTAAATGGAGTTCTGATTTATATCAGTGACAGGAGAACTAGGCCCATAGTCTGCTCACATTTGTATGTATGGCATATGATTTTCTGGAAAGTAATCTGAACTCTTTTCACATGAAAAATGCTACTCAGTATAAATTGGCTTGTAGACTCTACATACTGAATCCTACATTAAATTGTAATGCTGAACTAGTGACCTCACAATCATATCCACGGCAACAAAAAACAGCTACTCACCTTTGTAACTGTTCTTCGGAATGTGTTGCTCATATTTATTCTAAGTAAATTTGCGTGCACCACATGTATGATGGCCAGAAAGTTTTACCTGAGCAGCTACCTATCGGGTTGGCTGTGGAAGTCCCCTGGAGTGGCACCAGCATGGCGCGTTATATGTGTCTCTGCTGACCTGAACGTACAAGTCAGTTCCTTCAGGCTGGCTACTCTGACTGTGAAGAAAGAGTGTGGGTATGGATATGAGCAACACATCTCAAACAACAACAGTTACAAAGGTGAATAACTTTTTTTCCCCTCTTCAAGTGCTTGCTCATATCTGTTCTAAGTAGGTATTTCACAAGCCTTACCCAGGAGGAGGAGGTCAGAGTCAGGGCGTGGATGACTTGAGAACCACGGTACCAAAGGCTGCATCCTGTCTTGATTGTTGCACAATGGCATAGTGCAATGTGAAGGTATGCACCAAAGACCAAGTTGCAGCTTTACAGATTTCTTGAAGCAGTACATGAGCCAGGAAAGCCTCTGAAGAGGCCTGCACTAGCATAGAATGCACCATGAGAGGCAGTGGGATGATCTGGGCAAAATCATAACATGCATGGATACACACTGTGATCCAGAAAGAGCTTGATCGAGATGAAACTGGACCTTATCCTTGTGTATGGGGGTTCTGACTGATGTCAGGGCACAAAGCTCCAACACCTGTCGAGTGGAGGTAATGGCAACCAGAAAAGCCCTGATAGGTAAAGCAGGGAGCATTTGGCCAAAGGCCTTGAACATGTCCAGCATGGAGGACAAGCTGACCAACATTACTTCTACCTTTGGAGAGTGCAAGACAGTTGAGCTCGGGACATGTGAGGAGCTCAGCATCTCTGTGCCTCAGGGCCAAAGACCGTCAGGACCTGTGGGCATGGAGGACGTGGAGGGCTTGGCTGCCTTAGAAGGCCATGCCAGAGAGTGAGACCAGCACCAGGTGGAGGGCTTCGGTGAATAGCAGTTCTGACTGTCCTTTTTCAGTGCCAGGCCCAGAACCAAAGGTGATATGCTACACATCAGAGCACTTGATGCTATATCCTGCCCTAGTGGCTACAGGGTAGACTCCATGAGGTGCTGCTTCAGATGAGAATCCCATTCCTTTATGGTCCAAGGCTTGAAGTCCTTGCATATCATGCTCTTATCTGCTTGGTGGGATTCCCCCAAACACCAAAGAAGGGGAATCATGGGAGCTACTTGTTGCCATAGCCTTTTGGCCAGAGCTGCAGGGTTTGAATCCCTGGGACCTTGGCATGCCCCAGGTCCCAGAGGGAATACAGGCAAGAAGGGGAAACACCTTCACTTCCGCTGCAACAGTGCTAACTAACTGTTAACTGTTATCAAGAAAACTAACTTTAAACTCTAGGGATGTGTGATGACTGCAATGCAAGAGAGCTACAGTTCTAACAGCCGCCACTGGCGGCAAGAAGGAACTCTTAGGGGGCTCCACAACTGACCCAAAGGATAGCAGCTAGAGTAATACTTTCTGGCAACCATGCACGCAGCATGTGCACACCAAATTGGAATAAATATGAGCAAGCACTCAAAGAACTAATTTTCTTTCCCTGACACTTTTGATTTAAATGTGAGCACTTGATATGTTTTGGAATGTGATCTGAATAGTTTGCACAGCTATAATTCAAACTGTAGGATTAGCTCACTAAAGAACACAACAATATTTATGTTAGTTAAATGTGACAAATGGCTTGATTTGTCTTTAGTAATGGATTTTACCTAGATTACTTTTACTAGATCCATGTGCATAGCACACTATATATATTTTTAAGTAGCAGCATTAAATATTTAACAGAATTGCAATGTAAAGATAAATTAAATATAATTGCCTACTCTTGAATTACTAATTTTATTTAGCTTTTAGTACTGGAAAAAGATTTATTACTGTTACTATGAGCTAGTGTCCTATATTGCTGACGCACAATGCAACCAATCCTGTCAGTTGCACTGGCCAATATCTATGTGAAGCTGGGGTAGGCTGAAGATCTAGCCAGCTGAAATTCCATTAGGATAAGACTGAGATGATGGTGGGAGGTTGCCATTGTAAGTATTATAACTGTACCTTTTACTGAGGAAGAGAGATACCTTACATCATTACAGTTCTGCAGTATTAATGCATCCCCAGCTACTGCTAGATGATCATATACCAAAGCTAACTACCCAAGTTTTCCCAATCTTTTCCTGACCACAACATTGTGACTGTTTTGGTTTTTTAAATGCAAAACTTCCTGGCTTGATTGATTCGTATCTTTGTTACCTTTAGATTAGGCTATTGCAATGTGATCTTCACATAACTGCAACTTAAATCATTCTGGAACTTAAGCCAGTATAGAAAACAGCAGCCTGCATATTAAATGGAGTATCTCATCACAAGCACATGATATCAATGCTTCATATTCTTACATTGCATGGTCCTTTATTTCCAAATGTTAGCTTTGACATATTAACTATATAGACTAGAGACCTTCCTGCTCCCCCATCATATTACCAGAGCTACAGTTAACAGAGACTCTTCAGCTGCAAACTCCCTTGGTATACGAGAGAGAGCTCCCAGCACGTGGTTTTTACCCTGGCTTAGGTTGGGTAGAATCTTTTATTGATTGTTTTCTGGTTTTGGAAGAGCAGAAGTTGGTAGCATTTTTAATTATTGTATATCACTGAATTTAAAGCAAAGGCCATGATTATTCCATTCTATCTGCTGTTACTGAGCTCAAGGAGCATAACCATTGTCACAACGGTTTTCAACCTCAATGTAAAGGGCTGACATTTGGATTGTAAAATCCAAATAATGCAATGAAGTTGTCCACTGGAGTACCATGAACCCTGGTATAGAGATTGCAATTCTGTAATGGCTTGTTATTTAATTTCCCCTACAAAACAACTGATTTTTACCCTTTCACTCATATCCATTTACAATGGAGAAAATGTTGGTGATCTGAGACACAACCATTTTGCTATCAGCTGTTGGGTTTTAAGTAATAAATCAAAGCTAACAAATAAACTATCATGATTTAGTACTTATATCACAGAGTTGATATTTAATTACCTCTTCCATATTTTAGTGCACCCCTTTGTATTTAAGTTTTCTGCTTTGGAACAGTTTATACAGTTGAAGAATGAACTGAATCTCTATCAGCTTGTATTTAACCATTTTATTTTTGGAGCTGACAGAAACAAATGATGGGAGAATTAAGTTCAAGCATAAGCAAAGCCAAAATACTACCTTATCAGATCCCTAATAAATTATTTACTAATTTCATTTTGTAGATTTCTAGAAAGCAGGTCTAGCCAGCAACATGCCACTCTTGATATCACACAAATTTCACCATAACTGACCCTTATCACAAGTCCAAAACATGTGTTTTATTTCAGATAATAGAAGTTTAACCATAGGAATACTCGTAACCATTCTGTGCCTTTTTGCTGCTGGTTTAATCATGTATCTCAAAAGGAAGACTTTGATTAGACTGCTATTTACAAATAAAAAGACAACAATTGAGAAATTAAGGTATTATATTTTTCTTAACTATCTGTTCATTATAATAAAGTTCAGTAGAAACTGACCATACACATTATCTCTCTCAGTGTTTGTGGTGCATATTTGAGCTGTTATGAGTCAAGTTTACTGAAATGCATCATTAATTAAGAGGAGTCTGTCAGCAGTGTTCTTTCTTCTTTACTTCAACTTCATTGACTTCAGTAAATAAAATGGGGTTTGACCATATGCCTTTTTATTATACTTTTTGTGCTAAGCAATTAAAATGTAAAAGAAACTTTGCCTTGATTTTGGGTTGCTTGAAATATTTTCATTATCTGGCTTGACCTTTTATCTAAACTCAGTCAAGTGAGCAAAGACTTCCATATTTGGGGTCATCACTACTTAAATGCTAGACTCATTAGAACAGTCTCTTGGGTGCTATAAAGCTGCATTTCCACAGATTGCAACAGCTAATTTAACAGACTAGTGGCTTCAAAAAAATCAATATTTATTTTTATTCATGCAAGACTTTAAGATCATTTTTACATTCCCTTGTTTTCCGTAGAGAGCAAAAAATGAGAAAGCCCTTTCAAAGTGTTATTTTGAGAAAGTTACTGTGAAAAAATAAAGCTGTAAGAACAAAGTTGCATTCAATAAGTGTATACTTGTATTGCAGGTCTGTGAGTCCCGCAAGGCCTTCCAGTTCATTTGAGCCTAATCATGTTCATACCACAACTCTCAGTAAAAATCTAGTCATAAAGCCACAAAATTTAAACATACATAAGGTGGGTTCTTAAACAGTCAAAATATCATTATTAGAATTTGATATACATTTCCCGTATGTTTGCAGTAATTATGACACTTCTTATTTAAATTATATAAAACTCTGAACAAGTTAAACAAGAGCAGAAAAAGTGGGTCCAAAATGCACTTTTCCTTCCAAGTTCCAGACAGATAGAGACTTCAAATGTTGAAAAGAAATACAATTAATGTCTGGGATACAGCCAGCCATCTCAGACAAAAGTACTACTTTCTGAATTAGATTAGTGTTTGAAAAAGCTTCTAGAAGTTGCTCATTGCTTGTTCTCTGGCTACATGTAAGGACTTTAGGAGTATGTTAAAACAGGGAGGGAAGGAAGGGGAAAGCAAGTGCAGAACAAGAATGATTACAATGTGTCAAGCATTATTTGTTTCCATAATATTCATTGGGATTTTTTAAACTATCAGTTTTATTATTTTATGGCTCTATAGAGAGATGGTGCAAGAAGATTGCTACCGTATCAAACTATTGACATCAGTAACCCTGTAAAGACGCTTGATTTACCGTGGTCAAAAACACCCCAGCGAGTCCTACCCCCCCTTCATCAGTTGCCTTGTCATCAAGCTGTACCTGTACGACCACTGCCAGCTAACCCAGCCCTTAGGCTTGCTCAGGTAAATCTGCATTTTCTGTCTTTCTTATAATTACATAGTGATGGCAGGCTATAAACTGCAGCATGAATAACTACATCTAATAAATAAAAACAAAATGTTATAAATCACTTTTTATATATGGATTCTCTCACAGCATTTTCTGTGTGACTGATAGTGTGATGAGTGGATAGGAAGAAAGCAGTCTTTCCTGGGCAAGAAGTGGTCTTCAGCAGTTCATCCTCAGCTCTGAAGTTTATTATAGTGGCATTATGGAGGGATGATTGCTAATGCCCATGGCATAGCCAACTCCTTTTCTTCAGCAGTTCAAGGTTTGACCCTGGTGCCGAGAATATTTACAAGAAAATGAGCTGGAGATAGTGCTTGTCCCATTTTTTAAAAAAAGCTTGTTTTTAACTCTGTCATAATATATTTCTCTTTTTAAGAAATCAGCAATAAAACAGCTGTTTCTCTATATTTTGTTCTAGGCTAAAGAAATAAGCTTCTGGGTAGTCAGCACGTGTTCAACATTTCTTTTAGTCCCAATGTTGAGAACTTTAACTGTGACAGTGCCATCATTTTTTTTCCACAATTTTAATTCATAAAATTATCATCAGATTAGGCCTGTTCTTCATACAGTACTCAAAACCATCCACTACTGAGTTCCATCATATGTCTTGTGGGAGAGTTAGCTTGATTCCTCCCACCTTTTTCAGAGCAGCTCTTGCAAAGTGTTTATTAGGGAAGTATTTTGCAATTTCAATATTCACCTTTATTTCTGGAACACCGAAATCTTTGGCTAGGAGGTGCCTCAAACGAGCAGCACCACCATATGTTATTAGCTTGGGACGCTTCACTCTCTTCTAAATTTCTTCTCCTCTTGGATACATTTGTAGCATTGTCTGGGACAAAGCTACATACTAGACATTTGATTTTTTTTCAGTTTCTTACAGTTTTTATTGGTACTTCTGGTAAATATTCTGGTGTGTGAGCATTTCTTGATGTTCTGTTGACACATAAGCACACACAACAGGATAATTGTGGACATTACTCTACCCATCAAGACTCATGTTAACAATTTTACCCTTTAGACATTTTGCACACTGGTCAATTTCTCTTCCATAAACTATATCCAGCAATTTGCTGGTGACATCTGCCCTGTTTGGAGGACTGTATCTTGGTCTTAATGACTGACCCATGTTAATGGTATGTGGGTTCTCAATCGTACGAAAAGGAGAGTTTGTTTATGCAACAAACTGGGCAATTTTTTCATCAGTTACCACTTTTTGTAATCAGCTGGTTTTTATCACCAACTTATCTATGGTTGTTTCTGGATGATGGAGATTTTTTTTTCTTTTCGCTACTGTGGCTATGTGACATACATGATGTGACTGAAATCCTATCATTGACAGCTAACTCTGAAACTATAGAAAATGTTGGTGATCTTGAAGATGGATAGTCTTTGGAATCCTGTATGTTGAGAATGGATTCTCCTAAACAAAATAAGTCAGTGGAGTTATTTAATTATTACCGCCATACTGCTCATTTAGTATTACTCATTACTTTCACTGACACACATTACTACTTTAAAGGGGTAATTTTAAAATGAAGCTATGCCTATATCAGCTATTTATTTTTTATCACAACTGCATTAAAAATTATAATATCAGAGTAACATCTATTTTTTTCCTCAAACATAATAATTCAATAATAGTCTAGATGGAAGACAGGCAGTCCTTTAAAAAGATGCATGAAATAAAATAGTTTACCAACCTGATGATCCTGCACGTTCAGATATGTGCCATTCATCATCTTCAACGTAGCTTCCTCTTAAGAAGGAACACTTATCATGGTATTGTTTCATTCAGGCAACCAGGCCTTGTATTTCTTTGTTGCTCTGTTTGCATTTTGTCTTACCCATAGGTGGAGGAACTTTATTAAAATATTCCCAAACTCGATCTTTTTTACAGCCTGCTGCCATTATAGATTTTCCCTTCTAGTGAGATAATGGTATGGTAGATCTCAAATCGATGAAAGCTATACTCAGAAAGACCTCAAGATTCTGGAATATGCTACTCAAATAGTTTTACTTCCGTTTCTGTCTTCAGACTTCCCCTTGTTCATATCTATTCTGCCCCAACAATATTCTATTCATTGAACTTTGTAAAGCTTTGCACTTTTAGAGAGAGGTAAGGGACTGACACTGTACACAAATTTGCAAAGCGGCCAATAGGATTTAGGTCTATTCTCTTTCATCTCTAATAATTATGTATTTTTTAAAATACGTTTTTGCAGTTGACAAGCATTTTAGCTGTAGAAACACAAATCCACAGTTTGAGAACTGAAAAACAAAGCATCTCTAATAGTATCTTCTAGACTGAGCACTTAGTCCTATTAGATAGATAGATAGAATAATTAACTTAAATAATTCATACAGAAGCCTCTGGAAGATTGGGTGCCTATTGAAACTCATTTTAAAAAATGTTCTTAAACATTACATGAATATATTGTCTCATACTTTAGAATTTATAATCCCTATTCCATGATGAGATATTTTTGAGCTATAATGTATCTTAATTAAAAATATCCTTAGATACATTTTCTCCTCAAAAAGCATTTTATAAAAAAAAATCTGATTTAAATAAAAAATGTGATGATAAATAAAACATTGATTTTATCCACCCTGGTCCTAAAAGATAAAGGGCTTGTCTACATATGGAAGATATTTAGGAATAAGACCCTATGTGAATTACAAGTGTATTTGTTATTCCCAAATAACTCCTAATATTCCTTTTCTTTCCAGTGCAGCTCAGTCCATTTTCATATTTCCTCATCAAGCTCCACTGCCAATGTGCATTAGGCTAAAACCCAGAAAAGACACTTGAGTGGAATGACTATTCTGGAATAATTTTCCCATGGTGGCAAGTCCAAAGGCTGATGATCTGCTCCATAGGTGCTGGCATGTCCTTGTTTTGTGCCCCTTGGCTATGCAGTAAGCAGTTTCATTCCCTACTAGTGGACTGGCAGGAATTGCTAGGGGAAAGGAAAGTACAACTAGGCTGTGTCTACACTGGCATGATCTTGCGCAAAAGCGGCCGCTCTTGCGCAAAAACTTGCTGCCTGTCTACACTGGCCGCATGTTCTTGTGCAAGTAAACTGACGTTCTAATGTATGAAATCAGGGCTTCTTGCGCAAGAACTATGATGCTCCCACTCAGGAATAAGCCCTCTTGCACAAGAGCTCTTCCAAAAGAGGCCAGTGTAGACAGGCAACATGAATTTCTTGCTCAAGAAAGCCCTATGGTTAAAATGGCCATCAGAGCTTTCTTGCGCAAAAGAGTGTCTACACTGGCATGGATGCTCTTGCGCAAAAACACATCTCTTCCGCAAAAGCACATGCCAGTGTAGACGCTCTCTTCTGGAAGAGTTTTTGCAGAAGTACTCTTCGGCAAAAGAGTTTTTGCGCAAGATCACGCCAGTGTAGATGTAGCCCTAGTAGAAAGCCAAGGGAGAAGAAAGCTACGGCTACACTGTAGCTTTCTTGTGGAAAAGCTTATGCAAATGAAGCATGGCATGAAATATCATCATGCTTCATTTGCATAATTAACTACCGGGTTTTGCACAAAAAGGAGCCATCTACACAGCTAATTAATTAATTATGTAAATGAAGTGCATCAATATTCCACACCGTGCTTCATTTGCATAAGCTTTTCCTCAAGAAGGCTACAGTGTCGCTGTAGCCGAAATGTGAAATAGTAGCTAGCTGCCACTTGAATAGCTAAAATGAAAATAGTAACCTTCCTTTCTTCTTGCCCTTTGTCGCTCTTGCCCATTTAGATTGTAAGCTCTTCAGGCCAGGGACTGTCTGTTCTTTAGTGTGCATGGCACACTCAGATCCTCATCTTCAGTGAGGCATCTAGGTATTACCATGTACAACTAAATAAAAATGTTCCTTAGGGCCTTCCGCCTCCAAATACAAGTGAATAAGTAACTTTATGTAGATGAGTTACAATGCTCTTCTAAATAACATTAATTGCATGCATAGGTACTTGCAGAAGGAGATCACTTTGGGTATGTCTACACTACCCCGCTAGTGCGAACTAGCGGGGTAATGTATGCATACCGAACGTGCAAATGAAGCCCGGGATTTGAATTTCCCGGGCTTTATTTGCATAAGCCGGCCGGCGCCATTTTTAAATGCCGGCTTGTTCGAACCCCGTGCCCCGTGCCCCGTGGAACGAGGCGTACAGATAGTTCGGAATGGCTTGCTAGTCCGAACTATCTAGCCTGTGCCGCGTGTAGCCGCGCGGCACGGGGTTCGAACAAGCCGGCATTTAAAAATGGCGCCAGCCGGCTTATGCAAATAAAGCCCGGGAAATTCAAATCCCGGGCTTCATTTGCACGTTCGGTATGCATACATTACCCCGCTAGTTCGCACTAGCGGGGTAGTGTAGACATACCCATACATATTACTGTAGACAAGAAATGGAACAGAATTTTACAATGCAAGAAGGCCAAATTCTTTGTAATTACTCGCCATCTTTATAATGCTGATTTTTATTTATTTTGTCATTAACGCTTTAGCAAAAAAAGACTAATGGCAACCAAATACGATATAATAAAATTGTGCACAGTCTCTGATGTGCCAACCAGATTGAAAGGGCCAGATTTTTTAATCCATTACTGATTAAAACAAGAAAACATCTTTAGGGAACCAATATTCATAATCATAACTCAATGTAGTATGTCACTAAGGGGCAATTCCATATAATCAAACATTGTTTCATATATATAGTTCAGTTGCAATCTTCCTTATTCCAAAATGGCATAGAATACTTTAAATACAGATGTATACATGGAAAATTTATTCCTCAAGAAATCTATCACCGTAGTTTATTTGAATAGCAAGGATGCTTGTCACTCAGGTTGTACATTTTATATCCACTGAAAATTACCAAATTTTGAACAATTTTATTTGCTCTTCTCTATAATTGATTCCATAAACTTCATCATTATATTCCTATCACATAGAAATATATTTACAAGAAACTGCTGTTTTTTCCCCACTGTGGCTGATTACTTCATGAATATTTGCAAAATCCCTCATATTTTCCTGATAAAAGATAGGGATGTTCTTATTTTTTTAATCAAGGGGGAACTTGTTAAGGGATCAAAATTCTTTTGGCTGATGGTCAAGATGGACTTGTATGGACTGAGAAATTTGACTACTATGTTAAGTTAAACAGAAGAAGAATTGTATTTCATATTGTCATTCTCACACACAGCATGAGTAGTTGTTATGCAGTAAATGCAAGCAAGGAGAGGAGAGACAAAAAACTTTAGTTTTAAACACTGAAACTGTTCTAAACTTCAGCTGACTGAATCCAGAGTTTACCCAAAGTTCAGCTTCCTCTTTCTTTGTGACCAGCAGGTTCAGTAGTGGCCATTACACATTTCCTTTTGAAAGTGCAATGTTTATATTGAAAATAAGATTCTTAAACAAATCATGAATATTCTGTATCTCTTTGTAAAAAAATACTGAAGGCACCTAATATTTTCTGTCAAATTTTTCATTGGTTCCCAACTTTTAGTATCTGTCTAAACTGCTCTTTTTCTATTTAGTCAACTATACTTGTGTGTTTTGCTCTGTTTTTAGTAGTGGGGAGTTAGTTGGATGTAAATTTCAATTCTTTAAACCATTAGGGGAATTTTGAAGAGGAAGGAGGGTTCTGTGGTTAAGAGCTGAGTCAATTTCCAGACTATTTCAAGTTTTTTCCCCCTTTCTCTGTAAATTGGGGATGTTTCCCAACATTGCTGGGATGAGGCATGGATAAATTCATTATCCGGCAGATGATCAGATATTATTGCAAAGAAGTCCATAGACACCTAGCTATTTTTAACACACATTTTAATTTTTCTATAATAAACAAACATTTAGTAAATTAATTTGTATAGTTGAAGCCCAGGTTGCACAGATTCATTAAGTTCACACTAACTGAAAATCACTTAGAAGTTTTTGATTCTGGAATTACTCTTGATATTTGGTGCTCAAAAATCCTTTTTTCTCAGCTGGACACATGCCAAATTACAAACAACATTAATTGGTGGTAGTTTTTTGCATCATAAGCTGCAACAAAGCATTGTTTTCTTTTACTTCCTAAGACCAATAAAACAATGTTACCATCTTTGCACCAGCTTGAGGACCACACAGTAATGACATTAATTAATGCCTTGCAGCAAGCTTACTGCTGTTTTGTATTAAAGAACTACTTAATTCCACAATTCTTTTGGCGGAAAGAAATTTCAGCAGCATTTATAACAATTCCATGAATGCTGACAAGTCAAACTGGAATCAGGAAATTTGATTCTAGGGTCATCTAAGATTTACATTTTGAAGTCATTTCTGCTTTTGTCATCTCCTTCAGGAATCCTTGCATGTATTTACTATATTTTATATTTTAGTAAGTATAAATTGACTAGGGCAAAAGCACTGCGCCTGGAAACCATGGATAGTAGAAACTCATTCTGGGGACCTGGATATGCAAATGGATGCAACTACATCTAGACATGCAGAGGAACAGGGTTATAAGAAAATAAAAGTTGAGCTTGCATTTTTTCTCATTTTGATGTGTAAAGAAGACCTGAAAGTGTTTCTTTAAATAATTAAAAAAATATGTTTGCATTTAAAAATAGTTTAATACTAGAAATTCAGGCTCTGAAAGGCACTCTGCCTGGAGAGCTAGTGAAATTATGACATCATGAGTTAAACAAATGAAAATAGAACTGAAAAAGGAGGGGATGTTTAGTCAAGTTTAAAACTTTGTTTTACATGGACACCTAACTTTCAATGACTAATTATAATTTTGGATAAAAGATGTCTTTTTTTTTAAACATCACTGCTTCTTCAATAATGGAGTAAGGTCAGAATACATATGCAATGACACCAATTGGAAGTTCACCCATAAAAGCAGAGAAGATCAGATTTGTTATTCTCTATATTTTGAAGTAAAAATAAACAGAAGGAAAAAGCCTATACAGTCTTCTTTATGTATCATAAGATAATAAAAACAGTAGCTCATTTATGGAAAAATATCTTTACAGTTCACCCTTATAAACATATATGGTCATAGTGGACTCAATTCATCCTTGACTTAATTGCACTGTTGTTACCTTTCCCCCCCTCTCCCCCCATAAACTACTCTCTTTTGTACCGCATCAGCCTGAGGGCAGAATATGTCTCACCAGTGTTCCCTCCAAGCTGCAAGGCAGCACAGCTTCACAGGTGATTAATCAGCTCCACCCAGTTAGTCAGCTCTGTGCAAGGAGCCCTAAGCCTCTGTCTGGGCGGGGCTGATAAACCACCTGTGAAGCTGTGCTGCAGTGCATTTTAGAGGGAACACTGTGTTGCACAGTCCAAAATACAGATTAAGGAATTACCAAATTTGCAATAAGAAATTTACAAGTGAGTTTTATCTAAAGGGTTCTTGGCATAAGCACATACACCATGGTTCTAAAAATATGCAATACTGTATAAAGATTTGGAAATTTTCAATTACATTCGAAGTGTGAAAATTACATACTATAATTTGAGCCTTGTATATGATCCTGTAAGATTAAAATGTACCTCTCCTAGCATTTAAGAGCAATAATAGAAAGACAAGAAACCATTGTGTGCCATGTGTTTGATGTATGGCATATAAAATAGTTTAAAACAATTATGTTTAAAAATCAACGGTATTTTTTTCCATCTTGTTTCTAAAGAGTACATGATCTGCTATCTTTTTTAGGAAACTCTCAAACCAAGCCCTCCTCAAAAGCCTTTACCAGCAAATCCTCTGAACAAAACTGCTCGGTTTAACAATGCCTCCAGCCAAACACTTGGACATCAGAAACATGTGCCTCACATTACTCCTGTAAGGTTAGTTTTGCTACTCAACATTTTGTTTTATGAGCTATAGCAAATAATTTATTGGAATGTTTAGACTATCCCTTAGAACCATGGTCCCCAACCCGGTGCCCGTGGGCGCCATGGCGCCCGCCTGGCTCTTTACATGCGCCCGCAGAGCAATCTGGGCTGGCAGGTGCCAGCCCCGGGCGCATGGCTGGTCCCGGCCCCGGGGGCGCCGCGCGTGCCCTTGCCAGCTCCGGCGCTGGCCTTGGCCCCCCCCCCCGGGGCAGCTCCGGCACCGATGCCGACCTTGGCCCCGCCCCTGGGGGCGCCGCGTGTGCCCTGGCCCCGGCCCCGGCCTTGGCCCCGCGGCGCTTACGGGGGGAGTGCTGCCCCGGGCGTGCGGCGCTTACGGGGGGGGGGCGCCTTCCCCAGGTGCGTGGCTATGGGGGGGGGCCCCGGCCCCGGGCGCATGGCTATGGGGGGGGGCCCTGCCCCCAGGCATGCGGCTGGGGGGGGCCGCCCCCGGGTGGGCAAGTGTACCCGCCCCCTGGCGCCCAGCGGGCAAACAGCTACGCCCCCTGGCGCCCGCCAACCTGAAAAGGTTGGGGACCACTGCCTTAGAACCATTTTACTATATTTTTTGAAAAACCAACATTCTCTCCATTTAAATGGTTTGTCACCAAATAAGGTTCCCTGCAACTACCTTACATATATAGATATATTAGAATTATGTGTATACCTTACTCTGGTAATAAGCAAGTACTGTATCACAGAAGAGATGAAAATGAAACCATCTAATATATAGCAATGAGATATACCATCGTGAGTTATATTCTAATTACACATAAAATACCATTGTACAGAACCTTAATTACCAAGATAATTAGGAATCTTTCACTATATTTGCCAAATATGAGGCTATTGCAAAGTGGGGGTATAACTGGAGGGACAATAACTACTCTCTGAAAATGGTTAACGGTACACAAGCATGCTGGAAGGGCATGACAAGTGAAGTTCCACAAGGGTCTATTTTGGGGCCAGTTCTCTTTAATATCTTCCTCAACCATTTAGATGATGGCATAGAGAGTATGCTTCTTAAGTTTTCAGATGTACCAAGCTTGCAGTGCTTTGGAGGATAGGGTCATAATTCAAAATGGTCTGGACAAACTGGAGAAATGGTCTGAGGTAAATAGGATGACGTTTAAAAAGGACAAATACAAAGTACTCCACTTAGGAAGGAACAATCAGTTTCATACATACAGAATGGCAAGTGACTGTCTAGGAAGAGGTATTGTAGAAAAGAATATAGGGGTCATAGTGGACCACAAACTTAATATGAGTCAACAGTGTGACACTGTTTAAAAAAAAAAACTAAACATGATTCTGGAATGCATTAACAAGAGGAGTGTTGTGAGCATGACACGAAAAATCATTCTTCCACTCTACTCTGTGCTGATTAGGCCTCATTTGATGTACTGTGTCCAGTTCTGGGTACCACATTTCAAAAAAGATGAGTTGAAATTGAGACATTCCAGAGAATAGCAACAAAAATGATTAAAGGTCTAGAAAACATGACCTATGAGGGAAGACTGAAATAATTGGAAAGGAGAAGACTGAGAGGTGACATGACAGTTGTTTTGAAGTATTTAAAAGGGTGTTATGAAGAAGAGGGAGAAAAATTGTTCTTCTTGGCCTCTGATGATAGGAAAAGAATCAATGGGCTTAAAACTGCAGCAAGGAAGGTTTCGATTGGACATTAGGAAAAACTTCCTAACTGTCAGGGTGCTTAAACACTGAAATAAATTGCCTAGTGAGGTTGTGGATTATGCATCACTGGAGATATTCAAGCACAGGTTAGGTACGCATCTGTCAGGGATGATCTAGATGGTATTTGGTCCTGCTGTGAGGGCAGGGGACTGGACTCAATGACTTCTAGACATCCCTTCCAGTTTTAGGATTCTATGATTTTATGAATAATATGGTAATAATTTGTATGGTACTAAGCAGGAAGAACTGGAAGTGCTAATAAATAAGTACAATCATGACATTGTACAGCTTGCTCAGGAAGGATAGACAGGGAAAAAAGGGGGGAGGTGTTGCCTTATATATTAAAAATGAACACACTTGGAGTGAGGTGGAGATGGACATAGGAGACAGAAGTGTTGAGAGTCTCTGTGTTAGGCTAAAAGGGGTTAAAAACAAGGGTGATGTCATGTTAGGAGTCTACTACAGGCCACCTACCCAGGTGGAAGAAGTGGATGAGGCTTTTTTTAAACAACTAAAAATATTATCCAAAACTCAAGATTTGGTGGTGATGGGGGACTTCAACTATCCAGATATATGTTGGGAAAATAACACAGAGTGGCACAGACTATCCAATAAGTTCTTGGACTGCATTGGAGACAACTTTTTATTTCAGAAGGTTGAAAAAGCTATTGGGGGGGGAAGCTGTTCTAGATTTGATCCTAACAAATAGGGAGGAACTGGTTGAGAATTTGAAAGTGGAAGGCAGCTTGGGTGAAAGTGATAATGAAATCATAGAGTTCGCAATTCTAAGGAAGGATAGAAGGGAGAACAGCAAAATAGAGACAATGGATTTTGGGAAGGCAGATTTTGGTAAGCTCAGAGAGCTGATAGGTAAGGTCCCACAGGAATCAAGACTGAGGGGAAAAACAACTGAGGAGAGTTGGCAGTTTTTCAAAGGGACATTGTTAACGGCCCAAAAGCAAGCTATTCCGCTGCGTCAGAAAGGTAGAAAATATGGCAAAAGACCTCCTTGGCTTAACCACAAGATCTTGCATGATTGTCAGCCGATGGTCAGGGCAGGGTGTGTCCTATACCTGTCCCTTATGACCGGCTGAAGTTCTTTTAAATTGTTCTTGGTTCTGTTACAGCAACTGGAGGAGTCAGGTTAAAGCTTAAACAGTTACAGGTTTATTAAAGAAGCTTATAAATCATATGGTTACAATGGCTATTGCTCTCTTTCTTAACTGTTAACAAATATATATATAGATCTTAAAAAGTGGTTACAGGAAAAAGGTAAAGATAGAAAATAGAAATAATGGTACCAAATGACAGCTTAATCTTTAAAGAGCTCTAACACTATGTATATATATACTTAAGCAAAGGACCATATCCAGGTACAATTTTTACCCCTTTCTGTGCCTCTCGACTCCAGCGTGTCAGGCCAGGGCCGGTCTCTCAATTCCTAGGAAAGACGAATACGAGGTGGGCATCCCCTCTGGAACCTCGGGAGATCAAACACCTAACCCGACCAGCAGATAGATGGTAGATTGACACTCAGAGAAAATGTGCTGCTAGACCCATCTATATACCCCTGGGGGCCCGTATCCTCTTTCTTATCTAAGATGCCGAATTGTACTGGTCCGTTTTGTGGCGCCAGTTCTTACAAGCAAGTTTCAAATTAATTTACACTTGCAAGAGAGATAACTAAATTGTGAGTACTAGACATTTTTTTTTTTACTGAGCGAGAGATTCCTCCCCCCGCGGATGGCTGTGTGTTCGTATCAATATAGGTTAAGTCAAGGACACTCCTTGGCAGCCTCTTGGTCAGCAATTGGCATATATCTGTTTACAGCCATTCACGGTCACACAGCCTGGGCCTTCTGCTCTGTGTGCCCTGCATGCTCCAGGCAAGCAAAAATGGATGTTACAAGGGGGGGGAGGGGGTTCCTGTCTGGCTACAATGATCTAAAATTTAAAAAGGAGTCATATAAAAAACGGAAAGTAGGACAAATTACAAAGAATGAATGTAGGCAAACAACACAGGAATGCAGGGGCAAGATTAGAAAGGCAAAGGCACAAAATGAGCTCAAACTAGCTACAAGAATAAGAGGAAACAGGAAGACTTTTTATAAATACATTAGAAGCAAGAGGAAGACCAAGGACAGGGTAGGCCTGCTGGTCAGTGAGGAGGGAGAAACAGTAACAGGAAACTTGGAAATGGCAGAGATGCTTAATGGCTTCTTTGTTTCGGTCTTCACCAAGAAGTCTGAAGGAATGCCTAACATAGTGAATGCTAGTGGGAAGGGGAGAGGTTTAGAAGATAAAATAAAAAAAGAACAAGTTAAAAATCACCTAGAAAAGTTAAATGCCTGCAAGTCACCAGGACCTGATGAAATGTATCCTAGAATACTCAAGGAGCTGATAGAGGAGGTATCTGAGACTCTAGCTATCATCTTAGGAAAATCATAGGAGACAGCAGAGATTCCAGAAGACTGGAAAAGGGCAAATATAGTGCCCATTTATAAAAAGGGAAATAAGAACAACTCAGGAAACTACAGACGAGTTAGTTTAACTTCTGTGCCAGGGAAGATAATGGAGCAAATAATTAAGGAAATCATCTGTAAACACTTGGAAGGTGGCAAGGTGATAGGGAACATCCAGAATGGATTTGTAAAGAACAAATCATGTCAAACCAATCTGACAGCTTTCTTTGATAGGATAATGAGTCTTGTGGATAAGGGAGAAGCAGTGGATGTGGTATACCTAGACGTTAGTAAGGTGTTTGATACGGTCTCGCATGATATTCTTATCAATAAACTAGGCAAATACAATTTAGATGGGGCTACTATAAGTTGGGAGCATAACTGGCTGGATAACAGTACTCAGAGAGTAGTTATTAATGGTTCACAATTCTGCTGGAAAGGTATAACAAGTGCGGTTCCGCAGGGGTCAATTTTGGGACCGGCTCTGTTCAACATCTTCATCAACAATTTACATAGTGGCATAGAAAGTACGCTTATTAAGTTTGCAGATGATACCAAGCTGAGAGGGGTTGCGACTGCTCTTGAGGATAGTGTCATAATTCAAAATGATCTGAACAAATTGGAGAAATGGTCTGAGGTAAACAGGATGAAGTTTAATAAAGACAAATGTAAAGTGCTCCACTTAGAGATTAAGAGATTTTCTGTCTTCTTTTCTATTATTTCTTAATGATTCCTAACATTCTGTTTGTTTGACTACTGCTGCACATTGAGTGGATGTTTTCAGAGAACTATCCACAATGACTCCAAGAACTCTCTCTCAAATGGTAATAGCTTATTTAGTCCCCATCATATTATACATATAGTTGGGATTCTGTTTTTCAATATGTATTACTTTGCATTTATCAACATTAAAATTCATCTGTCATTTTGTTGCCCAGTCACTTAGTTTTGTGAGATCCTTCTGAAGCTCTTCACAGTCTGCTTTGGACTAAACTGTCTTGAGCAGTTTTGTATCATCTGCAAATTTTGTCACATCACTATTTACCTTTTTTTTTTAGATCTTTTATGAATATATTGAACAGGACTGCTCCCAGTACAGAACCCTGGGGGACACCACTAGTTACCTCTCTCCATTCTGAAAACCTTTTACTCCTACCCTTTGTTTCCTATCTTTTAATCAGTTATCAATCCATGACAAGGCCTTCCCTCTTTTCCCATGACAGCTTACTTTGCTTATGCACGATCTGTATGATTTTATCTAATGTATGAAAGATTGCATCCAGTAACTTTGCACACTGAGTGATAGTCTACTGGATCAGTAATGCCATATTGGCAGGTACGTCCTGTAAGGAAGCTTGCTATTATTTTGCAGTTTCAACATTACCAGAAAGTAATACAGTTGGCAGTGATTCTGAAATTTAGTATCACAAAGGATGCAAGGATTTCATTACATTACTTGAGAAGAATGCTTGGTAAATAAAACAGAGAACTAATAAAACTAAAAACATAAAAGATAAATACGTTGAAACAAATATAGCAATATTTTCAATAAATCAGCCATACTGTGGATACAGAAAATTGTTTGTAAAATTCAGTACTTTATGGTTTCAGTGCAACATGTAATTTAATCAGAGCCCATCCAGGGCATTCGTTACTTTTAATATGGAAAACAGTGTGGAAAGATTTGTTTTTGTTTTTACAATGTACAAATTTTGTGCCTCCCTCCCCCCAGGAAAAAAACAAGGTGATATTGGTGCTGCAGCACAAACACACACTGAAGTAAGGTTCTGAACATTTTTCAATAGCACAAAAGAGGTGTCTTTCAACTTCAAAGAATCCTGTATCTAGCCTTTTCAGACAGCATAGTACTGCTGCAGACAACTAGACCTAAGCAAGATAGGACTGCCACCTTTTTGAAAGATAGCAGTTTAACAGAGTCTCTTCCAATGCTCTTTTTATAACATCTTTGCAAGTTTTTCCATTACAATTTTTTGTTTTTCCTTGTGATGACTAACTCATATTTGATTGGAGGTTTTTTTTAACTTGACTCATCTAGCCCTGAACATAAGAAATGTACAATGAGAATCTTCATGATATTCCTCCCCGAACCATCTGAGCCCCATACCTCCTCCACACATCTGATTTTTTTGTGTGCTATTTTAAAGGGTGCCTCCTAAATCTTATCTTCATTAGGAAGTTTTATCACCCTTTATCTAGAAATTACTCGTTTTAACACTGGTTCATCTCCAACAATGATAGCACCAGTGGGAGAGCTACCGTACTTTCCGGCGTATAGGGCGACTGGGCGTATAAGACGACCCCCTATCTTTTTAATTAAAAGATAGGGTTTCATCTTATACCCCAGCGCCCCTCCGCCTCCTTTGCTCCCGGTGTCCCTGGTCTGCTGGAGATGGTCCCCAGCAGACCAGAGGCACCGGGAGCAAAGCCGCCAGGAGCGCCTGGGCTCCTCCCCCCCCCCCCCCCCCCGCCGGAGCCCCTCCGCGGCTTTGAAAGCCTCGGGGGAAGCCGGCGGCGGGGCATCCCAGGCGCGCATGGGCTGCCCGCCCGCCGGAGCCCCTCCGCGGCTTTGAAAGCCTCGGGGGAAGCCGGCGGCGGGGCATCCCAGGCGCGCATGGGCTGCCCCCCCTCCGGAGCCCCTCCGCGGCGGCGCGGAGGGGCTCCGGAGGGGGGGCAGCCCATGCGCGCCTGGGATGCCCCGCCGCCGGCTTCCCCCGAGGCTTTCAAAGCCGCGGAGGGGCTCCGGCGGGCGGGCAGCCCATGCGCGCCTGGGATGCCCCGCCGCCGGCTTCCCCCGAGGCTTTCAAAGCCGCGGAGGGGCTCCGGCGGGGGGGCAGCCCATGCGCGCCTGGGATGCCCCCCCGCCGGCTTCCCCCGAGGCTTTCAAAGCCGCGGAGGGGCTCCGGCGGGCGGGCAGCCCATGCGCGCCTGGGATGCCCCGCCGCCGGCTTCCCCCGAGGCTTTCAAAGCCGCGGAGGGGCTCCGGCGGCGGGGCATCCGGCGTACAAGACGACCCCCGATTTTTGGGGGATGTTTTTTAACTTCAGAGGTCGTCTTGTACGCCGGAATATACGGTAGTATAAACAAGGCTCCATTGACTTCCACATTTCCATTTTATTATTGTATCATCTAACTCTAGCATTTAAATCTTCTATTAATTAAAAAGCATCTCAAAGAAATTAAAATTGAGTTGAAAGCAATAGCAGTTCTACCCTAAGGCACTGTGTCCGATGCTCTGCTCAGAAAATTGACATTAAAACCAAAATAACAATTTACTTTCTTAATAATTCTGTATGTTATGCATAGCTTTAACTAACCAGTAACTCTTCCATGTGGCGAATCCCCATGGGAAGGGGAGAAGAGTTCCTCTTAGACACTGTATTTTGAAGTATGCATTCCAGTAGGATACTCCCAAGAAGCAGGAGTAGTACTTCAAGATGGCCACCCGCATGTCTTTGAACCAGTAGCTACAGTACGGGATTGAAAGGCAATAAAGTATCCTAAACTAAACTAAGGAAGGTTATAACACACATCTAAAATTTAAACCTAATTCTGCCACTGGTCAGAGGGCAATATTTTAACAGCTGAAAGAACTCGTACGAAGGTCACAACACAAATCTGTTTATCACTAAAGCAGATCTGATGGTGGCGTCAAAAGAAGTTGGACAGCCTACCTTTTTCCAACAAAAAAGTTCTGTACTGCTGCTTTGCAAAGTAAAGATAAGATGGGTAAATCCCTGTATTGCTGAATGAAATTAAGCCACACATCACAATGCCAAAATTAAAAAGAGAAGTTTAACAATTTCTGGTATTTTCATTTATGTATGTGTCATTTTTTTAAAACAGACCTGCACCTAAACATCTGCAAGTGCCCAGATCCAGTAACACTGCCTTTGTGAAATGACGAAAATCTGACATCTTTCTGAAAAAAGTGAAGACAGAAGTTTGCACTATCTTTAAACTCCAAGTGAAGTGGGTTTAAGAAACAATACTTAGAATTTTTAATCTTTAAAACATCATTTTAAAGAACTGAGCTACTGCTTTTGGTGCTGTGCTGTGCTATGGTGCTCTATGTACTTGCTCAGGTACTTGTAAATTATTAATTTATGATCAATATTTATTACAGTGCAGCGCACTGTAGTAGATATTTTTACCATAGCTGAGTTTTCCTAGGAAGGAAGCCCTTTTTATATTTTAGTGAACTTGAAACATTCTGCTTTATGTCTTGGAGTGTTTAGTTTTGATCTATTCTTTATAGAGTACTGATACTTTATGGATAAATCAATCAATAAACTGTAGTGATCTCAATGGTTTTTCAGAAACCTTTGAATGATTACATCAGGGTGAGCCATGTTTTCTGGAATACAGTGAAATGCCCGATATCTGCACACAAATGTATATACCATGTCTGGTTAACCAAAATAGCTGTTATTGGTTGTACTGTAATTTCAAGAGGCTTGATATCACTGTTTGAAATTATCAGGAAATCTGTGCTTAAAGAGCATATTGGTTTTGGACAAGTACTGTATATCATAAAACTGTATTTTAGCTCACTGTTTTATCAGACGCAGCTCAATCATTCTGTATCAAAGAAGATTCAGGTCTTCCAATATGATTACATTTTTGATGCTTTGGTAATTATTCATTCAATATCTTACAAGGTAATGACATCTTACTATGCAGTATAGCTATACAGTCAAATACATTGAAAATACTACGATGCTATATTTACAAAGAATAGTTTTAAAACAGATTACATGTATTTCTGATTCCTTACCTCTGCTTATCAACTATATTTTACATATTTACTACTGTTTTGTATCTAACTTGTACAATTTTTTTTCTCTCTCTGATGGATTTTTCCCCTTGTTAATCTGCATAATACTCATACTTCTATGAATGAAGTGCTCAAAAGATATACTTTAAAATTCATTAGGAAGTGGAAAATATGCACAGGAACTTCATATTGGTTGAGCACCATACTGTGTAAGAAGAAAAACTACTTTTGCACTTCATCTGTGCATCAATCTTCATCAAAAAGCAGAGGTTGAAAACCAATATTTTCTGATTTCTGTGTTGTACTTCTTATTTTTCATTGGTGAAATTGTTATTGGAGTATTTTAAGTTCTGCTTTAGTGGCCTCAAATTACTATGTAGTGGGTCATCTCTTTCACAATGATAAACAATCAAACTACTACTACTGACCATTGTTCCACATTTGGAATAAACTACCTTAGGAAAATGGCCATATGTTGACAAAAGCCCCCCAAGTGACAGCTCCTCCCTAGCTTTTACCACCACCCTAACCCAATCCAAGTAGTCTTGTAAACACTTTCAGTGTGAGTGTAGATGCAACAAACACTTTTCAGCATTGCTACAGGAAACGTGTGCATTATGTGAGATCTCTCTCTCTCTAACCGCACTAAAATAATTTCACTTACACTATCAACCAATTGTTCTTTTCAATACAAGTCAAATGGGAACTAAGTGGAAGCCATTACTAACATTATTGTCAGCAATATGTTAGTTTTTTGTTTGTTCATAAATGTTGTTTCTTCAAGCAGAAAGAAATGTACAAAGACCCCTGGATACAGTGTTCCCTCTAAGATTTTCCGTCCATCAGCGGAGTGAGTTTTGTCTTATGCACCAATATTGACATCATGTGCACTTGTTTGGACGTATGCCACTGTGGCATCCACCAGTTATTAACAAAATTACATATACAGCCGCTCCCCAAGTTACGAACAAGTTACAGACCAACACTTGGCCCGTAACTCTAAGGCTACATCTACATTGGCCCCTATTCCGTAATAGGCATGCTAATGTAGCATTTGGGAATAGGCAAATCCGCGGGGGATTTAAATATCCCCCACGGCATTTGCATTTTCATGGCCGCCGCTTTTTTCCGGCTTGGAGATAAGCCGGAGAAAAGCGTCCAGACTGGCGCGATCCTCTGGAATAAAGCCCAATTCCGGAGGATCTCTTATTCCTACTTTCAATATTACGTAATAGGCGGCCAGTGTAGACACAGCCAAAGTGTTTGTAACTCGGATCCCATAGAGTTACATGGCAACCGTGCTGTTCGTAACTCAGATTCGCATTTACGACTGCTTTGGTTGTAAGTGCGGATGGTCGTAACTTGGGGAGCAGCTGTATACATACACACACATATACAATTTAAATTGTTATGCAAGAAAAAATACTTAAAACCAGATAATTAACAAGGCGCATGACCCTGCACCCACCCATCCTGAAAACCACACAGCTTACTGGCCACGGCCCCCAACATACACTGTGTGTGCCTATTGCTTGTGCCTCCCTCAGGACCATACACAGCCGTCTGGTACCTGTACAGGACTTGCTAACTGCCCACCCCCCCCAATGCCCTCTAATTGTGCCCAACCTTGCAATCTGCTCCCCCACCCACCCATATGCCACCAGTATATATGCCAGGGCCGTACTATCTGTTCCCCAAACACAAACAGCCAGTACCTGGGCCTACGGCCCAGAGCCCAAGCACCACTGTCCAGAGACCTGTACCCGGACTAGGGCTTCACCACCCTCCTAGTGAAATAGTTTTTCCTAATATCCAACCTGAACCTCTCCCACTGTAACTTGAGACCATTGTTCCTTGTTCTGCCATCCGTCACTACTGAGAAGATTCAGACAGCCAGATTCTGTGTTGGGCCCCGCTGTTTTTGGCCCCACTGCCTCCCCCACTGGTTCAGACCCTGGAACCTGCCCTGCTGCTCTCCTGCCCAGTATCCTGTGTGGTGGCTTGGACCCAGCTGCCAGAGCAGCCTCCTGCTGTCTGCCATACTGGTTGCGGCTCCTGTGGCCCCGGCTACCGAAGCAGCCTTCTGCCGCCCCCCACACAGCATACAGGACCTTTGGTCCTGGACACTAGAGCAGCTACCAGCTGCCCACCACGTGGTTCCTCTGGCCCCAGCCACTGAAACAGCAGCCTACTGTCCACTAAGTGACTGTGCAACTCTGCAGAAGAGGTGGGTGGGGTGGAATTTTTTTTTTTTTTTTTTTTGTGCACCCTATGCAACTACACAGCTTAGAGGGAACCCTGCTTGGATCGCTACTTAACTTTCTCAATTAGGGTGTGTCTACACAGCAGGACTTAACTCAAAATAAGTTATGCAAATTGAGCTACATCAATTGTGTAGCTTATTTCAGAATTGGGAGCAGCTATACAGCACTTATTTTGAAATAGAGCATTCTTCCTCCAACTTCCCTTACTCCTCGTACCATGAGGGTTACAGGAGTAAGAAGTCCTCCAGATTGACAGTATTTTGACATTATTTTGAAATAATTGCCTCCTGTGTAGACCCAGACGAAGTTATTTCAAAATAACGTTTCTGTGTAGACGTACCCTTAGTTTTCACTGTATCAAGGAACAAGATAGCAGCCAGATTTATAGATGTAATAAATAGCCAAATCCACATTACCAACAAAATAAACAAAAAGTAGAATCCTCCTCAAATACATTTCAGTTCCTAAAACATGCATATGTTGTAATAAAGTTAACAGTGCTTTAATTTACAAAACATTCTGGAAAACACCAAAACCATTTACTTTTGTTAGCATTTAAACAACATTTTTATTAATTGTAGATAAGGCAT
Source organism: Pelodiscus sinensis (assembly GCF_052426305.1). Classification (NCBI taxonomy): domain Eukaryota; kingdom Metazoa; phylum Chordata; order Testudines; family Trionychidae; genus Pelodiscus; species Pelodiscus sinensis. The sequence goes on from NC_143059.1 coordinate 52,110,688, forward strand.
TTAAAAACAGAATACCTAACTCCTTACTGCTAGCAGAGGCATTTATTCTGTTACCAGAATTAGGAAACTCCAACACTTTCAAAACATACTGTATTTCATTTAGCTACTTCATTCTTTTAATAGTCCTTTTTCAGGCTCCCATTGATGACACAGTGTCAAAACATTTCTGTATTCCTGATAACATTTAAAGACTATGTGTAAAACCTCTGGCCCCACTGAAGTCAATGGTCTTACTCCCACTTACTTTAATGGGGCTAGAATTTTACCTAGGGGTTATTTCCTCAGCTGGTGTACATCACAGCAGTGTTGTTGATATCAATAGAACTATAATAATTCATAGCAGCTTGGAACTTGACCTCTTAGATTATCCTGGAGTAGGTATTCAGTATGACATGCAGGGACTTAGCCCTAAAACTTCTGTTAACATTAACAGGACACAAAATCTTATGTATTTTTTGTTTGTAATAACACTCCTATAAGGTAAGAAAGTTAGTGGTTGTGCAAATCTTTGCACGTGTAAAGTACTCTATGAAAGTATTTTAGTTTTATAACATCCCAATAACATTATTTAAAAGTAAATATTTTTTCTTCATTAGCCTCTGGAAAATATTAAACATTCCCCTTTTTTAATATAACAGAAGACAATATAGCTTTCTTTTGTCTAGTTCCTTATTTATGGATTAAACTTCCCTACATAATGGTGCAGTGATGAAAATACTGTTTAATTTCTGCTTCAAAGCCTGCAAAGCAAGCATAGATAGTACTAAAATGATTGCTGAGAGCCCTATAAAAGAGGTATTGATGGGACTGGGGTTTTTAGTTTTGGCAACTCTTTCTTAATTTTTCAATGGAAAAGTATGTTTAGTAGCTTCACACCATTTTCCACCTAGATCCCTCCAGCAGATCCATTGCCAGAACCTTACTATCAGCCCAGGCCAGGCTCCAACTCACTACCCACTCCCCTCCTTTACATCCAGATCCCTCCAGCAACTCTGGGACTCCATTGCTGGGACCTTACCAATCATCTCTCCTCTTAGAAGTAGGTATGTAAAATCCCATTTAATTAATTAACCAGTTAAACATTTAAACGGTTAACTGATTAAATGGGAACAGGCAGGCTGGAGTGGTCCCTGCACCACAGGCAGGGGCTGCTCCATCCTGGCTGCTTTGATCCTGTACTGGGTGGCAACAGGGGGCAAGCAGAGGGGCTGCCAGTTCCCATCTGGCCGCTGCTTCCAGCCCCACACAAGGCTGCTGACTCCTAACCCGTTAGCATGCATGGGTTGGCAGCTGGCAGCTCCCTGTTACCGCTTTCAGCCCCTGCACAGGCTGGGAGCCAGCAGCTCCCATGGGGTTGAAGCAGTGTTACACCTGCAGTCACAGTTAACCAGTTACCTGTTCACATCCCTACTTAGGAGAGGCAAGGTGGACTATAATGCTGGGAGTTGACTCCATGCTGTACTAATCATACGAGCCCTCAACTATCCCTAGATCGTTCAATTATTGAGCACCTCTCTATTAAGACCTTTCCCCAAGACATTTATCCATAACGGTATGCCTTCTTTTATGGAGTACCTGCACTGAACATCCACTAAATAATGAATTGTGACATATGGCCTAGTGCCTGTCATGTTCTTCATGAACAAAGCCCATCTGAACCTGCTGTGAGGAAGGCAAAAAACCTCCCAAGTGCACCTGGGCCAATATCGTGGAAATGGAAAAATACCTTCCCAGCCCCCCCCCCCTCCCACACACACACCCTTCAACTGCAAAAATAGCTATTAACCTGGTATATTTACCACCAGAGAGAGGATTGGTGTTGCTGTCTCTGCTCTGTGAACAAGAGGGAAGTGTCCCAATACAGCTGACATTTTAAAACTGCTCTTTCCTGGGTGATGAATTAGCCTCCATGCTGGCCTCTTTTCCAGCAGTTTTACATCTCCCTCACCTCCTCCCAAATCATCAAAAATCACTCTCTTCTTCTGGCCAGCCAACCATACAACACCCCACCCCCACCCCTCCAGCTTAAGATGCAAGGTAGTGAATAGTTGTAAAGCACAAGTAACTATTAACCTGTTGCATTCTATAACAACTGATTAACCATTTATCAAAGCATCTCATAATCACCCAATAACCCTTTCAAACCTATTTATAAATGGAACCTTTACGTGTAACCAGCATCTCTAACCAATACCCTTTTAGCAAACTGGAATCCCTAGCATGTATCTTGCAATACCAAAGTTCTGAAAGCTTCATTAATCCAGTGAGTTTATGTGGATCCCATTTATTACAGGCTTAGATCCTCAGTCAGAACCCACAGTAGTTTCTAACTACTTACAACAGCTGACTAAGCCAGGGGACTCTCTCTATATAACAGAGGTTATTGAACATTTAAACTTCTTAAAGCAAAACAGATCAAGCATATGTAATGATTTTTAAATTAATTTTATAGCTAGAGGCTATGATATAAGTACATATGACCTACTTGAGACTTGCTGACTTATGTCCTGGTTGAGGAGAGTCAAAGATATCTGGACCCTTAAAAGCATTCCCTCATTCTGTCTCAGAGGTGAAAGCTTTGTTGCTGTTTTTACTGGTAAACAACACTCTGGGAACATGTACATCCTGGGAACATGTACAGCAGCTCTCTGCAAAGCAATGCCTAAAGGTGTACTATGTTAGTGTATGGGACAGGAAGTATAAATGAACATCAATCAGCAAATTAGTGAAACTTACTAAATATACAAAACAAAAACTGAATAAAACAGAGATGGATACGGGTTTTTCCTATCTAAAGTTTTTCAGTTTTTGTAATCATGGGTGTTGCTTTTATAGAGGTACAAGTTTTCATATACAAGTGTGATTTATTTCAGCTGTGTCTTCTTTAAAATGCCTAATTAATTCCAAGCTGCAGCACATGGCTTTTTTCCTGGCAGCTACTTTTTTAGCATCCATTCTTTTTGGTTCTGAATATTTGAAAATGTAATGTTATTGTACTATTTGCTAACTCCCGATAAATGTTGCTAATTATAGTTTGCTTTCAATGCATTTAGACATTTACAATAAAGTTGAAGGAGTTTTCATTCAATTCATTCATTCATTATCTTTTGATACACTAGGAAATGTACTTTTGTAAAGTGATCAGTGCCAGAACTCACACTACATACAAATTATCCCTTCTGAACAGCAACCAAATAAATCTTTCCGCAAGAGATATGCCCCTATGAATCATCATTACATTTCACAAAATATTGCTAAATATTAATTTAGTTAACTGTAAAAAAAATGAAACTACTACAGCTTTAAAAGCACTTGGGGGTCTAATGGTTTAAATATGGGATTTGGAATTGGGAGATCCTGAATTTTCCTCTCTTTAAACAGATTTCTCTTTTTGATCTTGTACAAGTCTCTTAACCTCTCAATATCAAAGTTTTCTCCACCTGTGAAATTAATATAACACTTATTTACCCAGTGCATAAGGTGACTTTGAAGTTTAGATAGTATTTACACAAAGCATTTTAAAATGCTACACATTACCTCAGTAACCTCATAAACTTTCATCTCACTGTCAAATTCTTGCTTTCGCATGCTCTGTATAGTGTTTGCTTCTCCAACATACCTGATCATTCTTTTCCAATATACATTCACATCTATTTCACACCAACACAGACTTTTGTATGTATTAATTTATGTTATTAAACAAAGCATTAAAAAGTATGACCAGTGACTTTAAACAACCATTAACTAAGAAGTCACAGAAAAAAGTATTTTAAAAGCACTTTAATGCAAGATATATAAAAATACAAGGCGTGTTTTTAGTACTGTAGATTAGACTCTGGAAAAATATGCTATTTTTCTTTAAAAATGTAGCAACTGATAAGCAACTAAATGTTTAAATTGCAGACCATTTAGCACAGTATGATCAGAGATTAAAGCTACATAAACCAGCAGACTATTTTTATGAACCATTCATTTATCATGCTTCTGTTAAATTTAAATGTGCTTAATTATTCTTCACACTGTTAGTTACGAAACATTTTATTACTTTTTTAAACACATTTCCTATAAATTTTATTATTTTAAGGTATTACAAGTAAACATAATGTAATGTTGCAATAGCAGGGCAATCTATTTGTTAAGAATATTATATTCAATAAACAGCAAATATTTGTTTTGTTTTGTCTTATGCAATTAATTACCAAAATTATTTTGTAAAATGCAAGCACTACATCAAAAAAAAAAAAGCTAACTCCTAAAAAATCAGTACCATAGCATCACTCTTTTCTAGGTAAGTCAGTTATTTCACGATGGCACTCTAAATAACCATAAAATTTTACCATTACCATATAACAGGTATATGGTTGGCCTTCGGCCAACTGAAAGCACACTTTAGGTGCCTCCTCACCCGCCTCAACCTCACCGAGCACAATATCCCTCCCATGGAGGCAGCATGTTGTGTGCTGCACAATTGATGTGAGCAGAAGGGGGAGGCTTTCCTGCCAGGCTGGATGGCTGAGGCTGAGCGCATGGCTGGCCAGTACGCACAGCCCAGCACCGCCACCATCCGGGAGGCCCAGCAAGGGGCCGTCCAAATCCAGTAAGCCCTGCGGCAGAGCTTCCAGGTGGAGAAGGACTGAACTCTCCCTGCATGCCCCACTGGGGCCTTCTTCCACCCTCCCCTTCTTCCCCTTTCTCTTCCCTAACTCCCCTTCTTAATGTAAAATAAAACACCTGTTTTGCCAAAAAAATCCTCTCTTTATTGTACATAACTGGGGTGGGGGAATGGAGAAATGAGGGTGCGAGAGGGGAGGGAGAAACCTGGGAGGAGGGAGTTGGAAGGGGGAGGAAGGGGAGGAAGGTAAGGGAAAGCTCAGGGTTGGGGGTCCTGCTGGCTCTCCCATCTCACAGCACTGCAGGTGTGGAGTGAGTGTGGAGGGTGGGGAAGGAAGGACGGGAGGGTGCAGAGGAAGCAGGAGAGGGAGCAGGGGTGAGAGGAGCAAGAGCTGGGGCAGCCGCAGAGGCTGGAGCAGGAGGAGGCAGGAACCTGTACACCAAGGTCTGGAGGTGACCTCTGAGGGCATGGCCCGGCTCCTCCAGTGCCTCCAAGCTCTGCTGCCGCACATCCTCCTGAACCCAGTGGTCCTGGGTGCGGAGCTGGTGCTCCAGTAGCTGGAGGTGCCGCCGCTGGTAGTCCTCCAGGTTCCTGGTGCGCCTGCTGGCCCGAGTGCTGGTGGCTGTTGCAGGCAAGGTTGTGTGCCCTGCAGTCCCAGGTGTTACAGCTGTGGTGAAACAAGAGCTGTGATCAGTTCTCTCTGGGGACACAGTGGCTGTGTCTAGACTGGCCAGTTTTCTGGAAAAACTTGCCAGCTGTCTACACTGGCCGCTCGAATTTCCGCAAAAGTACTGACTTCCTACTGCAAGAAATCAGTGCTTTTTGCAGAAATACTATGCTGCTCCCATTTGGGCAAAAGTCCCTTTTGCGCAAAAGGGCCAGTGTAGACAGCTGAGATTTGTTTTGCACAAAAAAAGCCCCGACTGTGAAAATGGCGATTGGGGCTTTTTTGCACAAAAGCGCGTCTAGATTGGCCATGGATGCTTTTCCGCAAAAAGTGCTTTTGCGGAAAAGCATCTGTGCCACTCTAGACGCTCTTTTCCGAAAATGCTTTTAACAGAAAACTTTTCCAGTTTAACGGAAAATCATGCCAGTCTAGACGTAGCCAGTGGGTGAAACCCAGCCCCACTCTGCAGGGCGAGGTCGGCATGTGGGGAACGGGCCAGGGCCCCTGCATGACACCCAGCTGCTGCTCCATGGTGGGCAAGGCCCAGGCACACGGTCCCTGGGCTCCCTCTCCCCTCACCCCCCACCCCATACACATAAGGGTAGCATGATGACACTCACATGTGGAGCCCTCCCCGGCCTCGGGGGTCCTGGGCAGGCTCTTTGCAGGCTCCTGGCTCTTGGCATCCTCCTCTGTGTCAGGGACAGGTCCCTCTGCCCCGGGGTCGATCACCACCCGGGAAGCATGGACTGTGTGAGTCCCCAGGATGCGGTCCAGGGCCTCGTAATGAGGGCATGCCTCCAGGTCGGCCCCTGGCTGGGAGGCCCTGGAGTAGGCCTGCCGCAGGTCCTTGATCTTGCAATGGACCTGCTCCTGGGTCCGCATGTGTCCTCTGGTGGCCAGGCCGGCAGCCATGCGGCTGTAGACGACCGCGTTCCTGTGCCTAGTGCGTAGATCGTGGACGTTGGAGGCATCCCCCCAAACCTTGATGAGGTCCATGATCTCCGCACTAGACCAGGCAGGCGCCCACCTTTTGTGGCCCTGGGCAGGCTTTTGGGAGCTGCCAGTCTGGTCCTGGGAAGAGGCGGAGGGCTGGGTGGCAGCGGGTGGCTGGCTCATGCCGTGCCAGGTGCAGGGTCTGCTGGCTGGGTGCTGGCAGGCTTGCAACTGACACAAGCACTGTAGCCAGACCGTGGCCCTTTAAGGGCTCTGGGGCCGGGACGGGGGGCAGAAGAGTTTCCCTGGTTTGGCCCAGAGTGGCCACCAGGGCAAGCTGGGAAAGGCTATCCTCCAACTAGTTCAAATTAAGTGGTTACACAGCCCTTAATTTGAACTACTTAATTTGAACTAGGCGTTACTCCTCGTAGAATGAGGTTTACCTAGTTCGAATTAAGCGCTCCGCTATTTTGAATTAAATTGGAAATAGCGGTTTGCATGTGTAGCCCCTATGAAAGTTAATTCAAACTAACGGCTGTTAGTTCGAATTAACTTTGTAGTGCAGACATACTCATACTGTTTAGCCACTCCCATAAAAGGAAAGTTACTTCTTTTTAAAGCATGCTTTGTGTTGCTATGTAAAGATAAATTGAAAATAAGTGCAATTTATGATTTAAGGCATAATACAGCATATTATCAACAAGACAGAAAGTACGGTGATTGACATTTAAAAGTAAACACCTGAAAGAACCGATTTGCCCCATCACAATATTTCATTGTAGAAAAAAAAAGCATTGTAACATACCCTGATAAAGGAAAACATCTACACTTTAATGTCAAGCAGTGTATATTTAAAAAAAAGAGACAGCATACAGAAGATTATCAAAATATAGTTATGTGGATGTACTTTATACATAAAAAATTGACTATCATTACCATAATGAAATACGGCACTTGTCAATACTATTGATGTACACTCTCCCCTCTACAAATTTAAGAATACTTTAATATTTAAAAGGTTTTCCCATTGTGCAAATTTAAAGCATTCAAACTGTATAAAACTCTCGTGACTTGTGTTCTCACTGTTGATAATAAAAAAGCATTTATCTTATCATTTGTATAGTTTACATTCGCTGATACTAAAATTGTGTTGATTTTTATGTTTTATTATTCATGTTTAAAATGGATCACCATTTAGCCATTTCTAGATTTATTAATACCTTGTACATTAGACTGTGAATACAAGAGTTACAAGCAAATTTTTAAAATAAAACATTTGGTGACCAGGCCAGGTTAAATGTTGCACTACCACTTTGGAATTCTTTATGTTTGAAGTCCAAGAAGTTGATAAACTGTAACTTATGGTGATTTTCTCTTGCCTTCCTAATATAAGCCTTGTCTTCTCTACTGAAAAAGGTAACTAACATGCATGAGCTATCCCAAGGTGAAGACCTGACTCTTAAATTTTACCATACAAAGTGAACTCAGTGAGATCAACATCATTCCCTTGTAGTGTGTATAAGCTTTTTTACTTTGTGATAGAATGAACACTCCAGGATTACTGTGTATTTTTACCACAGGATAGAATCGTGCTTGCATGTTAATTGCCCCTTATGCCACAAGACCTTTTACAAGGAAAGCTCTGATTATTTACAAAATATGATATAGTTAAAGTCGCAACTCTGCTTACACCCTGAAATCCACCTTTCAACTTTATTACATACACCTTCCTAAATTAACAAATTATCCTGACAGGATATTATAGTCCTCAAGACTTAAACTAAGTCCAACACTCCTATTGCTAAGTCTGGGCATGTTGCACATGTAAGGTGAGTGTTTCCTGGGGGGATAAAAGGGACTTCTAGGCTGTGTCTAGACTGGCCAGTTTTTCCAGAAAATCAGCCACTTTTCTGGAAAAACTTGCCAGCTGTCTACACTGGCCACTTGAATTTCCACAAAAGCACTGACTTCCTACTGTAAGAAATCAGTGCTTTTTGCGGATATACTATGCTGCTCCCGTTCGGGCAAAAGTCCCTTTTGCGCAAAACTTTTGCGCAAAAGGGCCAGTGTAGCCAGCTGAGATTTATTTTCCGCAAAAAAGTCCCGATCGTGAAAATGGCCATTGGGGCTTTTTTGCACAAAAGCGCATCTAGATTGGCCACGGACGCTTTTCCACAAAAAGTGCTTTTGCGGAAAAGCATCCATGCCAATATAGACGCTCTTTTCCGAAAATGCTTTTAACGGAAAACATTTCCGTTAAAAGCATTTCCGGAAAATCAAGCCAGTCTAGACGTAGCCCTAGGTTATATTAAGAGTAACACTAACAGGCATCAGTGGAAGCTAGTGAACATTCTTTAGCCAGAGGAAAAGCCACTAGGGGTACGTCTATACTGGGTGGCTATTTTGGGATTCCGGTAACCCTCATGGAACGAGGGTTAAGAGATGTCTCAACATAGCAACCCCGAATCTTTTTCGAAATAACGGGCACGCTATTTCGGCATTCCGGTAACCCTCATGGAACGAGGGTTAAGGGATATCTCAAATAGCATGTTATTTTGAATTTTGTCACTGTGTAGACCCACCAAATTTTGAAATAGCCTATTTCAAAATTCAATTGAAATAAGATATGCAATTTGCATAGTGCAAATTGAGTATCTTATTTCAAGCTTAGGGTGCCGTGTCGATGCATCCTGTGACACAAAGGAAAAGAAAAAGAAGGAAATAATTTAAAAAAAATACGTGAAAAGTAATCATTGTCATGAAGTCTGAGAAAGGCTTGGAATAGGAAGGGGAATGATATACAAACTACATGTAAAACCATTATTTTGCTTTGCATCTAATTCTAAATGGAAGAGAATATGAAGAAGAGTTAGGGAACAATGGCAATACAGCATACGTACATATTTAGATACAAGACAACATCTTCAAGAGGAAGCAGAGCTACACATTTTAATGAGTGTCCAAGAATCTGTAACAACTGACCAATATAAAGTAAAACAAAGGAGTTCTAGTGCTTAACTGAAGGCCAGTCTTCATGTTTTCACCTTATTGGTAGAAAAACACTCCTTTTCTTTTATTTAGTTGCCTCACGTGCCTGTGACTCAAGAGTCGGTGGAGGAAGATTGGTGTTGTCACGTAATTGTCTCATCTTTTCTTCTAACATGGTGACCACACTCTAAACCAAAAAAAATTAGGAAGATTAAAGGAAATGGATAGATTAAAAAAAAACCTAAAACAAGTAGGAACCAGGAAATAAATAAGTAAATAATTATTCATACGTGTCTGTGGAAACCTCTAGCCATTTCTAGGAGACCCTTGCCATACTGAAAAACAAAACAATGGCATATTTAAAATCTTTTTTAGTTTTTTTTTTAATCTTTTTTTCCCAAAAACATTATTGCTTTTAGTTACCTCATTTTTAACAGTAGGGTCTGCTCCTTTTTCCAGGAGCAACTGAATCAGGTCCTCGTGATTATTTAATACTGCCACCTGTAATATAATTAGAACAACACTATAATACACAGCCTCATATTACAATACTGTTATCTGCCACAGGTTACTGTATGTATATTACATTATACAGGCCTCAGTCTTGTACTAGGGTCTGTTAATGTGGACTCTAGCACCCCTGCACCCATGCAGCTTTCCATGCCTTCAGAGATTCCAAATGAGTGCAGAGATCACCAGTAGCTGATCCTGAGGCTGGATCCGGGCTGTTTAGACAGCAGAGATGGCTCTGCTATGACACTATGTAAACTTACAAAGATCAAAATATCATGCACACCTATTATAAATGTTATGAATTAAAATGTACAGGCTATGGTACTCTGTGATGACTGAAATGAAAACATAGATAGAACTTTTACCATCTTTATCCAATATACAGCAGACTTCTGATAATCCGGCACCTTTGGGACACAGGGGGTGCTGGATTATCTGATATGCCGGAGTATCAGGAGGTACTCCGGTAGGGGGGCTGTGACGGGTCTGGGGGGGAGGTCGGGTGGGGAACGGCGCGGCGTGAGGCCAACCCAGCAGCACCCCAACCCAGCAGCCGTTGGGCCAACCTGAGCGGCGCTGTGGGACCAAACCGGCAGCACCCCAGCTGCTCTGCCCCACAGCTTCCCCAAGTCTGCCGCTGCTGAAACTGACCAGGGGCGGACTTGGGGAAGCCATGGGGCAGAGCAGCTGGGGTGCTGCTGGGTTAGTCCCACAGCGCTGCCCCTTACCCCCCTGCTCGGTGCCCAGCAGTACCCCAGCTGCTCTGCTCTGCAGCTTCCCCAAGTCCGCCGCTCATCAGTTTCAGCAGCGGCAGTGGCGTGGAGCAGAGCAGCTGGGGTGCTGCCAGGCGCTGAGCAGGGGGGTGAGGAGCGGCGCTGCGGGACCAACCCGTCAGCACCCCAGTTGCTCTGCTCTGCACCGCTTCCCCAAGTCCACAGCTGGTCAGTTTCAGCAACGGCAGCAGCGGACTTGTGGAAGCGGTGCAGAGCAGCTCCAATTGTCTGGCTGGCCAGAGCACTTCTGGGTTCCAGTTGGTGCCGGACTATCCGGAGTGCCAGACCACTGAATGCCAGACAATTGGAGTTTTACTGTAATAAATATAGTACTTCAGAAAGATAAATTCTGAAAGAGTGAGAGAATCAGAGGATTTATCCTAATAAACATACATTTGAATCTATGAAGTCTACTCAAACTAAGTACTTTTATTCCACAAATCAAACCAAGAAGTTTTTTAATGTACAATGTGTTAATAAAGGAATAGTAGTAGGTTGTTTTTCTTGAATAAAGCCCTGTAGAAGTAAATGTATAACAATTTCTGTCCTAATGCATATCCAAGTTAAGAATAATTTTTAATTGTAATAAAATTACACAGGTTAATTGTAAGTATATAATTAAACTGTTTATTGATAAAGGCTTACCATTAAAGGTGTCTTGCCATCTTTATCTTTCACATTCACATCTGCTCCTGCATCAATTAAAAGAGATGCCACATCCTTATTCCCTGTTACTGCAGAAACTCTCATCAACGGTGTCCATTCTAAGCATGTGTCTTTAACTTCTACCTATTGAAGAAAGGAAGAAATTTCTTAAACTTGAAAAATAAAAACCCTATTTAAGTAAACAAAGATTTTTCACGATTGCTGAATAATTGCTGATTTGAACAAACTCACAGCCACTGTGAGGATCCCATATTTTTATCATGTGGAATCACTAACAGGGACTAACTCATATATTTTAAATGAACTACATGCTGAAGTGCTTTGCTGGATCATGGCCACAGTACTCAGTACTTTCCTTGCTGGATCAAGCTCATAGGAGTTAAGATTCTGGATTGGCCTCTCAGAGGATATTAGAAGTACTTAGTGTACATATTTTAACTAGAGCCCCAAGAAGTTTCTCCTGCAGGCTACAGCAAGTGCATGCTCCTTTTAAGAGGAGGCAATGTATTCCTTGCTTTGCACCCAAGTCACATGGTAACTGCTTTAAAAAAGAACACATTTGAAGTGACTCCTATATGGTTTGAGGACTTTGAAGCTCATGCACTAACTGATATCTTCCTCATCCAAAAGAACCAATCATCATGTATTTATTATTCATTTCAATTTAAAATACCAAAATTAAATGCACCCTAAACATATCATTAATATTATTATAAAATATAAGCAGTACTGAACCAATCATTTAAATGAGAAATTTTCTAGTAAGTCACCTACAATTAAAAAAAAATTCCTTTCTACCTCTGTATCCTTGGTAATACTACAAGTAAATGCTTCAGTAGTAAACCTGAACATGACTGGATATCTAATAAAAGGGAGTTACTCACTTCATGTAGTAACGACTGTTCTTCAAGATGTGTGTCTCCATAAGTGCTCCACTGTTGGTGGCGGGTTGCCCGGAGCTGCAGATCAGAGCCTTGCAAAGTAATTTCCCCCAATGGGCCATGCATGCTCTGGAGGCATCTCGCGGCGTTTGCGCCTGGGTGTCTGACGTGCATGACCCCTCCCTTTCAGTTCCTTTTCTACACCAAGTAGAGGGGAGGAAGGGAAGGTTGTGGAGCACCCATGGGGACACACATCTTGAAGAACAGTTGTTACTGTACAAAGTGAGTAACTCCCTTTTCTTCAACATGTGATATCCCTGGTGCCTACAGAGCAGTATTTGGTTTGGATGGAGAGAGTCAGAGTCATCGTTTGGCAGTGGAGGACAAGATTGCAGTAGCCACCACTGAATCAGATGCGAGTTATAGTAGTATTGCATAATGTTTGGCAAAGGTATGGTCTGATTACCAAGTGGCAGCTTAGTAAATATCTCTTAGAGGAACATTATTCAAGAAGACCATGGAGGCAGCAGTAGCATGAGTGGAATGTGCTCATGGTGGGTTCTGTAGGGGTCTATTAGCCAGAGTGTGACATCTGACTATACAGATAGATATCCATTTTGAGATCTGCTGGGATGAAATAGGTGTACCTCTCAAGCGTTCAGCAATAGAAATAAAAAGTAATTGCGATTTATGAAAGGCTCGTGTTCTATCTAGGAAGAAGGCCATTGCTTGTTGGATATCCAGAGTGTGCACGGTGACACGTGGGGCTTTGGAAAAAAGACAGGTAAAACAATGTATTCATTCATGTGGAATGCTGTACAAACTAGATTTAAAGCCCTAAATTGAATTAGCTGTTATTCCTCCTGCAATGAGGTTTACCAGCTAATTCGATTTAGGGCTTTAATTCAGAATCCTGTTTCACTGCCACGTGTAGACGCGGGCAGTTACTTCGGGCTAGTCAATTTCTAAAATGGCGACCGGCTGGGAACATGCTAATGAAGCGCGGGATATTTAAATCCCATGCTTCATTTGCAATTTCGATGGTCCTCATTAGCCTCCCTAGATCTAAGTAGGGGGCTAGTGTAGACATACCCTTAGAGAAGAGAGTGACAGTGTCTTGAGCTCTAGAATGTAGTCCAAGATGGTGCTCAGTGGAGATGTGCAAAGGTCTATAAGTGACCTCTGGCACCATTGAGAGAAACGGGCCCATTTTTGTAAGTAAACCCTTCTAGTGGGAGGTCTCCTGCTGTGGAGGAGAATATCTTTCACTTGCTGAGAACATCAGGCATCTAGTTGCCTGAACCAAATAGGAGCCATGCTTAAAGATGGAGAGTGTGCAGCTGGGGATGCAGCATCATCCCAGGATTCTGGGAGAGAAGGTCATGTTGGTGTGGCAATGGGTAGAGAGGTTGAACTGATAGCCAGTGCAGGTATGGGAACCAGATTTGCCGTGACCAAGATGGAGCTATTAGAATATGTGCCCTGTCTGTGTGGATTTTGTGTAGGACTCTGGGAATAAGCAATACAGGGGGAAAGGCATAATGTAGAGAGGCCTAAGGAACACATTCTGAGGGAGCCTTTGCCAAGTCCTGCTTGGGAGCAGAATTGGGGGCATTTGGTGTTCTGGGGAAAAGCAAAGAGGCTTATGGGTAGCCAACCCCATTAGGAGATAATTGAATTCATGACCTCCCAATGCAACTCCCATTCATGATCCGCAGAAAAATTGAGGCTCAAAGAGTCCAAAGTGGTGTTGCTGGCACGTGGTATGATGCTACAAGTATAACCTGACTGTGGAGGGACTAACTGCACAAGCAGATGGCCTCTGCACATAGGAAGTGAGAACGGGCACGGCTTTGCCTGTTTATGTAAAACATTGTGGTGATATTGTCCATCAGGATCCGGACTGTGTAGTTGGAAATTCCGGGAGCAAAGTATGCACAGGCATTTCTTACTGCTCTGAGCTCCAGCAGATTGATGTGCAATGATGTCTTGTGCAGAGACCATTTGCCTTGGACCTCATGGTCATGCAGATGTACACCGCAGCCCAGGAGGGATGCGTCCGTTGTAATTTGCACTGTGGGCTGGAGTTGGTGGAAGGGAACCCCAGCTAGAAGATTTGCTGCTGACGACCACTAGAGTAAAGAAAGAACATCTGGGGGCTTATTAACTCTCTTGTATAAAGGGTGGCGGAATGGATTATAGATAGATGCTATCCAAAGTTGAAAGCATCAGAAATGCAAGCGGGCACGTCAAACCATGTAAGTAGTTGCAGCCATATGGCACATCAACCAGAGACAGGTAAATATGTTGGTGGAAGGGCTCATGGATAGGCTCCTCATCAGATCTTGTATAGTTATGAATTGTCGTTGAGGTAAGTATGTGTGGGCTGAGATTGAGTTAAGGTGGGTGCCTATGAACTCTGTATCTTGGACAGGGTATTACATTGATTTTTGTTCGTTGATGAGAAGACAGAGACAACTGAAGAGGGCTTTGGTCTTGTTTATCATGGTGTTTTCCTCCCGTGACCTTCCTCTTATCAAACAGTTGTTGAGGTATGGAAAAATGACTACATGTTGTCACAGGTATGCAGTGGTCACAGCTAACGCTTTCGAAAATACTTGAGGAGCTGAGGAAAGGCCAAAGATTAGGACTTTGTATTGATAGTGATCTGCCCCCAGTGTGAAGCGGAGGTAACGTCTGTGTGCTGGATGAATGGCAATGTGAAAGTAGGCATCCAGTAGGTCAAGAGCTGCGAACCAGTCCCCTTGAGCCAATGCTGGAATGATTGTGTTTAGCATGACAATTGTGAAGCGGTGCTTTCTGAGAAATTTATTGAATTTGCAGAGATCAAGGATCGGTCTCCAACCTCGTTCTTTTTTCAGGAAGTATTTGAAATAGAACCCTCTTCTGTGGAATTCCTTGGATACCTTCTCTATGGCCCACAGCAGCAGAAGTCGATTGATCTCCTGTCTTAGTAGGTTGTCATGAGAGGGGTCCCTGAGGAGACATGGAGTAGAAAGTGGGGTAGGGGGATTAAGGTAAAGGGGTAACATATCCCATATGGATTATCTCCAGCACCCAGTGTCTGATGTTATGACCTCTCAGTATGGCAGAAAGGGAAGTATCCAGTGGGTAAAAAGATGGCACTGCTGTGACAGCACTGAATCATGAAGGAGGTCCCTTGACCATACCCTCAAACCAACTGTTTTGAGGACTGAGTAATAGAGGGGTGGCCATGGTTGGAGCACCTCCTCTTGGTTGGGCATCTTTGTATGGTCTTTGCGGTGGCTGATTATATTGTCCATTTCCATTGTGGTTGTATAGGGTGTACCACTTGTGCTGATAAGGCAGGGTATACATGCCAAGAGTACATAATGTGGCTCTTGAATCTTTGCTGCTGTGTAGTATTTTGTCAGTTTTGGCTGTAAAAAGTTTTTGTTTATCAAATGGGAGGTCCTCCACTTTGGCCTGAAGTTCACAGGGAACCGCCAAGGACTATAACCAGGATGCACTTCACATGTCCACTGCTGTGGTTGTTGCTCCAGCTGCAGTGTCAACAACATTCACCATTTGTAGGGCAGTATGGGCGATGGTATGGCACTCACACACTATTGCCTTCAGGATAGGCCTCTTTGAATCCAGGAGGTGTTCAATGAGTTCACCCAACTTTGAATAATTATCGAAGTAATGATTTGCCAAAAGGGCAAAATAATTCGCAATTCTCAGTTGTAGTGCGGAGGAAGAGTAGATCTTTCTCCCCAAAAGATCCAATTTCTTATGGTCCTTGTCTTGATTTCTTGCCCTATACGGCGGCAGTTTGAATCGTTGCTGAGCCAACTCCACAACCAAAGAATTTGGTTGGGGGTGTGTGAATAAAAATTCCATGTCTTTGGGAGGGACAAAGTATTTTCTGTCTGCCCTTTTACAGGTAGGCTGGATGGATGCAGGCATTTGCCCTAGTTCATCCTAGGTCTCCATAACTGCCTCATTTATAGGCAAGGCAACCTTCCCCTGCAACGTGGGGTGTAAACTTTTCAAAAAGCGGTGCTGTTTTAATTGCACTTCTTGAAGTGGGACTTGTTGGCTTGCCACCACTTTTTTAAATAGCTTTTGAAATTTATTAAGATAATCAGTTGGGCATGTGTCAGATGGTATGACCACCTCTTTGGGCAATGATGAAAAGTTATCTGCTGGAGACATGATTGGTACATGAGAATCCGGTCCCTATCATTTAACTGTCCCTCCTCCTCCTCCTCGGAGTTTTCAAGCAGAGGAAGGATTTAGGGTGGGAGAGGTGTCTTTTAACTGGTTAGAGGGGGCTGTAGACCACTGTCTATATGGGTGCTAATGCTCCCAAGGAATCCACTGCGGTAGATAGTGTGGAGGGGGTAAGCTCAATGTGGGTACTGAGAGGGCTGATGGGGTCTTTCTCTGTAATAATGTGACCATGAACCCATCACTGATGGGTGCTGTGATGAGAATGCACTTCTTTGGTCATCATCAGCTAAAAGGCTATGTTGAAAGAGTACTGGAGATCTAATTAGAGATGGAGAGTTGTGTACTGGAGATAACGCCGGTGATAAGACTTGTAGAGGTAGGGCGCAAATGATTATGTTTGCCTTGACTGTCAAGTGCTGAACTGTGCTCTTTCCGTTGTTGCCCATGTCAGCTGTGGGTCTGTTTCTAGTGGCAGTGAGGCTGGAACTGACAGCAGTGGCATTGGAGCCGGTGACGCTTTATTTGAACATGCCATTTTTGCTTGTGGTGCTGCGACTTTTGGCAATGCCAGGTTCTTATGCAGTGCCACGATTGCAGAATGCTTATGAGCTCCTGCTGGCACCGAGGAGGTGTGCACCAGTGCTGGTGCTGTTGTATGAGCCCTGTCCACATTTTTCAGTGCCACTGGTCCAGATGTGCTTGGCCTCTCTCCCCTGCTGACTCTAGGAGAAGAGAAAGAGAGCGTGCTGGCGAAGCTTTCTTTTTAGAAGCCTTTCTGGTAGGCAGGGAAGTGGCTCTTTTCTTTGGGGAGCTCTCTTGTGCTTGGAGACATTTCACCCCTTTCTAGGCTGCATAGCTTTATAGAATAGCATCATTCTGAGGTGGAGCTCTCTCTCTTTTCTGGCTCTCACCATCAGACTGCAGCAGTGATCACATTTTTGTGGGACACGGGCTTCCCCCAAACAACAAATGCATAGGGAGTGGCCATCTGACACTGACATGGGCTCTCAGCACTTGTCCCATTTCTTGAAGCCCGAAGAGCCTGTTGATACATCTGTGGTATTACTTTTGATTTTCTTTTTTTTTTAAAATGAGGTAAAGTTGAACAAGGGAAGCTATATACATCAATTTCTAACACAAACAACATAAAGTGACTATTAAAACACCAAAGTAATGTCTGAGGTAAATAGCTGAAAGAGTAGTTGACCACAACCAACGGTGGTTAAGAAGAACTGAAAGGGAAGCGTCTGGCCACACGCATCAGGCGCTCAGGCATGAACACCGTGAGATGCCTCCTGCACATGTATGGCTCAGTGTGGGAAACTGCTTTGCGTGGCTACACGGGGCACATCACCATCAGTGGAGCACCCACAGGGACATCACTTGAAGAATTTAAATATTCCCAGTCCATACTCTTTTATGGTAAAATAAAACCACTTTTTATGACAAAGACAAATATGATAATAACCTAGATAAAATTTATTTTAAACCAGAAAAAATAGAAACACGCCACTTCTATTTTAATATTTATATTTTTAAGATTGCATATACAATTTTATGTCCTGAAAATATGTAACTAATTTTCCATTAGATTGGATTCACTGTGGAATGCAACAGGATCAAGCATCACTCTAAGATCTGGAGATTTTTTTCAGCTATCAGCAAGGCCCTATTAAATTCATGGCTATGAAAAACATGTCACAGATGGTGAAATCCAGTTTCCCTCCATGACATCTGATCTTTTATGTTCTTTTATCCAATTCTATATAGATTTCACAGGAGAAACCCAAAATTTTCAAATTGGGGATCCTGACTCAAAAGGGAGTGGCAGGGCTCACAAGATTATTTTAGGGGATCACAGTATTGTCACACTTACTTCTGGGCTGACTTCAGAGCTGGGCAGCCAGGCCGCTGTTGGCCAGGCACCCAGCTCTGAAGACAGCACCCACCAGCATCAGCACAAAAGAGTGGCAATACCATACATGCCACCCTTACTTCTGCACTGTTGCATTCGGAGCTGGGTGGTCAGAGAGACACGACTGTTGGCTGGGCATCCAGCTGTGAAAGCAGCCCCCCACAAGCAACAACACTGAAATAAGGGTGGCAATACCATACCATGGTAGCCTTACTTCTGCCGTGCTGCCTTCAGGGGTGGGCGGCTGGGTAGTGACAGTTGCTGACTAAGGGACCGGCTCTACAGGCTATGCTTACTTTTTCATTACTGCTAGTGGTGGCTCTGCCTTTAGAGCTGGGCCCCTGACCAGCAGCCATTGCTCTCCAGTTTCTGAGCTCTGCAAGCACTGCTACCGCTAGCAGCATTGCAGAAGTAAGGTTAGCAGTATCACAATCCTCCCACAATAACCTTGCAAGCCCCCACACAAGTCCTTTTTGGGTGAGGACCCCTACAATAAAAACACCATGAAATTTTATATCTAAATAGCTGAAATCTTGAAAATTATGATTTTTAAAATCATATGGCAGTGAAATGGACCATGAATTTGGTGGGGCTCTAGATATCAGTAACTTCCACTATCCTACTCCCTGCACTAAGAATGCTTATGTGGCAATGAATTTGCAATGTGGGGTTTAATTTTGACCTAATCACCTTCTCTCTTACTTTCCAATCTTACAGGAGCCTCTATCAACATGACTTTCCTTAATCCGAAATTATTTTACAGGTCATTTCTCAGTGCTTTACTGTTCTAGTATTCTCAATTAGAATAAAATTATTCCCATCAATCCTTATCTCCATAACTTCAACTTCATTTAGCTTCCCTGCAGTCTTAAACCAGAGTTTTTGAACATCCTATCAACTGCAACCACTCGATTAAATTGTATCCACCAATTTGCTAATATTTGCTGAGCTGTTCCTAAGCATATCCTATTTTGTTCACTAATGCAAGTTTGAGTCTCCAAATGGTGCAAAATCAAAAGTAGGCAAGACTGCCGGTCTCTAATTTCACGGCTTGAGAGAAAGATTTTTATTAAAACTACAAAACTTTCAATTTTGAGCACTGTGGGATCTATTTCCATATTAACTATCTACAAAACAATTCTCTAATAATAGTAATTTAATTATAAAACAACAGAACTAAGGGCAGCACTACCCAGCTTCCTATAGCAGATTCTCAATGTTCCTAACAGAACTCTGACGACCTTCCCCTTTTCTCATTTTTTCTTTAGTTTAACAGTTCCTAGATATTCAGGACTTACGTCACAGTCACTATCCTTCCAGCTGAAGGGGCTTCCACTGAGCAATAAGATACACTCCTTTGTTTCAAGAGGCTCAGATAGGGTATGTCTACACAGCAAAGTTATTTCAAAATAACTTTACCAGTATCTATACAGCCAAACTGCTATTTCAAAATTAAATTTTTCAAAATTAAATTATTTTCAAAATTAGCGGAGGGCTTATTTCGAAATTGGTAAACCTCATTCCACGAGGAATAGCGCCTATTTTGAAATTACTTTTTCGAAATAAGCGTTGTGTAGATGCTTATTTCGAAATAGGGGGCCTCCAGACCTTCCCAGGGTGACCTGGTGGCTACTCTGGACACAACCAGGAAAACTCCTATCCTTCCCTCCCCCCCCCCCGAGCCCTTAAAGGGGTAGACTCTGGCCAAAGTGCCTGTGCCAGCTCCAAGCCTACCAGCCAAGAGCCAGCAGTCGCTGCACCTGACCCAGTGGCCCCAGCATGAGCTAGGCAGCCAGCCCTCCACCGCTTCCCAGGACCAGTCTGCCAGCTCCCAGGAGCCTGCCAGGGGCAGGAAAAGGCGGGCGCCTGTCTGATCCAGTGCAGAGATCAGGGACCTAATTCAGGTTTGGGGGGATGCTTCCAACGTCCATGATCTCCGCACTAAATGGGGGAACGCAACCATCTACAGGCAGATGGCTGCCAGCCTGGCCACCAAAGGCCACATGCAAACCCAGGGGCAGGTTTGCATGAAAATAAAGGAGCTGCAGCAGGCCTATGAAAGGGCCATAGGGGGCAGCTCCCAACCAGGGGCAGACCCAGATCCCTGTCCCTATTTTGATGTCCTGGACTACATCTTGGGGGGTGGGACAGTCCATGTTCCCCACGTGGTCATTGACCCTGCGACATAGCTTGCTGCCTCCTGCCGTTCCAGCACCTGCAGCCTCCCCAGCTACCTCTCCTCCTCCCACTCCTTCTCCCCCTCACGTTTCTTCCTCCACACCCTCCCCAGATCCCCAGGGATGCTGAGGCCCCCACACCCGTGGTGCTAGGAGACAGTTGGTCTGGTGAGACCCCCAACCCTGAGCCCTGAGCTTCTCTTCCTCCTTCCTCCCCTTGCCTCCCCCTGCCAGCTCCCTCCTCCCAGGTTTTCCCTCTCCCAACCTCCCTCCTCCCTTCTCCCACCTTCTTTCCCCAGTCTCGCTTCTCCCCCCACTGCAGTTTTGCTCAATAAAGAGACTTTGTTGTAATGAACACGTGTCTTTTAATGTACAGCAGGAAGTGGGGTTAGGGAGGGGTATGTGGAAGGTCGTGAGGGAGGAATGAGGCACATTCTAGTAGGGCACACTAGAGAGATTGTTACTGCCTGCAGAACGTGCTGCCAGGTTCACAGCAACACGTCCAGGAGAAGCACCAGAGTGCCCAGGGGTGGCTCCGGCTCCATACTGCAGAGTGATGTGGTGTCCTGAGTGAGGGCAACCAGAACACACAAAGAAAAAAATGCTTTGCTGTCCCTCAGCAAGGTAGGCAAGCAAGCACGGAAACCTGCGAACCAGGTGCTTAGGGGGGAGGGTCCCTTTAAGCACAGGCCTCCAATAGCCTCAGGCAGCAGACATACAAGGTAACTCCTGATCTGATGCCCTGCCAGAACCAGTTCCGGCGGCCTTAAATGCGATTCAGCATCCTATCAGTGTGGACACACTATTTTGAAATAGCAAAATGCTATTTCGAATTGCATTTTGTGTCTAGACGCATTATTTCAAAATAAGCTATTTTGAAATAATGCTGTAGTGTAGATATACCCCATATGCTTGACAGAGCACTAAAATTCCCAAAGTATCACCAGGATACCAGGCAACCTCTTTATGTCCCATAACAATGTTGTTTTCCATTAAAAATTCAGATAAATAATCCATACCTGACAGCCATCGTTAATCAGCCATTCAATAACTTCACAATGTCCTCCATCCACAGCCCAGTGCAAAGCTGTACAACCTCCCAGATCTCTGACTTTCCAAGAAGCTCCTTGTTCTTTGAGATATTTAATAATATCCAGGTGACCAGCAAAACAAGCTAACATTAGGCTGTAACATGAAAAGAATTATTTTGCTGGAAGAATGGGGCATCATTATTATTCATACATTAGTGACTTACTTTAATTTGGGTAGGTTTTTCTTCTCAACTATTAATTCTGAGCTGAAAACCACAAATTTTACTGATATTTAATGCACAGCTATGCTGTAGCTATCCTTGAGAGAAGATGAAAGGCAGGCATAAGGAGTCCCACACCTACTGCTGTACCACACTTTAGCTTCAGTGCTTCAAAACAAAAGATCATCATAATGCTACAGCCAGCATAAGCAAACTACAGAGGAGAGCACTTCTAGTATTGAACACCACAGTACAACCTTCCTGCACATAGACAAGTATATGAAGGCCAGGGTCCAAGCTAAACTTTTATTATAGGTATAGAAATGGTAATCAATAAGTTCATCATCAGACAGCGATGCTGGAAGCATTATGCTTTCTCCAACCCTACATAAGCAGAAAAGGCAGTATGTTTCTCAACCTTCTCAAACTGACAATCCCTTATTCAAAATAAAAAATGATTGAGACTCCTTTACATTTACTATAAATGGCACAGTAAAAAATGTATCAATAATAATCCTATTAATCTATGTTTGTATGCAAAGTTAACAGAGAACACTAGACCTTAAAGCAGGGATGGGCAATAATTTTTGATGCAGGGGCCACTCCCAGATTTGGAAAGTGGTTGAGGGCCACACTCTTCCATTATATTAATGGAGGAAGTTCAGGGTCTGGGATGGAGGTTGGGTGCAGAAGGGCCTGTGAGGTCTGGGAGTGAGTTTGGGTGAAGAGGAGGAGGCAGTTGTGACCCGGAGCATGGGATTGGAGTGCAGGGATCTGGGTTGTGACCTAGGGCTGGGGATCATAGTGCCAGGGTTTGGGTTGTGATGTAGGTCAGGAGGGGACTGTGATCTGGGACATGGGATTGGGAGCCGGGTCTGGGAGTGGGTATGGGCTCAGGAGGGTTTGGATTATGTGGGGTAGAGGGACAGAGGGCTGGGGGTACGTGAGGGGCTTGTATACCACAGGCAGGCTCTGGCCAGGAGACTTGCCAGTGAGAGATTCCCAGCCAGCAGCCCAGCACATTTCTTAGGCAGGAACCTGCTCCAGCCCCACACAGGCTACAGGGCCATGTGCTCTGTGAATGAGAGCCTGAGGGGAGGGGGGATTGGTGCTTCACGTGCTGCCTGTTCTTTGAAACAGACAGATCCCATTGACCAGAAACTGGCCAATGGGATTGTGCTGGGGACGGGAGCAGCTCGTGAAGCACCACTCCCCCCTCCTCCCTGCTCACAGTTTGTGAAAAATGAACAGCCCAGCAGCTGCTTTTCTGTGCAGCATGCAGGGGTGGGGCAAACAGGGGCATCTTCCTGAGCCTCCCTGCTGCGTCCATGGGCTGGATCCGGTGGTTTGCTGGGCTGGGTCTGGCCCATCGAGAGTATTTTGCCCAGGCCAGCCTTAAAGAGTAAGGGTGTACAGAAAGCAAGGGAGATTATTTTTGCTTTAGATTGTAATACAATCAGTGCCTCGTGATCAGTGCCTCGTGATCATCTTGACTGCCAATCATGATCCCCACTGAAAAATACTTATTTAATTAATGAAAGCAATGGACTAGGACTCAAAGAATATGGTTTCTATTCCCTGCTCTAACAGTGCCCTACTGAGTGACACTGAGCAAATCACTTAATCTTTCTGTCCCTCATTTTCCCTCTCATCCTTTGTTTGTCTATTTAGATTATCAACTTTTCAGGGAAGAAACTGTCTCCTCCTATATTTTACTATATCCTAATACACTGGGGCACCTAATGTCAGCTGGGGCATGCAGGCACTATTATAATATTAATAACAGTAACACTATAAATCAGAAACACAAGATATTATCATCTTATTACCTCACCCACCTTGTCTCTCTAATATCCCGAGACAGAAATGGCTACAACTATACTGCACAGAATAACATTATTATTCATGTGATGCACTCCTACCTTAACACTGTTCTGGCTCTCAAACCTTAATTAAGTCCATAATGTGAAATGAAAATATAAACACATTTTTAATCAGACAAAGCTCTGGCTGGGATGATTTAGTTAGGGTTGATCCTGCTTTGAGCAGGGATTTGCACTAGATGACCTCCTGAGATCTCCTCCAACCCCAATCTTCTATGATACTATGAGTCAATGTGTTAAAATTAAAACATAATTAGGCTGTGGTGATGATGATGATGATACCAAGATGATTTTAACTAGCCATCTGCCTAGGTAATGTCTAGACCAGGGTGGGCAATAATTTTTGATGGGGGGGCCACTCCAAGAATTTGGTACGTTACTGAGGGCTGCACTCTTTCATTATATTGATAGAGTAGGTACAGGGGTCTGGAATGAAGCTGAGTGCAAAAGGGATTGGGGTTGTGGGATATGGGAGAAAGTCTGGGCGAAGGAGGGGATTGTGACCTGGAACAGCAGACTAGAGGTGCAATATGGCGTGCAGGGTCTGGTAGGGGGTTGTAACCTGGGATGGGATGCAGGGTCTCGGAGAGGATTATAATCTGGAGCAGGCGTGGAGAAGGAGATGCAGGTATTTGGGTTGTGGGAGCGATAGAGAACTGAGGTGCAAGGTCTGGGAGGGGGTTGTGACTTGAGGAGTGGTGTAGGAGTGGATGCAGTGTCTGGGAAGGTGTTTGGGGAGGGTGCAGGAGAGGGGCAGAGGGTTGCAGGAGGGAGGGGCTGGTTTGCCAGAGGCAGGCTCGGGCTGGGAGACTACCTGGGTGGCTCCCAGCAAGCAGCCCAGCAGGTTCCTTAGCCCGGATCCCTGCCTTCCATGCCCCTATACAAGCTAAAAGCAGCTGCAGGGGCCATGTTTACTCCTGCGGGCACTGTGAGCTTGCGAGTGAGGGAGGAGGGGCACTTTACATGCTGCCTACCCTGCAAACAGGCATCTGCTATTGGCTGGAAATCAGCCAATGGGAGGTAGTGGGGGTGGGGGCAGCATGAAAAGACTCTCACCTTCCCTCCTCCCCGAGCTCTCAGCATTCAGGGATGCACACATGGCCCTGCAGCTGGCTTTACTGAGTGCCAAGCGGGGGAAAGGAAAGCAGGGAGCTGGCAGAGGCTCTCGTGGGCCAGATCTGGCTTGCAGATCATAGTTTGCCCAGCCTTGGTCTAGACATTTGTCTCATTAGTGATTCATTAATCTCTCTCTTTTTCTGGCTAATCTCTTTTAAATAAAATTACTATGTGGCTTCCAAACTATACATTCAGATAACATACTCACACTTTGTATTTCTATTACCCTTGCCTTCTTTTTTCCACAAAATTGGGTTCTATACCCACCTTTCCTGCCTTGTTCCTATTTAGACTGTAAACAATTAGGATAAGGATTGTCTTATTTTATTTTTGAATATCACCTGTCACATACCACCTGTTGCTACTCAGATCTATGCTAGTATACAAATAATGAAATCACAGATTTACTTTTTGAGCACTTAAATTCATTGTCATCCATAATAAGTTTATGTTAATCATACAAGAAACAGTAACCAATTGTCAAAATTTTCCCTATATTTTTAATTGCAAAAAATCTCATGTATATCTGTCTTTCATAGTGTTGTGTATATACACTTGCTAATCTCAGATGATACATTTGATCTTAGCCCTTAAAAGGCTTGATCTAAGCCTTCAGTCTTTCCCAAACCCATGAACCCTGGCATCAAATGTCTGCATGGATAGAGATGGAAAACATGCTTTACCAATGCATAGGAAATCAAGATAATTACACTTCTTTGGAAAATGTGGAATAAATTTAATTGAATATTGGTGCCTGTGTATAAGGAAGTATATAGATAATATTGAGCCTTCTAGTTCATTACCAGGCCAAACACACTCATATGTGCACACTACGACACCAAGAAAGCCATAACTGGCCCATTGATCTTTCAAGGAGGCAGATAACCAGATTTGTGATCTCACAAATAAAAGAAGCAAATGGACAAATATCTAGGATACTAATAGGTTCATTACGGGGAGCAACTGCCTTTTGGATCATATGTGAAACTAGGTAACTCTACCTCTCGTTGTCTGATTTACTAAGTACCACACACAGTAGCCCAGTTATGAGTGGAGAGGAAAAGCAGGAGCACCGAACTGTCAGAAAGGATTGCCTAGAGCTAACAGTACAATGGGGAAATCAAAGTGGCTGCACTAGAAACTGAAGTAGCTCTACAAATGGTCTGGGCTACCTGAATGCTTCAGGGTGACAGCTTTAACGGATCCTAGCAGACAGGCACAGTAAGGACTAAACCAGAAGGAAATCACTGGGGAAGCCAAGTTCCAGGGAAGACATTTATATAGAACACAAATGAGACCAGATTAGAAAAAGCCCTGAGAGTATCACAATAATGACACAGATAATGACAAAGTCCAGGAGAAACAGCAGCCTAGAAAGCTTAACTAGGTTTTAGGATGTGCCACCTTATGCAAATCACTTGTTTGACTAATTTTCATATTTAAATTCAAGTATTACCATACATTTGATTTTAAAAGTTATGCGCTGAATTAGTGATGACAAAAGGCAATGTCATGACAGTCCTGGTAAATGATACCTTATGTTTATCTCCAGGGCGGCTGAAGCCTCCACTGTCCACACATTTATCAGTCTCTCTGATGAGTCTGCCCATTATTACAAACTGTTAAGGTGAATTTGTGAGATGGGAGCAGACATGCATCAAATCCATCTCATATAGGAGTTATCAAACAGTCACTAGATGGGATCAATTTTCAGTTGAATATGAATTTTGTGAAGAGGCTCTAATACAGAACAATGTAAGGTGCTTAAAAATTGCACATCAGTTATTCCTTAAATATATTTTTGTCTCTTTTTTTTACAAATATGGCTGTGTCTAGACTGGCAAGTTGCCAGCTGTCTACACTGGCCGCTTGAATTTCCGCAACAACACTGACGATCTCATGTAAGAAATCAGCACTTCTTGCGGAAATACTATGCTGCTCCTGTTCGGGCAAAAGTCCTTTTGCGCAAAAGCTTTTGCGCAAAAGGGCCAGTGTAGACAGCTCAGATTTGTTTTGCACAAAAAAGCCCCGATCGTGCAAATGGCGATTGGGGCTTTCTTGTGCAAAAGCACATCTAGATTGGCACGGATGCTTTTCCGCAAAAAGTGCTTTTGCGGAAAAGCATCCGTGCCAATCTAGATGCTCTTTTCCTCAAATGCTTTTAACAGAAAACTTTTCCGTTAAAAGCATTTGCAGAAAATCATGCCAGTCTAGACGTAGCCATATGATCATAGAGATAGTAAAGTGAAAAATCAATTGCACTGGCTAGAGCCATGCAATGAGAGTAAATCCTGTGCAAGCTTCCTCTCTTCCTCTTCAGATCTCTGCCAGTGTAGCTGATTACTGATCTACAATTCTCTTTTCTATTGCAGTACTCTCTTCTTCCTGAGCAAAGCTTGAGTTTACTGAATTCTGTGGTAATTTTATGGTGTTTTTAAACGGAAACTAAAATTAAATCAACAAAACTTATTTTCACTTATAACTAAAACTAGAATTTGAATACTAGTTTCCAGAACTGAACAAAATAATGATGCAGTAATCCATAATAC